>NC_083725.1:35379003-35667666 GCF_028564815.1 Eubalaena glacialis
GTTTCCAGTTCCTTGTTGGAAGCTCACCCTGCTCTGCGCTATACCTAAAGTGAAAGTCAACGTGAGCCCAAGCTTCGAAGTAAGGCCCTGATTATCCTTGCAAAACGAGAGGCGTGCAGCAGCTCCATGAGGCCTTCATCGTTGTTCTGCTTTAGTTTCAAGGTAGTAAGCTTTTCAACACTCCTAGGGGACTTGCTTCAGCACCCGTTTCATACCAGAACACTGCGTAGAACCAGGAAGCTCTGCTCCTGCGTGTATGCTGCGTGTCAACCTAGAAATTAGAGACTGATGGCACAAGGCTTGTTTTCCCGTTTTGAAAGCTCCATTCATGCGGCCTCGAAGCTACCTGAAAAGCACTGTTGTTACCGTGCTTTTACTTACAGCCGGCATGGCACATAGAAGAAAATGAGTTTTCTCGAAAGAAACCTTGTGCTTCCAGTTCCTAGTTGGAAGCTCACCCTGCTCTGCTCTATACCAAACATGAAAGTCAATGTGACCACTAGCCTCGAAGTAAGGCCCTGATTATCCTGGCAAAACGGGAGGCGTGCAGCAGCTCCATGAGGCCTTCATCGCTGTTCTGCTTTAGTTTCACGGTAGTAAGCTTTCCAACATTCCTAGGGACTTTGCTTAAGCAACCGTTTCGGTACCAGAACACTGCGTAGAGACAGTAAGCTCTGGTACTGCGTGTATGCTGCGTGTCAACCTAGAAATTGGAGACTGATGGCACAAGGCTAGTTTTCCCATTATGAAAGCTCCTTTGATGCGGCCCCGAAGCTACCTGAAAAGCACTGTAGTTACCGTGCTTTTACTTACACCCGGCATGTTTCATAGAAGAAAATGAGTTTTCTCAAAAGAAACCTTGTGCTTCCAGTTCCTAGTTGGAAGCTCACCCTGCTCTGCTCTATACCAAACGTGAAAGTCAATGTGAGCACTAGCCTCGAAGTAAGGCCCTGATTATGCTGGCAAAACGGGAGGCGTGCAGCAGCTCCATGAGGCCTTCATCGCTGTTCTGCTTTAGTTTCACGGTAGTAAGCTTTCCAACATTCCTAGGGACTTTGCTTAAGCAACCGTTTCGGTACCAGAACACTGCGTAGAGACAGTAAGCTCTGGTCCTGCGTGTATGCTGCGTGTCAACCTAGAAATTGGAGACTGATGGCATAAGGCTTCTTTTGCCATTATGAAAGCTCCGTTCATGCGGCCTCGAAGCTACCTGAAAAGCATTGTTGTTGCCGGGGTTTTCCTCACTGCCGGCATGGTTCTGAGAAGAAACTGAGTTTTCTCCTAAGAAACCTTGGGTTTCCAGTTCCTTGTTGGAAGCTCACCCTGCTCTGCGCTATACCTAAAGTGAAAGTCAACGTGAGCCCAAGCTTCGAAGTAAGGCCCTGATTATCCTTGCAAAACGAGAGGCGTGCAGCAGCTCCATGAGGCCTTCATCGTTGTTCTGCTTTAGTTTCAAGGTAGTAAGCTTTTCAACACTCCTAGGGGCCTTGCTTCAGCACCCGTTTCAGTACCAGAACACTGCGTAGAACCAGGAAGCTCTGCTCCTGCGTGTATGCTGCGTGTCAACCTAGAAATTAGAGACTGATGGCACAAGGCTAGTTTTCCCATTATGAAAGCTCCGTTGATGCGGCCCCGAAGCTACCTGAAAAGCACTGTAGTTACCGTGCTTTTACTTACAGCTGGCATGGTTCATAGAAGAAAATGAGTTTTCTCGAAAGAAACCTTGTGCTTCCAGTTCCTAGTTGGAAGCTCACCCTGCTCTGCTCTATACCAAACGTGAAAGTCAATGTGAGCACTAGCCTCGAAGTAAGGCCCTGATTATGCTGGCAAAACAGGAGGCGTGCAGCAGCTCCATGAGGCCTTCATCGCTGTTCTGCTTTAGTTTCACGGTAGTAGCTTTCCAACATTCCTAGGGACTTTGCTTAAGCAACCGTTTCGGTACCAGAACACTGCGTAGAGACAGTAAGCTCTGGTCCTGCGTGTATGCTGCGTGTCAACCTAGAAATTGGAGACTGATGGCATAAGGCTTCTTTTCCCATTATGAAAGCTCCGTTCATGCGGCCTCGAAGCTACCTGAAAAGCATTGTTGTTGCCGGGGTTTTCCTCACTGCCGGCATGGTTCTGAGAAGAAAATGAGTTTTCTCCTAAGAAACCTTGGGTTTCCAGTTCCTTGTTGGAAGCTCACCCTGCTCTGCGCTATACCTAAAGTGAAAGTCAACGTGAGCCCAAGCTTCGAAGTAAGGCCCTGATTATCCTTGCAAAACGAGAGGCGTGCAGCAGCTCCATGAGGCCTTCATCGTTGTTCTGCTTTAGTTTCAAGGTAGTAAGCTTTTCAACACTCCTAGGGGCCTTGCTTCAGCACCCGTTTCAGTACCAGAACACTGCATAGAACCAGGAAGCTCTGCTCCTGCGTGTATGCTGCGTGTCAACCTAGAAATTAGAGACTGATGGCACAAGGCTAGTTTTCCCATTATAAAAGCTCCGTTGATGCGGCCCCGAAGCTACCTGAAAAGCACTGTAGTTACCGTGCTTTTACTTACAGCCGGCATGGCACATAGAAGAAAATGAGTTTTCTCGAAAGAAACCTTGTGCTTCCAGTTCCTAGTTGGAAGCTCACCCTGCTCTGCTCTATACCAAACGTGAAAGTCAATGTGAGCACTAGCCTCGAAGTAAGGCCCTGATTATGCTGGCAAAACGGGAGGCGTGCAGCAGCTCCATGAGGCCTTCATCGCTGTTCTGCTTTAGTTTCACGGTAGTAGCTTTCCAACATTCCTAGGGACTTTGCTTAAGCAACCGTTTCGGTACCAGAACACTGCGTAGAGACAGTAAGCTCTGGTCCTGCGTGTATGCTGCGTGTCAACCTAGAAATTGGAGACTGATGGCATAAGGCTTCTTTTCCCATTATGAAAGCTCCGTTCATGTGGCCTCGAAGCTACCTGAAAAGCATTGTTGTTGCCAGGGTTTTCCTCACTGCCGGCATGGTTCTGAGGAGAAAATGAGTTTTCTCCTAAGAAACCTTGGGTTTCCAGTTCTTTGTTGGAAGCTCACCCTGTTCTGCGCTATACCTAAAGTGAAAGTCAACGTGAGCCCAAGCTTCGAAGTAAGGCCCTGATTATCCTTGCAAAACGAGAGGCGTGCAGCAGCTCCATGAGACCTTCATCGTTTTCTGCTTTAGTTTCAAGGTAGTGAGCTTTTCAACACTCCTAGGGGACTTGCTTCAGCACCCGTTTCAGTACCAGAACACTGCGTAGAACCAGGAAGCTCTGCTCCTGCGTGTATGCTGCGTGTCAACCTAGAAATTAGAGACTGACGGCACAAGGCTAGTTTTCCCATGATGAAAGCTCCGTTGATGCGGCCCCGAAGCTACCTGAAAAGCACTGTTGTTACCGTGCTTTTACTTACAGCCGGCATGGCACATAGAAGAAAATGAGTTTTCTCGAAAGAAACCTTGTGCTTCCAGTTCCTAGTTGGAAGCTCACCCTGCTCTGCTCTATACCAAACGTGAAAGTCAATGTGAGCACTAGCCTCGAAGTAAGGCCCTGATTATCCTGGCAAAACGGGAGGCGTGCAGCAGCTCCATGAGGCCTTCATCGCTGTTCTGCTTTAGTTTCACGGTAGTAAGCTTTCCAAGACTCCTAGGGACTTTGCTTAAGCAACCGTTTCGGTACCAGAACACTGCGTAGAGACAGTAAGCTCTGGTCCTGCGTGTATGCTGCGTGTCAACCTAGAAATTGGAGACTGATGGCATAAGGCTTCTTTTCCCATTATGAAAGCTCCGTTCATGCGGCCTCGAAGCTACCTGAAAAGCATTGTTGTTGCCGGGGTTTTCCTCACTGCCGGCATGGTTCTGAGAAGAAACTGAGTTTTCTCCTAAGAAACCTTGGGTTTCCAGTTCCTTGTTGGAAGCTCACCCTGCTCTGCGCTATACCTAAAGTGAAAGTCAACGTGAGCCCAAGCTTCGAAGTAAGGCCCTGATTATCCTTGCAAAACGAGAGGCGTGCAGCAGCTCCATGAGGCCTTCATCGTTGTTCTGCTTTAGTTTCAAGGTAGTAAGCTTTTCAACACTCCTAGGGGACTTGCTTCAGCACCCGTTTCATACCAGAACACTGCGTAGAACCAGGAAGCTCTGCTCCTGCGTGTATGCTGCGTGTCAACCTAGAAATTAGAGACTGATGGCACAAGGCTTGTTTTCCCGTTTTGAAAGCTCCATTCATGCGGCCTCGAAGCTACCTGAAAAGCACTGTTGTTACCGTGCTTTTACTTACAGCCGGCATGGCACATAGAAGAAAATGAGTTTTCTCGAAAGAAACCTTGTGCTTCCAGTTCCTAGTTGGAAGCTCACCCTGCTCTGCTCTATACCAAACATGAAAGTCAATGTGACTACTAGCCTCGAAGTAAGTCCCTGATTATCCTGGCAAAACGGGAGGCGTGCAGCAGCTCCATGAGGCCTTCATCGCTGTTCTGCTTTAGTTTCACGGTAGTAAGCTTTCCAACATTCCTAGGGACTTTGCTTAAGCAACCGTTTCGGTACCAGAACACTGCGTAGAGACAGTAAGCTCTGGTCCTGCGTGTATGCTGCGTGTCAACCTAGAAATTGCAGACTGATGGCACAAGGCTAGTTTTCCCATTATGAAAGCTCCTTTGATGCGGCCCCGAAGCTACCTGAAAAGCACTGTAGTTACCGTGCTTTTACTTACACCCGGCATGTTTCATAGAAGAAAATGAGTTTTCTCAAAAGAAACCTTGTGCTTCCAGTTCCTAGTTGGAAGCTCACCCTGCTCTGCTCTATACCAAACGTGAAAGTCAATGTGAGCACTAGCCTCGAAGTAAGGCCCTGATTATCCTGGCAAAACGGGAGGCGTGCAGCAGCTCCATGAGGCCTTCATCGCTGTTCTGCTTTAGTTTCACGGTAGTAAGCTTTCCAACATTCCTAGGGACTTTGCTTAAGCAACCGTTTCGGTACCAGAACACTGCGTAGAGACAGTAAGCTCTGGTCCTGCGTGTATGCTGCGTGTCAACCTAGAAATTGGAGACTGATGGCATAAGGCTTCTTTTGCCATTATGAAAGCTCCGTTCATGCGGCCTCGAAGCTACCTGAAAAGCATTGTTGTTGCCGGGGTTTTCCTCACTGCCGGCATGGTTCTGAGTAGAAAATGAGTTTTCTCCTAAGAAACCTTGGGTTTCCAGTTCCTTGTTGGAAGCTCACCCTGCTCTGCGCTATACCTAAAGTGAAAGTCAACGTGAGCCCAAGCTTCGAAGTAAGGCCCTGATTATCCTTGCAAAACGAGAGGCATGCAGCAGCTCCATGAGGCCTTCATCGTTGTTCTGCTTTAGTTTCAAGGTAGTAAGCTTTTCTACACTCCTAGGGGCCTTGCTTCAGCACCCGTTTCAGTACCAGAACACTGCGTAGAACCAGGAAGCTCTGCTCCTGCGTGTATGCTGCGTGTCAACCTAGAAATTAGAGACTGATGGCACAAGGCTAGTTTTCCCATTATGAAAGCTCCGTTGATGCGGCCCCGAAGCTACCTGAAAAGCACTGTAGTTACCGTGCTTTTACTTACAGCTGGCATGGTTCATAGAAGAAAATGAGTTTTCTCGAAAGAAACCTTGTGCTTCCAGTTCCTAGTTGGAAGCTCACCCTGCTCTGCTCTATACCAAACGTGAAAGTCAATGTGAGCACTAGCCTCGAAGTAAGGCCCTGATTATGCTGGCAAAACGGGAGGCGTGCAGCAGCTCCATGAGGCCTTCATCGCTGTTCTGCTTTAGTTTCACGGTAGTAGCTTTCCAACATTCCTAGGGACTTTGCTTAAGCAACCGTTTCGGTACCAGAACACTGCGTAGAGACAGTAAGCTCTGGTCCTGCGTGTATGCTGCGTGTCAACCTAGAAATTGGAGACTGATGGCATAAGGCTTCTTTTGCCATTATGAAAGCTCCGTTCATGCGGCCTCGAAGCTACCTGAAAAGCATTGTTGTTGCCGGGGTTTTCCTCACTGCCGGCATGGTTCTGAGAAGAAAATGAGTTTTCTCCTAAGAAACCTTGGGTTTCCAGTTCCTTGTTGGAAGCTCACCCTGCTCTGCGCTATACCTAAAGTGAAAGTCAACGTGAGCCCAAGCTTCGAAGTAAGGCCCTGATTATCCTTGCAAAATGAGAGGCGTGCAGCAGCTCCATGAGGCCTTCATCGTTGTTCTGCTTTAGTTTCAAGGTAGTAAGCTTTTCAACACTCCTAGGGGCCTTGCTTCAGCACCCGTTTCAGTACCAGAACACTGCGTAGAACCAGGAAGCTCTGCTCCTGCGTGTATGCTGCGTGTCAACCTAGAAATTAGAGACTGACGGCACAAGGCTAGTTTTCCCGTTTTGAAAGCGCCGTTGATGCGGCCCCGAAGCTACCTGAAAACCACTGTTGTTACCGTGCTTTTACTTACAGCTGGCATGGCACATAGAAGAAAATGAGTTTTCTCGAAAGAAACCTTGTGCTTCCAGTTCCTAGTTGGAAGCTCACCCTGCTCTGCTCTATACCAAACGTGAAAGTCAATGTGAGCACTAGCCTCGAAGTAAGGCCCTGATTATCCTGGCAAAACGGGAGGCGTGCAGCAGCTCCATGAGGCCTTCATCGCTGTTCTGCTTTAGTTTCACGGTAGTAAGCTTTCCAAGACTCCTAGGGACTTTGCTTAAGCAACCGTTTCGGTACCAGAACACTGCGTAGAGACAGTAAGCTCTGGTCCTGCGTGTATGCTGCGTGTCAACCTAGAAATTGGAGACTGATGGCATAAGGCTTCTTTTCCCATTATGAAAGCTCCGTTCATGCGGCCTCGAAGCTACCTGAAAAGCATTGTTGTTGCCGGGGTTTTCCTCACTGCCGGCATGGTTCTGAGAAGAAACTGAGTTTTCTCCTAAGAAACCTTGGGTTTCCAGTTCCTTGTTGGAAGCTCACCCTGCTCTGCGCTATACCTAAAGTGAAAGTCAACGTGAGCCCAAGCTTCGAAGTAAGGCCCTGATTATCCTTGCAAAACGAGAGGCGTGCAGCAGCTCCATGAGGCCTTCATCGTTGTTCTGCTTTAGTTTCAAGGTAGTAAGCTTTTCAACACTCCTAGGGGCCTTGCTTCAGCACCCGTTTCAGTACCAGAACACTGCGTAGAACCAGGAAGCTCTGCTCCTGCGTGTATGCTGCGTGTCAACCTAGAAATTAGAGACTGACGGCACAAGGCTAGTTTTCCCATTATGAAAGCTCCGTTGATGCGGCCCCGAAGCTACCTGAAAAGCACTGTTGTTACCGTGCTTTTACTTACAGCCGGCATGGCACATAGAAGAAAATGAGTTTTCTCGAAAGAAACCTTTTGCTTCCAGTTCCTAGTTGGAAGCTCACCCGGCTCCGCTCTATACCAAACGTGAAAGTCAATGTGAGCACTAGCCTCGAAGTAAGGCCCTGATTATCCTGGCAAAACGGGAGGCGTGCAGCAGCTCCATGAGGCCTTCATCGCTGTTCTGCTTTAGTTTCACGGTAGTAAGCTTTCCAAGACTCCTAGGGACTTTGCTTAAGCAACCGTTTCGGTACCAGAACACTGCGTAGAGACACTAAGCTCTGGTCCTGCGTGTATGCTGCGTGTCAACCTAGAAATTGGAGACTGATGGCATAAGGCTTTTTTTCCCATTATGAAAGCTCCGTTCATGCGGCCTCGAAGCTACCTGAAAAGCATTGTTGTTGCCGGGGTTTTCCTCACTGCCGGCATGGTTCTGAGAAGAAAATGAGTTTTCTCCTAAGAAACCTTGGGTTTCCAGTTCCTTGTTGGAAGCTCACCCTGCTCTGCGCTATACCTAAAGTGAAAGTCAACGTGAGCCCAAGCTTCGAAGTAAGGCCCTGATTATCCTTGCAAAACGAGAGGCGTGCAGCAGCTCCATGAGGCCTTCATCGTTGTTCTGCTTTAGTTTCAAGGTAGTAAGCTTTCCAACACTCCTAGGGGCCTTGCTTAAGCAACCGTTTCGGTACCAGAACACTGCGTAGAGACAGTAAGCTCTGGTCCTGCGTGTATGCTGCGTGTCAACCTAGAAATTGCAGACTGATGGCACAAGGCTAGTTTTCCCATTATGAAAGCTCCTTTGATGCGGCCCCGAAGCTACCTGAAAAGCACTGTAGTTACCGTGCTTTTACTTACACCCGGCATGTTTCATAGAAGAAAATGAGTTTTCTCAAAAGAAACCTTGTGCTTCCAGTTCCTAGTTGGAAGCTCACCCTGCTCTGCTCTATACCAAACGTGAAAGTCAATGTGAGCACTAGCCTCGAAGTAAGGCCCTGATTATCCTGGCAAAACGGGAGGCGTGCAGCAGCTCCATGAGGCCTTCATCGCTGTTCTGCTTTAGTTTCACGGTAGTAAGCTTTCCAAGACTCCTAGGGACTTTGCTTAAGCAACCGTTTCGGTACCAGAACACTGCGTAGAGACAGTAAGCTCTGGTCCTGCGTGTATGCTGCGTGTCAACCTAGAAATTGGAGACTGATGGCATAAGGCTTCTTTTCCCATTATGAAAGCTCCGTTCATGCGGCCTCGAAGCTACCTGAAAAGCATTGTTGTTGCCGGGGTTTTCCTCACTGCCGGCATGGTTCTGAGAAGAAAATGAGTTTTCTCCTAAGAAACCTTGGGTTTCCAGTTCCTTGTTGGAAGCTCACCCTGCTCTGCGCTATACCTAAAGTGAAAGTCAACGTGAGCCCAAGCTTCGAAGTAAGGCCCTGATTATCCTTGCAAAACGAGAGGCGTGCAGCAGCTCCATGAGGCCTTCATCGTTGTTCTGCTTTAGTTTCAAGGTAGTAAGCTTTTCAACACTCCTAGGGGCCTTGCTTCAGCACCCGTTTCAGTACCAGAACACTGCGTAGAACCAGGAAGCTCTGCTCCTGCGTGTATGCTGCGTGTCAACCTAGAAATTAGAGACTGACGGCACAAGGCTAGTTTTCCCATTATGAAAGCTCCGTTGATGCGGCCCCGAAGCTACCTGAAAAGCACTGTTGTTACCGTGCTTTTACTTACAGCCGGCATGGCACATAGAAGAAAATGAGTTTTCTCGAAAGAAACCTTGTGCTTCCAGTTCCTAGTTGGAAGCTCACCCGGCTCCGCTCTATACCAAACGTGAAAGTCAATGTGAGCACTAGCCTCGAAGTAAGGCCCTGATTATCCTGGCAAAACGGGAGGCGTGCAGCAGCTCCATGAGGCCTTCATCGCTGTTCTGCTTTAGTTTCACGGTAGTAAGCTTTCCAAGACTCCTAGGGACTTTGCTTAAGCAACCGTTTCGGTACCAGAACACTGCGTAGAGACAGTAAGCTCTGGTCCTGCGTGTATGCTGCGTGTCAACCTAGAAATTGGAGACTGATGGCATAAGGCTTCTTTTCCCATTATGAAAGCTCCGTTCATGCGGCCTCGAAGCTACCTGAAAAGCATTGTTGTTGCCGGGGTTTTCCTCACTGCCGGCATGGTTCTGAGAAGAAAATGAGTTTTCTCCTAAGAAACCTTGGGTTTCCAGTTCCTTGTTGGAAGCTCACCCTGCTCTGCGCTATACCTAAAGTGAAAGTCAACGTGAGCCCAAGCTTCGAAGTAAGGCCCTGATTATCCTTGCAAAACGAGAGGCGTGCAGCAGCTCCATGAGGCCTTCATCGTTGTTCTGCTTTAGTTTCAAGGTAGTAAGCTTTTCAACACTCCTAGGGGCCTTGCTTCAGCACCCGTTTCAGTACCAGAACACTGCGTAGAACCAGGAAGCTCTGCTCCTGCGTGTATGCTGCGTGTCAACCTAGAAATTAGAGACTGATGGCACAAGGCTAGTTTTCCCATTATGAAAGCTCCGTTGATGCGGCCCCGAAGCTACCTGAAAAGCACTGTAGTTACCGTGCTTTTACTTACAGCTGGCATGGTTCATAGAAGAAAATGAGTTTTCTCGAAAGAAACCTTGTGCTTCCAGTTCCTAGTTGGAAGATCACCCTGCTCTGCTGTATACCAAACGTGAAAGTCAATGTGAGCACTAGCCTCGAAGTAAGGCCCTGATTATGCTGGCAAAACGGGAGGCGTGCAGCAGCTCCATGAGGCCTTCATCGCTGTTCTGCTTTAGTTTCACGGTAGTAGCTTTCCAACATTCCTAGGGACTTTGCTTAAGCAACCGTTTCGGTACCAGAACACTGCGTAGAGACAGTAAGCTCTGGTCCTGCGTGTATGCTGCGTGTCAACCTAGAAATTGGAGACTGATGGCATAAGGCTTCTTTTCCCATTATGAAAGCTCCGTTCATGTGGCCTCGAAGCTACCTGAAAAGCATTGTTGTTGCCAGGGTTTTCCTCACTGCCGGCATGGTTCTGAGGAGAAAATGAGTTTTCTCCTAAGAAACCTTGGGTTTCCAGTTCTTTGTTGGAAGCTCACCCTGTTCTGCGCTATACCTAAAGTGAAAGTCAACGTGAGCCCAAGCTTCGAAGTAAGGCCCTGATTATCCTTGCAAAACGAGAGGCGTGCAGCAGCTCCATGAGACCTTCATCGTTTTCTGCTTTAGTTTCAAGGTAGTGAGCTTTTCAACACTCCTAGGGGACTTGCTTCAGCACCCGTTTCAGTACCAGAACACTGCGTAGAACCAGGAAGCTCTGCTCCTGCGTGTATGCTGCGTGTCAACCTAGAAATTAGAGACTGACAGCACAAGGCTAGTTTTCCCATTATGAAAGCTCCGTTGATGCGGCCCCGAAGCTACCTGAAAAGCACTGTTGTTACCGTGCTTTTACTTACAGCCGGCATGGCACATAGAAGAAAATGAGTTTTCTCGAAAGAAACCTTGTGCTTCCAGTTCCTAGTTGGAAGCTCACCCTGCTCTGCTCTATACCAAACGTGAAATTCAATGTGAGCACTAGCCTCGAAGTAAGGCCCTGATTATCCTGGGAAAACGGGAGGCGTGCAGCAGCTCCATGAGGCCTTCATCGCTGTTCTGCTTTAGTTTCACGGTAGTTAGCTTTCCAAGACTCCTAGGGACTTTGCTTAAGCAACCGTTTCGGTACCAGAACACTGCGTAGAGACAGTAAGCTCTGGTCCTGCGTGTATGCTGCGTGTCAACCTAGAAATTGGAGACTGATGGCATAAGGCTTCTTTTCCCATTATGAAAGCTCCGTTCATGCGGCCTCGAAGCTACCTGAAAAGCATTGTTGTTGCCGGGGTTTTCCTCACTGCCGGCATGGTTCTGAGAAGAAACTGAGTTTTCTCCTAAGAAACCTTGGGTTTCCAGTTCCTTGTTGGAAGCTCACCCTGCTCTGCGCTATACCTAAAGTGAAAGTCAACGTGAGCCCAAGCTTCGAAGTAAGGCCCTGATTATCCTTGCAAAACGAGAGGCGTGCAGCAGCTCCATGAGGCCTTCATCGTTGTTCTGCTTTAGTTTCAAGGTAGTAAGCTTTTCAACACTCCTAGGGGCCTTGCTTCAGCACCCGTTTCAGTACCAGAACACTGCGTAGAACCAGGAAGCTCTGCTCCTGCGTGTATGCTGCGTGTCAACCTAGAAATTAGAGACTGACGGCACAAGGCTAGTTTTCCCGTTTTGAAAGCGCCGTTGATGCGGCCCCGAAGCTACCTGAAAACCACTGTTGTTACCGTGCTTTTACTTACAGCTGGCATGGCACATAGAAGAAAATGAGTTTTCTCGAAAGAAACCTTGTGCTTCCAGTTCCTAGTTGGAAGCTCACCCTGCTCTGCTCTATACCAAACGTGAAAGTCAATGTGAGCACTAGCCTCGAAGTAAGGCCCTGATTATCCTGGCAAAACGGGAGGCGTGCAGCAGCTCCATGAGGCCTTCATCGCTGTTCTGCTTTAGTTTCACGGTAGTAAGCTTTCCAAGACTCCTAGGGACTTTGCTTAAGCAACCATTTCGGTACCAGAACACTGCGTAGAGACAGTAAGCTCTGGTCCTGCGTGTATGCTGCGTGTCAACCTAGAAATTGGAGACTGATGGCATAAGGCTTCTTTTCCCATTATGAAAGCTCCGTTCATGCGGCCTCGAAGCTACCTGAAAAGCATTGTTGTTGCCGGGGTTTTCCTCACTGCCGGCATGGTTCTGAGAAGAAAATGAGTTTTCTCCTAAGAAACCTTGGGTTTCCAGTTCCTTGTTGGAAGCTCACCCTGCTCTGCGCTATACCTAAAGTGAAAGTCAACGTGAGCCTAAGCTTCGAAGTAAGGCCCTGATTATCCTTGCAAAATGAGAGGCGTGCAGCAGCTCCATGAGGCCTTCATCGTTGTTCTGCTTTAGTTTCAAGGTAGTAAGCTTTTCAACACTCCTAGGGGCCTTGCTTCAGCACCCGTTTCAGTACCAGAACACTGCGTAGAACCAGGAAGCTCTGCTCCTGCGTGTATGCTGCGTGTCAACCTAGAAATTGGAGACTGATGGCACAAGGCTAGTTTTCCCGTTTTGAAAGCGCCGTTGATGCGGCCCCGAAGCTACCTGAAAACCACTGTTGTTACCGTGCTTTTACTTACAGCTGGCATGGCACATAGAAGAAAATGAGTTTTCTCGAAAGAAACCTTGTGCTTCCAGTTCCTAGTTGGAAGCTCACCCTGCTCTGCTCTATACCAAACGTGAAAGTCAATGTGAGCACTAGCCTCGAAGTAAGGCCCTGATTATCCTGGCAAAACGGGAGGCGTGCAGCAGCTCCATGAGGCCTTCATCGCTGTTCTGCTTTAGTTTCACGGTAGTAAGCTTTCCAAGACTCCTAGGGACTTTGCTTAAGCAACCGTTTCGGTACCAGAACACTGCGTAGAGACAGTAAGCTCTGGTCCTGCGTGTATGCTGCGTGTCAACCTAGAAATTGGAGACTGATGGCATAAGGCTTCTTTTCCCATTATGAAAGCTCCGTTCATGCGGCCTCGAAGCTACCTGAAAAGCATTGTTGTTGCCGGGGTTTTCCTCACTGCCGGCATGGTTCTGAGAAGAAACTGAGTTTTCTCCTAAGAAACCTTGGGTTTCCAGTTCCTTGTTGGAAGCTCACCCTGCTCTGCGCTATACCTAAAGTGAAAGTCAACGTGAGCCCAAGCTTCGAAGTAAGGCCCTGATTATCCTTGCAAAACGAGAGGCGTGCAGCAGCTCCATGAGGCCTTCATCGTTGTTCTGCTTTAGTTTCAAGGTAGTAAGCTTTTCAACACTCCTAGGGGCCTTGCTTCAGCACCCGTTTCAGTACCAGAACACTGCGTAGAACCAGGAAGCTCTGCTCCTGCGTGTATGCTGCGTGTCAACCTAGAAATTAGAGACTGACAGCACAAGGCTAGTTTTCCCATTATGAAAGCTCCGTTGATGCGGCCCCGAAGCTACCTGAAAAGCACTGTTGTTACCGTGCTTTTACTTACAGCCGGCATGGCACATAGAAGAAAATGAGTTTTCTCGAAAGAAACCTTGTGCTTCCAGTTCCTAGTTGGAAGCTCACCCTGCTCTGCTCTATACCAAACGTGAAATTCAATGTGAGCACTAGCCTCGAAGTAAGGCCCTGATTATCCTGGCAAAACGGGAGGCGTGCAGCAGCTCCATGAGGCCTTCATCGCTGTTCTGCTTTAGTTTCACGGTAGTTAGCTTTCCAAGACTCCTAGGGACTTTGCTTAAGCAACCGTTTCGGTACCAGAACACTGCGTAGAGACAGTAAGCTCTGGTCCTGCGTGTATGCTGCGTGTCAACCTAGAAATTGGAGACTGATGGCATAAGGCTTCTTTTCCCATTATGAAAGCTCCGTTCATGCGGCCTCGAAGCTACCTGAAAAGCATTGTTGTTGCCGGGGTTTTCCTCACTGCCGGCATGGTTCTGAGAAGAAACTGAGTTTTCTCCTAAGAAACCTTGGGTTTCCAGTTCCTTGTTGGAAGCTCACCCTGCTCTGCGCTATACCTAAAGTGAAAGTCAACGTGAGCCCAAGCTTCGAAGTAAGGCCCTGATTATCCTTGCAAAACGAGAGGCGTGCAGCAGCTCCATGAGGCCTTCATCGTTGTTCTGCTTTAGTTTCAAGGTAGTAAGCTTTTCAACACTCCTAGGGGCCTTGCTTCAGCACCCGTTTCAGTACCAGAACACTGCGTAGAACCAGGAAGCTCTGCTCCTGCGTGTATGCTGCGTGTCAACCTAGAAATTAGAGACTGACGGCACAAGGCTAGTTTTCCCGTTTTGAAAGCGCCGTTGATGCGGCCCCGAAGCTACCTGAAAACCACTGTTGTTACCGTGCTTTTACTTACAGCTGGCATGGCACATAGAAGAAAATGAGTTTTCTCGAAAGAAACCTTGTGCTTCCAGTTCCTAGTTGGAAGCTCACCCTGCTCTGCTCTATACCAAACGTGAAAGTCAATGTGAGCACTAGCCTCGAAGTAAGGCCCTGATTATCCTGGCAAAACGGGAGGCGTGCAGCAGCTCCATGAGGCCTTCATCGCTGTTCTGCTTTAGTTTCACGGTAGTAAGCTTTCCAAGACTCCTAGGGACTTTGCTTAAGCAACCATTTCGGTACCAGAACACTGCGTAGAGACAGTAAGCTCTGGTCCTGCGTGTATGCTGCGTGTCAACCTAGAAATTGGAGACTGATGGCATAAGGCTTCTTTTCCCATTATGAAAGCTCCGTTCATGCGGCCTCGAAGCTACCTGAAAAGCATTGTTGTTGCCGGGGTTTTCCTCACTGCCGGCATGGTTCTGAGAAGAAAATGAGTTTTCTCCTAAGAAACCTTGGGTTTCCAGTTCCTTGTTGGAAGCTCACCCTGCTCTGCGCTATACCTAAAGTGAAAGTCAACGTGAGCCTAAGCTTCGAAGTAAGGCCCTGATTATCCTTGCAAAATGAGAGGCGTGCAGCAGCTCCATGAGGCCTTCATCGTTGTTCTGCTTTAGTTTCAAGGTAGTAAGCTTTTCAACACTCCTAGGGGCCTTGCTTCAGCACCCGTTTCAGTACCAGAACACTGCGTAGAACCAGGAAGCTCTGCTCCTGCGTGTATGCTGCGTGTCAACCTAGAAATTGGAGACTGATGGCACAAGGCTAGTTTTCCCGTTTTGAAAGCGCCGTTGATGCGGCCCCGAAGCTACCTGAAAACCACTGTTGTTACCGTGCTTTTACTTACAGCTGGCATGGCACATAGAAGAAAATGAGTTTTCTCGAAAGAAACCTTGTGCTTCCAGTTCCTAGTTGGAAGCTCACCCTGCTCTGCTCTATACCAAACGTGAAAGTCAATGTGAGCACTAGCCTCGAAGTAAGGCCCTGATTATCCTGGCAAAACGGGAGGCGTGCAGCAGCTCCATGAGGCCTTCATCGCTGTTCTGCTTTAGTTTCACGGTAGTAAGCTTTCCAAGACTCCTAGGGACTTTGCTTAAGCAACCGTTTCGGTACCAGAACACTGCGTAGAGACAGTAAGCTCTGGTCCTGCGTGTATGCTGCGTGTCAACCTAGAAATTGGAGACTGATGGCATAAGGCTTCTTTTCCCATTATGAAAGCTCCGTTCATGCGGCCTCGAAGCTACCTGAAAAGCATTGTTGTTGCCGGGGTTTTCCTCACTGCCGGCATGGTTCTGAGAAGAAACTGAGTTTTCTCCTAAGAAACCTTGGGTTTCCAGTTCCTTGTTGGAAGCTCACCCTGCTCTGCGCTATACCTAAAGTGAAAGTCAACGTGAGCCCAAGCTTCGAAGTAAGGCCCTGATTATCCTTGCAAAACGAGAGGCGTGCAGCAGCTCCATGAGGCCTTCATCGTTGTTCTGCTTTAGTTTCAAGGTAGTAAGCTTTTCAACACTCCTAGGGGCCTTGCTTCAGCACCCGTTTCAGTACCAGAACACTGCGTAGAACCAGGAAGCTCTGCTCCTGCGTGTATGATGCGTGTCAACCTAGAAATTAGAGACTGATGGCACAAGGCTAGTTTTCCCATTATGAAAGCTCCGTTAATGCGGCCCCGAAGCTACCTGAAAAGCACTGTAGTTACCGTGCTTTTACTTACAGCTGGCATGGTTCATAGAAGAAAATGAGTTTTCTCGAAAGAAACCTTGTGCTTCCAGTTCCTAGTTGGAAGCTCACCCTGCTCTGCTCTATACCAAACATGAAAGTCAATGTGACCACTAGCCTCGAAGTAAGGCCCTGATTATCCTGGCAAAACGGGAGGCGTGCAGCAGCTCCATGAGGCCTTCATCGCTGTTCTGCTTTAGTTTCACGGTAGTAAGCTTTCCAACATTCCTAGGGACTTTGCTTAAGCAACCGTTTCGGTACCAGAACACTGCGTAGAGACAGTAAGCTCTGGTCCTGCGTGTATGCTGCGTGTCAACCTAGAAATTGGAGACTGATGGCACAAGGCTAGTTTTCCCATTATGAAAGCTCCTTTGATGCGGCCCCGAAGCTACCTGAAAAGCACTGTAGTTACCGTGCTTTTACTTACACCCGGCATGTTTCATAGAAGAAAATGAGTTTTCTCAAAAGAAACCTTGTGCTTCCAGTTCCTAGTTGGAAGCTCACCCTGCTCTGCTCTATACCAAACATGAAAGTCAATGTGAGCACTAGCCTCGAAGTAAGGCCCTGATTATCCTGGCAAAACGGGAGGCGTGCAGCAGCTCCATGAGGCCTTCATCGCTGTTCTGCTTTAGTTTCACGGTAGTAAGCTTTCCAACATTCCTAGGGACTTTGCTTAAGCAACCGTTTCGGTACCAGAACACTGCGTAGAGACAGTAAGCTCTGGTCCTGCGTGTATGCTGCGTGTCAACCTAGAAATTGGAGACTGATGGCATAAGGCTTCTTTTCCCATTATGAAAGCTCCGTTCATGCGGCCTCGAAGCTACCTGAAAAGCATTGTTGTTGCCGGGGTTTTCCTCACTGCCGGCATGGTTCTGAGAAGAAAATGAGTTTTCTCCTAAGAAACCTTGGGTTTCCAGTTCCTTGTTGGAAGCTCACCCTGCTCTGCGCTATACCTAAAGTGAAAGTCAACGTGAGCCCAAGCTTCGAAGTAAGGCCCTGATTATCCTTGCAAAATGAGAGGCGTGCAGCAGCTCCATGAGGCCTTCATCGTTGTTCTGCTTTAGTTTCAAGGTAGTAAGCTTTTCAACACTCCTAGGGGCCTTGCTTCAGCACCCGTTTCAGTACCAGAACACTGCGTAGAACCAGGAAGCTCTGCTCCTGCGTGTATGCTGCGTGTCAACCTAGAAATTAGAGACTGATGGCACAAGGCTAGTTTTCCCATGATGAAAGCTCCGTTGATGCGGCCCCGAAGCTACCTGAAAAGCACTGTAGTTACCGTGCTTTTACTTACACCCGGCATGGTTCATAGAAGAAAATGAGTTTTCTCAAAAGAAACTTTGTGCTTCCAGTTCCTAGTTGGAAGCTCACCCTGCTCTGCTGTATACCAAACGTGAAAGTCAATGTGAGCACTAGCCTCGAAGTAAGGCCCTGATTATGCTGGCAAAACGGGAGGCGTGCAGCAGCTCCATGAGGCCTTCATCGCTGTTCTGCTTTAGTTTCACGCTAGTAAGCTTTCCAACATTCCTAGGGACTTTGCTTAAGCAACCGTTTCGGTACCAGAACACTGCGTAGAGACAGTAAGCTCTGGTCCTGCGTGTATGCTGCGTGTCAACCTAGAAATTGGAGACTGATGGCATAAGGCTTCTTTTGCCATTATGAAAGCTCCGTTCATGCGGCCTCGAAGCTACCTGAAAAGCATTGTTGTTGCCGGGGTTTTCCTCACTGCCGGCATGGTTCTGAGAAGAAAATGAGTTTTCTCCTAAGAAACCTTGGGTTTCCAGTTCCTTGTTGGAAGCTCACCCTGCTCTGCGCTATACCTAAAGTGAAAGTCAACGTGAGCCCAAGCTTCGAAGTAAGGCCCTGATTATCCTTGCAAAATGAGAGGCGTGCAGCAGCTCCATGAGGCCTTCATCGTTGTTCTGCTTTAGTTTCAAGGTAGTAAGCTTTTCAACACTCCTAGGGGCCTTGCTTCAGCACCCGTTTCAGTACCAGAACACTGCGTAGAACCAGGAAGCTCTGCTCCTGCGTGTATGCTGCGTGTCAACCTAGAAATTAGAGACTGACGGCACAAGGCTAGTTTTCCCGTTTTGAAAGCGCCGTTGATGCGGCCCCGAAGCTACCTGAAAACCACTGTTGTTACCGTGCTTTTACTTACAGCTGGCATGGCACATAGAAGAAAATGAGTTTTCTCGAAAGAAACCTTGTGCTTCCAGTTCCTAGTTGGAAGCTCACCCTGCTCTGCTCTATACCAAACGTGAAAGTCAATGTGAGCACTAGCCTCGAAGTAAGGCCCTGATTATCCTGGCAAAACGGGAGGCGTGCAGCAGCTCCATGAGGCCTTCATCGCTGTTCTGCTTTAGTTTCACGGTAGTAAGCTTTCCAGACTCCTAGGGACTTTGCTTAAGCAACCGTTTCGGTACCAGAACACTGTGTAGAGACAGTAAGCTCTGGTCCTGCGTGTATGCTGCGTGTCAACCTAGAAATTGGAGACTGATGGCATAAGGCTTCTTTTCCCATTATGAAAGCTCCGTTCATGCGGCCTCGAAGCTACCTGAAAAGCATTGTTGTTGCCGGGGTTTTCCTCACTGCCGGCATGGTTCTGAGAAGAAAATGAGTTTTCTCCTAAGAAACCTTGGGTTTCCAGTTCCTTGTTGGAAGCTCACCCTGCTCTGCGCTATACCTAAAGTGAAAGTCAACGTGAGCCCAAGCTTCGAAGTAAGGCCCTGATTATCCTTGCAAAATGAGAGGCGTGCAGCAGCTCCATGAGGCCTTCATCGTTGTTCTGCTTTAGTTTCAAGGTAGTAAGCTTTTCAACACTCCTAGGGGCCTTGCTTCAGCACCCGTTTCAGTACCAGAACACTGCGTAGAACCAGGAAGCTCTGCTCCTGCGTGTATGCTGCGTGTCAACCTAGAAATTAGAGACTGACGGCACAAGGCTAGTTTTCCCGTTTTGAAAGCGCCGTTGATGCGGCCCCGAAGCTACCTGAAAACCACTGTTGTTACCGTGCTTTTACTTACAGCTGGCATGGCACATAGAAGAAAATGAGTTTTCTCGAAAGAAACCTTGTGCTTCCAGTTCCTAGTTGGAAGCTCACCCTGCTCTGCTCTATACCAAACGTGAAAGTCAATGTGAGCACTAGCCTCGAAGTAAGGCCCTGATTATCCTGGCAAAACGGGAGGCGTGCAGCAGCTCCATGAGGCCTTCATCGCTGTTCTGCTTTAGTTTCACGGTAGTAAGCTTTCCAAGACTCCTAGGGACTTTGCTTAAGCAACCATTTCGGTACCAGAACACTGCGTAGAGACAGTAAGCTCTGGTCCTGCGTGTATGCTGCGTGTCAACCTAGAAATTGGAGACTGATGGCATAAGGCTTCTTTTCCCATTATGAAAGCTCCGTTCATGCGGCCTCGAAGCTACCTGAAAAGCATTGTTGTTGCCGGGGTTTTCCTCACTGCCGGCATGGTTCTGAGAAGAAACTGAGTTTTCTCCTAAGAAACCTTGGGTTTCCAGTTCCTTGTTGGAAGCTCACCCTGCTCTGCGCTATACCTAAAGTGAAAGTCAACGTGAGCCCAAGCTTCGAAGTAAGGCCCTGATTATCCTTGCAAAATGAGAGGCGTGCAGCAGCTCCATGAGGCCTTCATCGTTGTTCTGCTTTAGTTTCAAGGTAGTAAGCTTTTCAACACTCCTAGGGGCCTTGCTTCAGCACCCGTTTCAGTACCAGAACACTGCGTAGAACCAGGAAGCTCTGCTCCTGCGTGTATGCTGCGTGTCAACCTAGAAATTAGAGACTGACGGCACAAGGCTAGTTTTCTCGTTTTGAAAGCGCCGTTGATGCGGCCCCGAAGCTACCTGAAAACCACTGTTGTTACCGTGCTTTTACTTACAGCTGGCATGGCACATAGAAGAAAATGAGTTTTCTCGAAAGAAACCTTGTGCTACCAGTTCCTAGTTGGAAGCTCACCCTGTTCTGCTCTATACCAAACGTGAAAGTCAATGTGAGCTCTAGCCTCGAAGTAAGGCCCTGATTATCCTGGCAAAACGGGAGGCGTGCAGCAGCTCCATGAGGCCTTCATCGCTGTTCTGCTTTAGTTTCACGGTAGTAGCTTTCCAACATTCCTAGGGACTTTGCTTAAGCAACCGTTTCGGTACCAGAACACTGCGTAGAGACAGTAAGCTCTGGTCCTGCGTGTATGCTGCGTGTCAACCTAGAAATTGGAGACTGATGGCATAAGGCTTCTTTTCCCATTATGGAAGCTCCGTTCATGTGGCCTCGAAGCTACCTGAAAAGCATTGTTGTTGCCGGGGTTTTCCTCACTGCCGGCATGGTTCTGAGGAGAAAATGAGTTTTCTCCTAAGAAACCTTGGGTTTCTAGTTCTTTGTTGGAAGCTCACCCTGTTCTGCGCTATACCTAAAGTGAAAGTCAACGTGAGCCCAAGCTTCGAAGTAAGGCCCTGATTATCCTTGCAAAACGAGAGGCGTGCAGCAGCTCCATGAGACCTTCATCGTTTTCTGCCTTAGTTTCAAGGTAGTGAGCTTTTCAACACTCCTAGGGGACTTGCTTCAGCACCCGTTTCAGTACCAGAACACTGCGTAGAACCAGGAAGCTCTGCTCCTGCGTGTATGCTGCGTGTCAACCTAGAAATTGGAGACTGATGGCATAAGGCTTCTTTTCCCATTATGAAAGCTCCGTTCATGCGGCCTCGAAGCTACCTGAAAAGCATTGTTGTTGCCGGGGTTTTCCTCACTGCCGGCATGGTTCTGAGAAGAAACTGAGTTTTCTCCTAAGAAACCTTGGGTTTCCAGTTCCTTGTTGGAAGCTCACCCTGCTCTGCGCTATACCTAAAGTGAAAGTCAACGTGAGCCCAAGCTTCGAAGTAAGGCCCTGATTATCCTTGCAAAACGAGAGGCGTGCAGCAGCTCCATGAGGCCTTCATCGTTGTTCTGCTTTAGTTTCAAGGTAGTAAGCTTTTCAACACTCCTAGGGGACTTGCTTCAGCACCCGTTTCATACCAGAACACTGCGTAGAACCAGGAAGCTCTGCTCCTACGTGTATGCTGCGTGTCAACCTAGAAATTAGAGACTGATGGCACAAGGCTTGTTTTCCCGTTTTGAAAGCTCCATTCATGCGGCCTCGAAGCTACCTGAAAAGCACTGTTGTTACCGTGTTTTTCTTACAGCCGGCATGGCACATAGAAGAAAATGAGTTTTCTCGAAAGAAACCTTGTGCTTCCAGTTCCTAGTTGGAAGCTCACCCTGCTCTGCTCTATACCAAACATGAAAGTCAATGTGACCACTAGCCTCGAAGTAAGGCCCTGATTATCCTGGCAAAACGGGAGGCGTGCAGCAGCTCCATGAGGCCTTCATCGCTGTTCTGCTTTAGTTTCACGGTAGTAAGCTTTCCAACATTCCTAGGGACTTTGCTTAAGCAACCGTTTCGGTACCAGAACACTGCGTAGAGACAGTAAGCTCTGGTCCTGCGTGTATGCTGCGTGTCAACCTAGAAATTGGAGACTGATGGCACAAGGCTAGTTTTCCCATTATGAAAGCTCCTTTGATGCGGCCCCGAAGCTCCATGAAAAGCACTGTAGTTACCGTGCTTTTACTTACACCCGGCATGTTTCATAGAAGAAAATGAGTTTTCTCGAAAGAAACCTTGTGCTTCCAGTTCCTAGTTGGAAGCTCACCCTGCTCTGCTCTATACCAAACGTGAAAGTCAATGTGAGCACTAGCCTCGAAGTAAGGCCCTGATTATCCTGGCAAAACGGGAGGCGTGCAGCAGCTCCATGAGGCCTTCATCGCTGTTCTGCTTTAGTTTCACGGTAGTAAGCTTTCCAACATTCCTAGGGACTTTGCTTAAGCAACCGTTTCGGTACCAGAACACTGCGTAGAGACAGTAAGCTCTGGTCCTGCGTGTATGCTGCGTGTCAACCTAGAAATTGGAGACTGATGGCATAAGGCTTCTTTTGCCATTATGAAAGCTCCGTTCATGCGGCCTCGAAGCTACCTGAAAAGCATTGTTGTTGCCGGGGTTTTCCTCACTGCCGGCATGGTTCTGAGAAGAAAATGAGTTTTCTCCTAAGAAACCTTGGGTTTCCAGTTCCTTGTTGGAAGCTCACCCTGCTCTGCGCTATACCTAAAGTGAAAGTCAACGTGAGCCCAAGCTTCGAAGTAAGGCCCTGATTATCCTTGCAAAATGAGAGGCGTGCAGCAGCTCCATGAGGCCTTCATCGTTGTTCTGCTTTAGTTTCAAGGTAGTAAGCTTTTCAACACTCCTAGGGGCCTTGCTTCAGCACCCGTTTCAGTACCAGAACACTGCGTAGAACCAGGAAGCTCTGCTCCTGCGTGTATGCTGCGTGTCAACCTACAAATTAGAGACTGACGGCACAAGGCTAGTTTTCCCGTTTTGAAAGCGCCGTTGATGCGGCCCCGAAGCTACCTGAAAACCACTGTTGTTACCGTGCTTTTACTTACAGCTGGCATGGCACATAGAAGAAAATGAGTTTTCTCGAAAGAAACCTTGTGCTTCCAGTTCCTAGTTGGAAGCTCACCCTGCTCTGCTCTATACCAAACGTGAAAGTCAATGTGAGCACTAGCCTCGAAGTAAGGCCCTGATTATCCTGGCAAAACGGGAGGCGTGCAGCAGCTCCATGAGGCCTTCATCGCTGTTCTGCTTTAGTTTCACGGTAGTAAGCTTTCCAAGACTCCTAGGGACTTTGCTTAAGCAACCGTTTCGGTACCAGAACACTGCGTAGAGACAGTAAGCTCTGGTCCTGCGTGTATGCTGCGTGTCAACCTAGAAATTGGAGACTGATGGCATAAGGCTTCTTTTGCCATTATGAAAGCTCCGTTCATGCGGCCTCGAAGCTACCTGAAAAGCATTGTTGTTGCCGGGGTTTTCCTCACTGCCGGCATGGTTCAGAGAAGAAAATGAGTTTTCTCCTAAGAAACCTTGGGTTTCCAGTTCCTTGTTGGAAGCTCACCCTGCTCTGCGCTATACCTAAAGTGAAAGTCAACGTGAGCCCAAGCTTCGAAGTAAGGCCCTGATTATCCTTGCAAAACGAGAGGCGTGCAGCAGCTCCATGAGGCCTTCATCGTTGTTCTGCTTTAGTTTCAAGGTAGTAAGCTTTTCAACACTCCTAGGGGCCTTGCTTCAGCACCCGTTTCAGTACCAGAACACTGCGTAGAACCAGGAAGCTCTGCTCCTGCGTGTATGCTGCGTGTCAACCTAGAAATTAGAGACTGATGGCACAAGGCTAGTTTTCCCATGATGAAAGCTCCGTTGATGCGGCCCCGAAGCTACCTGAAAAGCACTGTAGTTACCGTGCTTTTACTTACACCCGGCATGGTTCATAGAAGAAAATGAGTTTTCTCAAAAGAAACATTGTGCTTCCAGTTCCTAGTTGGAAGCTCACCCTGCTCTGCTGTATACCAAACGTGAAAGTCAATGTGAGCACTAGCCTCGAAGTAAGGCCCTGATTATCCTGGCAAAACGGGAGGCGTGCAGCAGCTCCATGAGGCCTTCATCGCTGTTCTGCTTTAGTTTCACGCTAGTAAGCTTTCCAACATTCCTAGGGACTTTGCTTAAGCAACCGTTTCGGTACCAGAACACTGCGTAGAGACAGTAAGCTCTGGTCCTGCGTGTATGCTGCGTGTCAACCTAGAAATTGGAGACTGATGGCATAAGGCTTCTTTTGCCATTATGAAAGCTCCGTTCATGCGGCCTCGAAGCTACCTGAAAAGCATTGTTGTTGCCGGGGTTTTCCTCACTGCCGGCATGGTTCTGAGAAGAAACTGAGTTTTCTCCTAAGAAACCTTGGGTTTCCAGTTCCTTGTTGGAAGCTCACCCTGCTCTGCGCTATACCTAAAGTGAAAGTCAACGTGAGCCCAAGCTTCGAAGTAAGGCCCTGATTATCCTTGCAAAACGAGAGGCGTGCAGCAGCTCCATGAGGCCTTCATCGTTGTTCTGCTTTAGTTTCAAGGTAGTAAGCTTTTCAACACTCCTAGGGGCCTTGCTTCAGCACCCGTTTCAGTACCAGAACACTGCGTAGAACCAGGAAGCTCTGCTCCTGCGTGTATGCTGCGTGTCAACCTAGAAATTAGAGACTGACGGCACAAGGCTAGTTTTCCCGTTTTGAAAGCGCCGTTGATGCGGCCCCGAAGCTACCTGAAAACCACTGTTGTTACCGTGCTTTTACTTACAGCTGGCATGGCACATAGAAGAAAATGAGTTTTCTCGAAAGAAACCTTGTGCTTCCAGTTCCTAGTTGGAAGCTCACCCTGCTCTGCTCTATACCAAACGTGAAAGTCAATGTGAGCACTAGCCTCGAAGTAAGGCCCTGATTATCCTGGCAAAACGGGAGGCGTGCAGCAGCTCCATGAGGCCTTCATCGCTGTTCTGCTTTAGTTTCACGGTAGTAAGCTTTCCAAGACTCCTAGGGACTTTGCTTAAGCAACCGTTTCGGTACCAGAACACTGCGTAGAGACAGTAAGCTCTGGTCCTGCGTGTATGCTGCGTGTCAACCTAGAAATTGGAGACTGATGGCATAAGGCTTCTTTTCCCATTATGAAAGCTCCGTTCATGCGGCCTCGAAGCTACCTGAAAAGCATTGTTGTTGCCGGG
Organism: Eubalaena glacialis; assembly: GCF_028564815.1. Taxonomy (NCBI): domain Eukaryota; kingdom Metazoa; phylum Chordata; class Mammalia; order Artiodactyla; family Balaenidae; genus Eubalaena; species Eubalaena glacialis. The sequence continues at coordinate 35,403,554 of NC_083725.1, forward strand.
GTTTTCCTCACTGCCGGCATGGTTCTGAGAAGAAACTGAGTTTTCTCCTAAGAAACCTTGGGTTTCCAGTTCCTTGTTGGAAGCTCACCCTGCTCTGCGCTATACCTAAAGTGAAAGTCAACGTGAGCCCAAGCTTCGAAGTAAGGCCCTGATTATCCTTGCAAAATGAGAGGCGTGCAGCAGCTCCATGAGGCCTTCATCGTTGTTCTGCTTTAGTTTCACGGTAGTAAGCTTTCCAACATTCCTAGGGACTTTGCTTCAGCACCCGTTTCAGTACCAGAACACTGCGTAGAACCAGGAAGCTCTGCTCCTGCGTGTATGCTGCGTGTCAACCTAGAAATTAGAGACTGACGGCACAAGGCTAGTTTTCCCGTTTTGAAAGCGCCGTTGATGCGGCCCCGAAGCTACCTGAAAACCACTGTTGTTACCGTGCTTTTACTTACAGCTGGCATGGCACATAGAAGAAAATGAGTTTTCTCGAAAGAAACCTTGTGCTTCCAGTTCCTAGTTGGAAGCTCACCCTGCTCTGCTCTATACCAAACGTGAAAGTCAATGTGAGCACTAGCCTCGAAGTAAGGCCCTGATTATCCTGGCAAAACGGGAGGCGTGCAGCAGCTCCATGAGGCCTTCATCGCTGTTCTGCTTTAGTTTCACGGTAGTAAGCTTTCCAAGACTCCTAGGGACTTTGCTTAAGCAACCGTTTCGGTACCAGAACACTGCGTAGAGACAGTAAGCTCTGGTCCTGCGTGTATGCTGCGTGTCAACCTAGAAATTGGAGACTGATGGCATAAGGCTTCTTTTGCCATTATGAAAGCTCCGTTCATGCGGCCTCGAAGCTACCTGAAAAGCATTGTTGTTGCCGGGGTTTTCCTCACTGCCGGCATGGTTCAGAGAAGAAAATGAGTTTTCTCCTAAGAAACCTTGGGTTTCCAGTTCCTTGTTGGAAGCTCACCCTGCTCTGCGCTATACCTAAAGTGAAAGTCAACGTGAGCCCAAGCTTCGAAGTAAGGCCCTGATTATCCTTGCAAAACGAGAGGCGTGCAGCAGCTCCATGAGGCCTTCATCGTTGTTCTGCTTTAGTTTCAAGGTAGTAAGCTTTTCAACACTCCTAGGGGCCTTGCTTCAGCACCCGTTTCAGTACCAGAACACTGCGTAGAACCAGGAAGCTCTGCTCCTGCGTGTATGCTGCGTGTCAACCTAGAAATTAGAGACTGATGGCACAAGGCTAGTTTTCCCATTATGAAAGCTCCGTTGATGCGGCCCCGAAGCTACCTGAAAAGCACTGTTGTTACCGTGCTTTTACTTACAGCTGGCATGGCACATAGAAGAAAATGAGTTTTCTCGAAAGAAACCTTGTGCTTCCAGTTCCTAGTTGGAAGCTCACCCGGCTCTGCTCTATACCAAACGTGAAAGTCAATGTGAGCAGTAGCCTCGAAGTAAGGCCCTGATTATGCTGGCAAAACGGGAGGCGTGCAGCAGCTCCATGAGGCCTTCATCGCTGTTCTGCTTTAGTTTCACGGTAGTAAGCTTTCCAAGACTCCTAGGGACTTTGCTTAAGCAACCGTTTCGGTACCAGAACACTGCGTAGAGACAGTAAGCTCTGGTCCTGCGTGTATGCTGCGTGTCAACCTAGAAATTGGAGACTGATGGCATAAGGCTTCTTTTCCCATTATGAAAGCTCCGTTCATGCGGCCTCGAAGCTACCTGAAAAGCATTGTTGTTGCCGGGGTTTTCCTCACTGCCGGCATGGTTCTGAGAAGAAACTGAGTTTTCTCCTAAGAAACCTTGGGTTTCCAGTTCCTTGTTGGAAGCTCACCCTGCTCTGCGCTATACCTAAAGTGAAAGTCAACGTGAGCCCAAGCTTCGAAGTAAGGCCCTGATTATCCTTGCAAAATGAGAGGCGTGCAGCAGCTCCATGAGGCCTTCATCGTTGTTCTGCTTTAGTTTCACGGTAGTAAGCTTTCCAACATTCCTAGGGACTTTGCTTCAGCACCCGTTTCAGTACCAGAACACTGCGTAGAACCAGGAAGCTCTGCTCCTGCCTGTATGCTGCGTGTCAACCTAGAAATTAGAGACTGACGGCACAAGGCTAGTTTTCCCGTTTTGAAAGCGCCGTTGATGCGGCCCCGAAGCTACCTGAAAACCACTGTTGTTACCGTGCTTTTACTTACAGCTGGCATGGCACATAGAAGAAAATGAGTTTTCTCGAAAGAAACCTTGTGCTTCCAGTTCCTAGTTGGAAGCTCACCCTGCTCTGCTCTATACCAAACGTGAAAGTCAATGTGAGCACTAGCCTCGAAGTAAGGCCCTGATTATCCTGGCAAAACGGGAGGCGTGCAGCAGCTCCATGAGGCCTTCATCGCTGTTCTGCTTTAGTTTCACGGTAGTAAGCTTTCCAAGACTCCTAGGGACTTTGCTTAAGCAACCGTTTCGGTACCAGAACACTGCGTAGAGACAGTAAGCTCTGGTCCTGCGTGTATGCTGCGTGTCAACCTAGAAATTGGAGACTGATGGCATAAGGCTTCTTTTGCCATTATGAAAGCTCCGTTCATGCGGCCTCGAAGCTACCTGAAAAGCATTGTTGTTGCCGGGGTTTTCCTCACTGCCGGCATGGTTCAGAGAAGAAAATGAGTTTTCTCCTAAGAAACCTTGGGTTTCCAGTTCCTTGTTGGAAGCTCACCCTGCTCTGCGCTATACCTAAAGTGAAAGTCAACGTGAGCCCAAGCTTCGAAGTAAGGCCCTGATTATCCTTGCAAAACGAGAGGCGTGCAGCAGCTCCATGAGGCCTTCATCGTTGTTCTGCTTTAGTTTCAAGGTAGTAAGCTTTTCAACACTCCTAGGGGCCTTGCTTCAGCACCCGTTTCAGTACCAGAACACTGCGTAGAACCAGGAAGCTCTGCTCCTGCGTGTATGCTGCGTGTCAACCTAGAAATTAGAGACTGATGGCACAAGGCTAGTTTTCCCATTATGAAAGCTCCGTTGATGCGGCCCCGAAGCTACCTGAAAAGCACTGTTGTTACCGTGCTTTTACTTACAGCTGGCATGGCACATAGAAGAAAATGAGTTTTCTCGAAAGAAACCTTGTGCTTCCAGTTCCTAGTTGGAAGCTCACCCGGCTCTGCTCTATACCAAACGTGAAAGTCAATGTGAGCAGTACCCTCGAAGTAAGGCCCTGATTATGCTGGCAAAACGGGAGGCGTGCAGCAGCTCCATGAGGCCTTCAGCGCTGTTCTGCTTTAGTTTCACGGTAGTAAGCTTTCCAAGACTCCTAGGGACTTTGCTTAAGCAACCGTTTCGGTACCAGAACACTGCGTAGAGACAGTAAGCTCTGGTCCTGCGTGTATGCTGCGTGTCAACCTAGAAATTGGAGACTAATGGCATAAGGCTTCTTTTCCCATTATGAAAGCTCCGTTCATGCGGCCTCGAAGCTACCTGAAAAGCATTGTTGTTGCCGGGGTTTTCCTCACTGCCGGCATGGTTCTGAGAAGAAACTGAGTTTTCTCCTAAGAAACCTTGGGTTTCCAGTTCCTTGTTGGAAGCTCACCCTGCTCTGCGCTATACCTAAAGTGAAAGTCAACGTGAGCCCAAGCTTCGAAGTAAGGCCCTGATTATCCTTGCAAAATGAGAGGCGTGCAGCAGCTCCATGAGGCCTTCATCGTTGTTCTGCTTTAGTTTCACGGTAGTAAGCTTTCCAACATTCCTAGGGACTTTGCTTCAGCACCCGTTTCAGTACCAGAACACTGCGTAGAACCAGGAAGCTCTGCTCCTGCGTGTATGCTGCGTGTCAACCTAGAAATTAGAGACTGACGGCACAAGGCTAGTTTTCCCGTTTTGAAAGCGCCGTTGATGCGGCCCCGAAGCTACCTGAAAACCACTGTTGTTACCGTGCTTTTACTTACAGCTGGCATGGCACATAGAAGAAAATGAGTTTTCTCGAAAGAAACCTTGTGCTTCCAGTTCCTAGTTGGAAGCTCACCCTGCTCTGCTCTATACCAAACGTGAAAGTCAATGTGAGCACTAGCCTCGAAGTAAGGCCCTGATTATCCTGGCAAAACGGGAGGCGTGCAGCAGCTCCATGAGGCCTTCATCGCTGTTCTGCTTTAGTTTCACGGTAGTAAGCTTTCCAAGACTCCTAGGGACTTTGCTTAAGCAACCGTTTCGGTACCAGAACACTGCGTAGAGACAGTAAGCTCTGGTCCTGCGTGTATGCTGCGTGTCAACCTAGAAATTGGAGACTGATGGCATAAGGCTTCTTTTGCCATTATGAAAGCTCCGTTCATGCGGCCTCGAAGCTACCTGAAAAGCATTGTTGTTGCCGGGGTTTTCCTCACTGCCGGCATGGTTCAGAGAAGAAAATGAGTTTTCTCCTAAGAAACCTTGGGTTTCCAGTTCCTTGTTGGAAGCTCACCCTGCTCTGCGCTATACCTAAAGTGAAAGTCAACGTGAGCCCAAGCTTCGAAGTAAGGCCCTGATTATCCTTGCAAAACGAGAGGCGTGCAGCAGCTCCATGAGGCCTTCATCGTTGTTCTGCTTTAGTTTCAAGGTAGTAAGCTTTTCAACACTCCTAGGGGACTTGCTTCAGCACCCGTTTCAGTACCAGAACACTGCGTAGAACCAGGAAGCTCTGCTCCTGCGTGTATGCTGCGTGTCAACCTAGAAATTAGAGACTGATGGCACAAGGCTAGTTTTCCCATGATGAAAGCTCCGTTGATGCGGCCCCGAAGCTACCTGAAAAGCACTGTAGTTACCGTGCTTTTACTTACACCCGGCATGGTTCATAGAAGAAAATGAGTTTTCTCGAAAGAAACCTTGTGCTTCCAGTTCCTAGTTGGAAGCTCACCCTGCTCTGCTCTATACCAAACGTGAAAGTCAATGTGAGCACTAGCCTCGAAGTAAGGCCCTGATTATGCTGGCAAAACGGGAGGCGTGCAGCAGCTCCATGAGGCCTTCATCGCTGTTCTGCTTTAGTTTCACGCTAGTAAGCTTTCCAACATTCCTAGGGACTTTGCTTAAGCAACCGTTTCGGTACCAGAACACTGCGTAGAGACAGTAAGCTCTGGTCCTGCGTGTATGCTGCGTGTCAACCTAGAAATTGGAGACTGATGGCATAAGGCTTCTTTTCCCATTATGAAAGCTCCGTTCATGCGGCCTCGAAGCTACCTGAAAAGCATTGTTGTTGCCGGGGTTTTCCTCACTGCCGGCATGGTTCTGAGAAGAAAATGAGTTTTCTCCTAAGAAACCTTGGGTTTCCAGTTCCTTGTTGGAAGCTCACCCTGCTCTGCGCTATACCTAAAGTGAAAGTCAACGTGAGCCCAAGCTTCGAAGTAAGGCCCTGATTATCCTTGCAAAATGAGAGGCGTGCAGCAGCTCCATGAGGCCTTCATCGTTGTTCTGCTTTAGTTTCAAGGTAGTAAGCTTTTCAACACTCCTAGGGGCCTTGCTTCAGCACCCGTTTCAGTACCAGAACACTGCGTAGAACCAGGAAGCTCTGCTCCTGCGTGTATGCTGCGTGTCAACCTAGAAATTAGAGACTGACGGCACAAGGCTAGTTTTCCCGTTTTGAAAGCTCCGTTCATGCGGCCCCGAAGCTACCTGAAAAGCACTGTTGTTACCGTGCTTTTACTTACAGCCGGCATGGCACATAGAAGAAAATGAGTTTTCTCGAAAGAAACCTTGTGCTTCCAGTTCCTAGTTGGAAGCTCACCCTGCTCTGCTCTATACCAAACGTGAAAGTCAATGTGAGCACTGGCCTCGAAGTAAGGCCCTGATTATGCTGGCAAAACGGGAGGCGTGCAGCAGCTCCATGAGGCCTTCATCGCTGTTCTGCTTTAGTTTCACGGTAGTAGCTTTCCAACATTCCTAGGGACTTTGCTTAAGCAACCGTTTCGGTACCAGAACACTGCGTAGAGACAGTAAGCTCTGGTCCTGCGTGTATGCTGCGTGTCAACCTAGAAATTAGAGACTGATGGCACAAGGCTAGTTTTCCCATTATGAAAGCTCCGTTCATGCGGCCCCGAAGCTACCTGAAAAGCACTGTTGTTACCGTGCTTTTACTTACAGCCGGCATGGCACATAGAAGAAAATGAGTTTTCTCGAAAGAAACCTTGTGCTTCCAGTTCCTAGTTGGAAGCTCACCCGGCTCTGCTCTATACCAAACGTGAAAGTCAATGTGAGCACTAGCCTCGAAGTAAGGCCCTGATTATGCTGGCAAAACGGGAGGCGTGCAGCAGCTCCATGAGGCCTTCATCGCTGTTCTGCTTTAGTTTCACGGTAGTAAGCTTTCCAACATTCCTAGGGACTTTGCTTAAGCAACCGTTTCGGTACCAGAACACTGCGTAGAGACAGTAAGCTCTGGTCCTGCGTGTATGCTGCGTGTCAACCTAGAAATTGGAGACTGATGGCATAAGGCTTCTTTTCCCATTATGAAAGCTCCGTTCATGCGGCCTCGAAGCTACCTGAAAAGCATTGTTGTTGCCGGGGTTTTCCTCACTGCCGGCATGGTTCTGAGAAGAAACTGAGTTTTCTCCTAAGAAACCTTGGGTTTCCAGTTCCTTGTTGGAAGCTCACCCTGCTCTGCGCTATACCTAAAGTGAAAGTCAACGTGAGCCCAAGCTTCGAAGTAAGGCCCTGATTATCCTTGCAAAACGAGAGGCGTGCAGCAGCTCCATGAGGCCTTCATCGTTGTTCTGCTTTAGTTTCAAGGTAGTAAGCTTTTCAACACTCCTAGGGGCCTTGCTTCAGCACCCGTTTCAGTACCAGAACACTGCGTAGAACCAGGAAGCTCTGCTCCTGCGTGTATGCTGCGTGTCAACCTAGAAATTAGAGACTGATGGCACAAGGCTAGTTTTCCCATTATGAAAGCTCCGTTGATGCGGCCCCGAAGCTACCTGAAAAGCACTGTTGTTACCGTGCTTTTACTTACAGCTGGCATGGCACATAGAAGAAAATGAGTTTTCTCGAAAGAAACCTTGTACTTCCAGTTCCTAGTTGGAAGCTCACCCGGCTCTGCTCTATACCAAACGTGAAAGTCAATGTGAGCACTAGCCTCGAAGTAAGGCCCTGATTATGCTGGCAAAACGGGAGGCGTGCAGCAGCTCCATGAGGCCTTCATCGCTGTTCTGCTTTAGTTTCACGGTAGTAAGCTTTCCAAGACTCCTAGGGACTTTGCTTAAGCAACCGTTTCGGTACCAGAACACTGCGTAGAGACAGTAAGCTCTGGTCCTGCGTGTATGCTGCGTGTCAACCTAGAAATTGGAGACTGATGGCATAAGGCTTCTTTTCCCATTATGAAAGCTCCGTTCATGCGGCCTCGAAGCTACCTGAAAAGCATTGTTGTTGCCGGGGTTTTCCTCACTGCCGGCATGGTTCTGAGAAGAAAATGAGTTTTCTCCTAAGAAACCTTGGGTTTCCAGTTCCTTGTTGGAAGCTCACCCTGCTCTGCGCTATACCTAAAGTGAAAGTCAACGTGAGCCCAAGCTTCGAAGTAAGGCCCTGATTATCCTTGCAAAACGAGAGGCGTGCAGCAGCTCCATGAGGCCTTCATCGTTGTTCTGCTTTAGTTTCAAGGTAGTAAGCTTTTCAACACTCCTAGGGGACTTGCTTCAGCACCCGTTTCAGTACCAGAACACTGCGTAGAACCAGGAAGCTCTGCTCCTGCGTGTATGCTGCGTGTCAACCTAGAAATTAGAGACTGATGGCACAAGGCTAGTTTTCCCATGATGAAAGCTCCGTTGATGCGGCCCCGAAGCTACCTGAAAAGCACTGTAGTTACCGTGCTTTTACTTACACCCGGCATGGTTCATAGAAGAAAATGAGTTTTCTCGAAAGAAACCTTGTGCTTCCAGTTCCTAGTTGGAAGCTCACCCGGCTCTGCTCTATACCAAACGTGAAAGTCAATGTGAGCACTAGCCTCGAAGTAAGGCCCTGATTATGCTGGCAAAACGGGAGGCGTGCAGCAGCTCCATGAGGCCTTCATCGCTGTTCTGCTTTAGTTTCACGCTAGTAAGCTTTCCAACATTCCTAGGGACTTTGCTTAAGCAACCGTTTCGGTACCAGAACACTGCGTAGAGACAGTAAGCTCTGGTCCTGCGTGTATGCTGCGTGTCAACCTAGAAATTTGAGACTGATGGCATAAGGCTTCTTTTGCCATTATGAAAGCTCCGTTCATGCGGCCTCGAAGCTACCTGAAAAGCATTGTTGTTGCCGGGGTTTTCCTCACTGCCGGCATGGTTCTGAGAAGAAAATGAGTTTTCTCCTAAGAAACCTTGGGTTTCCAGTTCCTTGTTGGAAGCTCACCCTGCTCTGCGCTATACCTAAAGTGAAAGTCAACGTGAGCCCAAGCTTCGAAGTAAGGCCCTGATTATCCTTGCAAAACGAGAGGCGTGCAGCAGCTCCATGAGGCCTTCATCGTTGTTCTGCTTTAGTTTCAAGGTAGTAAGCTTTTCCACACTCCTAGGGGCCTTGCTTCAGCACCCGTTTCAGTACCAGAACACTGCGTAGAACCAGGAAGCTCTGCTCCTGCGTGTATGCTGCGTGTCAACCTAGAAATTAGAGACTGACGGCACAAGGCAATTTTCCCATTATGAAAGCTCCGTTGATGCGGCCCCGAAGCTACCTGAAAAGCACTGTTGTTACCGTGCTTTTACTTACAGCCGGCATGGCACATAGAAGAAAATGAGTTTTCTCGAAAGAAACCTTGTGCTTCCAGTTCCTAGTTGGAAGCTCACCCGGCTCTGCTCTATACCAAACGTGAAAGTCAATGTGAGCACTAGCCTCGAAGTAAGGCCCTGATTATCCTGGCAAAACGGGAGGCGTGCAGCAGCTCCATGAGGCCTTCATCGCTGTTCTGCTTTAGTTTCACGGTAGTAAGCTTTCCAAGACTCCTAGGGACTTTGCTTAAGCAACCGTTTCGGTACCAGAACACTGCGTAGAGACAGTAAGCTCTGGTCCTGCGTGTATGCTGCGTGTCAACCTAGAAATTGGAGACTGATGGCATAAGGCTTCTTATGCCATTATGAAAGCTCCGTTCATGCGGCCTCGAAGCTACCTGAAAAGCATTGTTGTTGCCGGGGTTTTCCTCACTGCCGGCATGGTTCTGAGAAGAAAAGGAGTTTTCTCCTAAGAAACCTTGGGTTTCCAGTTCCTTGTTGGAAGCTCACCCTGCTCTGCGCTATACCTAAAGTGAAAGTCAACGTGAGCCCAAGCTTCGAAGTAAGGCCCTGATTATCCTTGCAAAACGAGAGGCGTGCAGCAGCTCCATGAGGCCTTCATCGTTGTTCTGCTTTAGTTTCACGGTAGTAAGCTTTTCAACACTCCTAGGGGCCTTGCTTCAGCACCCGTTTCAGTACCAGAACACTGCGTAGAACCAGGAAGCTCTGCTCCTGCGTGTATGCTGCGTGTCAACCTAGAAATTAGAGACTGATGGCACAAGGCTAGTTTTCCCATTATGAAAGCTCCGTTGATGCGGCCCCGAAGCTACCTGAAAAGCACTGTAGTTACCGTGCTTTTACTTACAGCTGGCATGGTTCATAGAAGAAAATGAGTTTTCTCGAAAGAAACCTTGTGCTTCCAGTTCCTAGTTGGAAGCTCACCCTGCTCTGCTCTATACCAAACGTGAAAGTCAATGTGAGCACTAGCCTCGAAGTAAGGCCCTGATTATGCTGGCAAAACGGGAGGCGTGCAGCAGCTCCATGAGGCCTTCATCGCTGTTCTGCTTTAGTTTCACGATAGTAGCTTTCCAACATTCCTAGGGACTTTGCTTAAGCAACCGTTTCGGTACCAGAACACTGCGTAGAGACAGTAAGCTCTGGTCCTGCGTGTATGCTGCGTGTCAACCTAGAAATTGGAGACTGATGGCATAAGGCTTCTTTTCCCATTATGAAAGCTCCGTTCATGCGGCCTCGAAGCTACCTGAAAAGCATTGTTGTTGCCGGGGTTTTCCTCACTGCCGGCATGGTTCTGAGGAGAAAATGAGTTTTCTCCTAAGAAACCTTGGGTTTCCAGTTCCTTGTTGGAAGCTCACCCTGCTCTGCGCTATACCTAAAGTGAAAGTCAACGTGAGCCCAAGCTTCGAAGTAAGGCCCTGATTATCCTTGCAAAACGAGAGGCGTGCAGCAGCTCCATGAGGCCTTCATCGTTGTTCTGCTTTAGTTTCAAGGTAGTAAGCTTTTCAACACTCCTAGGGGACTTGCTTCAGCACCCGTTTCAGTACCAGAACACTGCGTAGAACCAGGAAGCTCTGCTCCTGCGTGTATGCTGCGTGTCAACCTAGAAATTAGAGACTGACGGCACAAGGCTAGTTTTCCCATGATGAAAGCTCCGTTGATGCGGCCCCGAAGCTACCTGAAAAGCACTGTAGTTACCGTGCTTTTACTTACACCCGGCATGGTTCATAGAAGAAAATGAGTTTTCTCGAAAGAAACCTTGTGCTTCCAGTTCCTAGTTGGAAGCTCACCCTGCTCTGCTCTATACCAAACGTGAAAGTCAATGTGAGCACTAGCCTCGAAGTAAGGCCCTGATTATGCTGGCAAAACGGGAGGCGTGCAGCAGTTCCATGAGGCCTTCATCGCTGTTCTGCTTTAGTTTCACGCTAGTAAGCTTTCCAACATTCCTAGGGACTTTGCTTAAGCAACCGTTTCGGTACCAGAACACTGCGTAGAGACAGTAAGCTCTGGTCCTGCGTGTATGCTGCGTGTCAACCTAGAAATTGGAGACTGATGGCATAAGGCTTCTTTTGCCATTATGAAAGCTCCGTTCATGCGGCCTCGAAGCTACCTGAAAAGCATTGTTGTTGCCGGGGTTTTCCTCACTGCCGGCATGGTTCTGAGAAGAAAATGAGTTTTCTCCTAAGAAACCTTGGGTTTCCAGTTCCTTGTTGGAAGCTCACCCTGCTCTGCGCTATACCTAAAGTGAAAGTCAACGTGAGCCCAAGCTTCGAAGTAAGGCCCTGATTATCCTTGCAAAATGAGAGGCGTGCAGCAGCTCCATGAGGCCTTCATCGTTGTTCTGCTTTAGTTTCAAGGTAGTAAGCTTTTCAACACTCCTAGGGGCCTTGCTTCAGCACCCGTTTCAGTACCAGAACACTGCGTAGAACCAGGAAGCTCTGCTCCTGCGTGTATGCTGCGTGTCAACCTAGAAATTAGAGACTGACGGCACAAGGCTAGTTTTCCCGTTTTGAAAGCGCCGTTGATGCGGCCCCGAAGCTACCTGAAAAGCACTGTTGTTACCGTGCTTTTACTTACAGCTGGCATGGCACATAGAAGAAAATGAGTTTTCTCGAAAGAAACCTTGTGCTTCCAGTTCCTAGTTGGAAGCTCACCCTGCTCTGCTCTATACCAAACGTGAAAGTCAATGTGAGCACTAGCCTCGAAGTAAGGCCCTGATTATCCTGGCAAAACGGGAGGCGTGCAGCAGCTCCATGAGGCCTTCATCGCTGTTCTGCTTTAGTTTCACGGTAGTAAGCTTTCCAAGACTCCTAGGGACTTTGCTTAAGCAACCGTTTCGGTACCAGAACACTGCGTAGAGACAGTAAGCTCTGGTCCTGCGTGTATGCTGCGTGTCAACCTAGAAATTGGAGACTGATGGCATAAGGCTTCTTTTCCCATTATGAAAGCTCCGTTCATGCGGCCTCGAAGCTACCTGAAAAGCATTGTTGTTGCCGGGGTTTTCCTCACTGCCGGCATGGTTCTGAGAAGAAACTGAGTTTTCTCCTAAGAAACCTTGGGTTTCCAGTTCCTTGTTGGAAGCTCACCCTGCTCTGCGCTATACCTAAAGTGAAAGTCAACGTGAGCCCAAGCTTCGAAGTAAGGCCCTGATTATCCTTGCAAAACGAGAGGCGTGCAGCAGCTCCATGAGGCCTTCATCGTTGTTCTGCTTTAGTTTCAAGGTAGTAAGCTTTTCAACACTCCTAGGGGACTTGCTTCAGCACCCGTTTCAAACCAGAACACTGCGTAGAACCAGGAAGCTCTGCTCCTGCGTGTATGCTGCGTGTCAACCTAGAAATTAGAGACTGATGGCACAAGGCTTGTTTTCCCGTTTTGAAAGCTCCATTCATGCGGCCTCGAAGCTACCTGAAAAGCACTGTTGTTACCGTGCTTTTACTTACAGCCGGCATGGCATATAGAAGAAAATGAGTTTTCTCGAAAGAAACCTTGTGCTTCCAGTTCCTAGTTGGAAGCTCACCCTGCTCTGCTCTATACCAAACATGAAAGTCAATGTGACCACTAGCCTCGAAGTAAGGCCCTGATTATCCTGGCAAAACGGGAGGCGTGCAGCAGCTCCATGAGGCCTTCATCGCTGTTCTGCTTTAGTTTCACGGTAGTAAGCTTTCCAAGACTCCTAGGGACTTTGCTTAAGCAACCGTTTCGGTACCAGAACACTGCGTAGAGACAGTAAGCTCTGGTCCTGCGTGTATGCTGCGTGTCAACCTAGAAATTAGAGACTGACGGCACAAGGCTAGTTTTCCCATGATGAAAGCTCCGTTGATGCGGCCCCGAAGCTACCTGAAAAGCACTGTAGTTACCGTGCTTTTACTTACACCCGGCATGGTTCATAGAAGAAAATGAGTTTTCTCGAAAGAAACCTTGTGCTTCCAGTTCCTAGTTGGAAGCTCACCCTGCTCTGCTCTATACCAAACGTGAAAGTCAATGTGAGCACTAGCCTCGAAGTAAGGCCCTGATTATGCTGGCAAAACGGGAGGCGTGCAGCAGTTCCATGAGGCCTTCATCGCTGTTCTGCTTTAGTTTCACGCTAGTAAGCTTTCCAACATTCCTAGGGACTTTGCTTAAGCAACCGTTTCGGTACCAGAACACTGCGTAGAGACAGTAAGCTCTGGTCCTGCGTGTATGCTGCGTGTCAACCTAGAAATTTGAGACTGATGGCATAAGGCTTCTTTTGCCATTATGAAAGCTCCGTTCATGCGGCCTCGAAGCTACCTGAAAAGCATTGTTGTTGCCGGGGTTTTCCTCACTGCCGGCATGGTTCTGAGAAGAAAATGAGTTTTCTCCTAAGAAACCTTGGGTTTCCAGTTCCTTGTTGGAAGCTCACCCTGCTCTGCGCTATACCTAAAGTGAAAGTCAACGTGAGCCCAAGCTTCGAAGTAAGGCCCTGATTATCCTTGCAAAATGAGAGGCGTGCAGCAGCTCCATGAGGCCTTCATCGTTGTTCTGCTTTAGTTTCAAGGTAGTAAGCTTTTCAACACTCCTAGGGGCCTTGCTTCAGCACCCGTTTCAGTACCAGAACACTGCGTAGAACCAGGAAGCTCTGCTCCTGCGTGTATGCTGCGTGTCAACCTAGAAATTAGAGACTGACGGCACAAGGCTAGTTTTCCCATTATGAAAGCTCCGTTGATGCGGCCCCGAAGCTACCTGAAAAGCACTGTTGTTACCGTGCTTTTACTTACAGCCGGCATGGCACATAGAAGAAAATGAGTTTTCTCGAAAGAAACCTTGTGCTTCCAGTTCCTAGTTGGAAGCTCACCCGGCTCTGCTCTATACCAAACGTGAAAGTCAATGTGAGCACTAGCCTCGAAGTAAGGCCCTGATTATCCTGGCAAAACGGGAGGCGTGCAGCAGCTCCATGAGGCCTTCATCGCTGTTCTGCTTTAGTTTCACGGTAGTAAGCTTTCCAAAACTCCTAGGGACTTTGCTTAAGCAACCGTTTCGGTACCAGAACACTGCGTAGAGACAGTAAGCTCTGGTCCTGCGTGTATGCTGCGTGTCAACCTAGAAATTGGAGACTGATGGCATAAGGCTTCTTTTCCCATTATGAAAGCTCCGTTCATGCGGCCTCGAAGCTACCTGAAAAGCATTGTTGTTGCCGGGGTTTTCCTCACTGCCGGCATGGTTCTGAGAAGAAACTGAGTTTTCTCCTAAGAAACCTTGGGTTTCCAGTTCCTTGTTGGAAGCTCACCCTGCTCTGCGCTATACCTAAAGTGAAAGTCAACGTGAGCCCAAGCTTCGAAGTAAGGCCCTGATTATCCTTGCAAAACGAGAGGCGTGCAGCAGCTCCATGAGGCCTTCATCGTTGTTCTGCTTTAGTTTCAAGGTAGTAAGCTTTTCAACACTCCTAGGGGACATGCTTCAGCACCCGTTTCATACCAGAACACTGCGTAGAACCAGGAAGCTCTGCTCCTGCGTGTATGCTGCGTGTCAACCTAGAAATTAGAGACTGATGGCACAAGGCTTGTTTTCCCGTTTTGAAAGCTCCATTCATGCGGCCTCGAAGCTACCTGAAAAGCACTGTTGTTACCGTGCTTTTACTTACAGCCGGCATGGCACATAGAAGAAAATGAGTTTTCTCGAAAGAAACCTTGTGCTTCCAGTTCCTAGTTGGAAGCTCACCCTGCTCTGCTCTATACCAAACATGAAAGTCAATGTGACCACTAGCCTCGAAGTAAGGCCCTGATTATCGTGGCAAAACGGGAGGCGTGCAGCAGCTCCATGAGGCCTTCATCGCTGTTCTGCTTTAGTTTCACGGTAGTAAGCTTTCCAAGACTCCTAGGGACTTTGCTTAAGCAACCGTTTCGGTACCAGAACACTGCGTAGAGACAGTAAGCTCTGGTCCTGCGTGTATGCTGCGTGTCAACCTAGAAATTGGAGACTGATGGCACAAGGCTAGTTTTCCCATTATGAAAGCTCCTTTGATGCGGCCCCGAAGCTACCTGAAAAGCACTGTAGTTACCGTGCTTTTACTTAAACCCGGCATGTTTCATAGAAGAAAATGAGTTTTCTCAAAAGAAACCTTGTGCTTCCAGTTCCTAGTTGGAAGCTCCCCCTGCTCTGCTCTATACCAAACGTGAAAGTCAATGTGAGCACTAGCCTCGAAGTAAGGCCCTGATTATCCTGGCAAAACGGGAGGCGTGCAGCAGCTCCATGAGGCCTTCATCGCTGTTCTGCTTTAGTTTCACGGTAGTAAGCTTTCCAACATTCCTAGGGACTTTGCTTAAGCAACCGTTTCGGTACCAGAACACTGCGTAGAGACAGTAAGCTCTGGTCCTGCGTGTATGCTGCGTGTCAACCTAGAAATTGGAGACTGATGGCATAAGGCTTCTTTTCCCATTATGAAAGCTCCGTTCATGCGGCCTCGAAGCTACCTGAAAAGCATTGTTGTTGCCGGGGTTTTCCTCACTGCCGGCATGGTTCTGAGAAGAAAATGAGTTTTCTCCTAAGAAACCTTGGGTTTCCAGTTCCTTGTTGGAAGCTCACCCTGCTCTGCGCTATACCTAAAGTGAAAGTCAACGTGAGCCCAAGCTTCGAAGTAAGGCCCTGATTATCCTTGCAAAATGAGAGGCGTGCAGCAGCTCCATGAGGCCTTCATCGTTGTTCTGCTTTAGTTTCAAGGTAGTAAGCTTTTCAACACTCCTAGGGGCCTTGCTTCAGCACCCGTTTCAGTACCAGAACACTGAGTAGAACCAGGAAGCTCTGCTCCTGCGTGTATGCTGCGTGTCAACCTAGAAATTAGAGACTGACGGCACAAGGCTAGTTTTCCCGTTTTGAAAGCGCCGTTGATGCGGCCCCGAAGCTACCTGAAAACCACTGTTGTTACCGTGCTTTTACTTACAGCTGGCATGGCACATAGAAGAAAATGAGTTTTCTCGAAAGAAACCTTGTGCTTCCAGTTCCTAGTTGGAAGCTCACCCTGCTCTGCTCTATACCAAACGTGAAAGTCAATGTGAGCACTAGCCTCGAAGTAAGGCCCTGATTATCCTGGCAAAACGGGAGGCGTGCAGCAGCTCCATGAGGCCTTCATCGCTGTTCTGCTTTAGTTTCACGGTAGTAAGCTTTCCAAGACTCCTAGGGACTTTGCTTAAGCAACCGTTTCGGTACCAGAACACTGCGTAGAGACAGTAAGCTCTGGTCCTGCGTGTATGCTGCGTGTCAACCTAGAAATTGGAGACTGATGGCATAAGGCTTCTTTTCCCATTATGAAAGCTCCGTTCATGCGGCCTCGAAGCTACCTGAAAAGCATTGTTGTTGCCGGGGTTTTCCTCACTGCCGGCATGGTTCTGAGAAGAAACTGAGTTTTCTCCTAAGAAACCTTGGGTTTCCAGTTCCTTGTTGGAAGCTCACCCTGCTCTGCGCTATACCTAAAGTGAAAGTCAACGTGAGCCCAAGCTTCGAAGTAAGGCCCTGATTATCCTTGCAAAATGAGAGGCGTGCAGCAGCTCCATGAGGCCTTCATCGTTGTTCTGCTTTAGTTTCAAGGTAGTAAGCTTTTCAACACTCCTAGGGGCCTTGCTTCAGCACCCGTTTCAGTACCAGAACACTGCGTAGAACCAGGAAGCTCTGCTCCTGCGTGTATGCTGCGTGTCAACCTAGAAATTAGAGACTGACGGCACAAGGCTAGTTTTCCCGTTTTGAAAGCGCCGTTGATGCGGCCCCGAAGCTACCTGAAAACCACTGTTGTTACCGTGCTTTTACTTACAGCTGGCATGGCACATAGAAGAAAATGAGTTTTCTCGAAAGAAACCTTGTGCTTCCAGTTCCTAGTTGGAAGCTCACCCTGCTCTGCTCTATACCAAACGTGAAAGTCAATGTGAGCACTAGCCTCGAAGTAAGGCCCTGATTATCCTGGCAAAACGGGAGGCGTGCAGCAGCTCCATGAGGCCTTCATCGCTGTTCTGCTTTAGTTTCACGGTAGTAAGCTTTCCAAGACTCCTAGGGACTTTGCTTAAGCAACCGTTTCGGTACCAGAACACTGCGTAGAGACAGTAAGCTCTGGTCCTGCGTGTATGCTGCGTGTCAACCTAGAAATTGGAGACTGATGGCATAAGGCTTCTTTTCCCATTATGAAAGCTCCGTTCATGCGGCCTCGAAGCTACCTGAAAAGCATTGTTGTTGCCGGGGTTTTCCTCACTGCCGGCATGGTTCTGAGAAGAAAATGAGTTTTCTCCTAAGAAACCTTGGGTTTCCAGTTCCTTGTTGGAAGCTCACCCTGCTCTGCGCTATACCTAAAGTGAAAGTCAACGTGAGCCCAAGCTTCGAAGTAAGGCCCTGATTATCCTTGCAAAATGAGAGGCGTGCAGCAGCTCCATGAGGCCTTCATCGTTGTTCTGCTTTAGTTTCAAGGTAGTAAGCTTTTCAACACTCCTAGGGGCCTTGCTTCAGCACCCGTTTCAGTACCAGAACACTGCGTAGAACCAGGAAGCTCTGCTCCTGCGTGTATGCTGCGTGTCAACCTAGAAATTAGAGACTGACGGCACAAGGCTAGTTTTCCCGTTTTGAAAGCGCCGTTGATGCGGACCCGAAGCTACCTGAAAACCACTGTTGTTACCGTGCTTTTACTTACAGCTGGCATGGCACATAGAAGAAAATGAGTTTTCTCGAAAGAAACCTTGTGCTTCCAGTTCCTAGTTGGAAGCTCACCCTGCTCTGCTCTATACCAAACGTGAAAGTCAATGTGAGCACTAGCCTCGAAGTAAGGCCCTGATTATCCTGGCAAAACGGGAGGCGTGCAGCAGCTCCATGAGGCCTTCATCGCTGTTCTGCTTTAGTTTCACGGTAGTAAGCTTTCCAAGACTCCTAGGGACTTTGCTTAAGCAACCGTTTCGGTACCAGAACACTGCGTAGAGACAGTAAGCTCTGGTCCTGCGTGTATGCTGCGTGTCAACCTAGAAATTGGAGACTGATGGCATAAGGCTTCTTTTGCCATTATGAAAGCTCCGTTCATGCGGCCTCGAAGCTACCTGAAAAGCATTGTTGTTGCCGGGGTTTTCCTCACTGCCGGCATGGTTCAGAGAAGAAAATGAGTTTTCTCCTAAGAAACCTTGGGTTTCCAGTTCCTTGTTGGAAGCTCACCCTGCTCTGCGCTATACCTAAAGTGAAAGTCAACGTGAGCCCAAGCTTCGAAGTAAGGCCCTGATTATCCTTGCAAAACGAGAGGCGTGCAGCAGCTCCATGAGGCCTTCATCGTTGTTCTGCTTTAGTTTCAAGGTAGTAAGCTTTTCAACACTCCTAGGGGCCTTGCTTCAGCACCCGTTTCAGTACCAGAACACTGCGTAGAACCAGGAAGCTCTGCTCCTGCGTGTATGCTGCGTGTCAACCTAGAAATTAGAGACTGATGGCACAAGGCTAGTTTTCCCATTATGAAAGCTCCGTTGATGCGGCCCCGAAGCTACCTGAAAAGCACTGTTGTTACCGTGCTTTTACTTACAGCTGGCATGGCACATAGAAGAAAATGAGTTTTCTCGAAAGAAACCTTGTGCTTCCAGTTCCTAGTTGGAAGCTCACCCGGCTCTGCTCTATACCAAACGTGAAAGTCAATGTGAGCACTAGCCTCGAAGTAAGGCCCTGATTATGCTGGCAAAACGGGAGGCGTGCAGCAGCTCCATGAGGCCTTCATCGCTGTTCTGCTTTAGTTTCACGGTAGTAAGCTTTCCAAGACTCCTAGGGACTTTGCTTAAGCAACCGTTTCGGTACCAGAACACTGCGTAGAGACAGTAAGCTCTGGTCCTGCGTGTATGCTGCGTGTCAACCTAGAAATTGGAGACTGATGGCATAAGGCTTCTTTTGCCATTATGAAAGCTCCGTTCATGCGGCCTCGAAGCTACCTGAAAAGCACTGTTGTTGCCGGGGTTTTCCTCACTGCCGGCATGGTTCTGAGAAGAAACTGAGTTTTCTCCTAAGAAACCTTGGGTTTCCAGTTCCTTGTTGGAAGCTCACCCTGCTCTGCGCTATACCTAAAGTGAAAGTCAACGTGAGCCCAAGCTTCGAAGTAAGGCCCTGATTATCCTTGCAAAATGAGAGGCGTGCAGCAGCTCCATGAGGCCTTCATCGTTGTTCTGCTTTAGTTTCAAGGTAGTGAGCTTTTCAACACTCCTAGGGGACTTGCTTCAGCACCCGTTTCATACCAGAACACTGCGTAGAACCAGGAAGCTCTGCTCCTGCGTGTATGCTGCGTGTCAACCTAGAAATTAGAGACTGATGGCACAAGGCTTGTTTTCCCGTTTTGAAAGCTCCATTCATGCGGCCTCGAAGCTACCTGAAAAGCACTGTTGTTACCGTGCTTTTACTTACAGCCGGCATGGCACATAGAAGAAAATGAGTTTTCTCGAAAGAAACCTTGTGCTTCCAGTTCCTAGTTGGAAGCTCACCCGGCTCTGCTCTATACCAAACGTGAAAGTCAATGTGAGCACTAGCCTCGAAGTAAGGCCCTGATTATCCTGGCAAAACGGGAGGCGTGCAGCAGCTCCATGAGGCCTTCATCGCTGTTCTGCTTTAGTTTCACGGTAGTAAGCTTTCCAAAACTCCTAGGGACTTTGCTTAAGCAACCGTTTCGGTACCAGAACACTGCGTAGAGACAGTAAGCTCTGGTCCTGCGTGTATGCTGCGTGTCAACCTAGAAATTGGAGACTGATGGCATAAGGCTTCTTTTCCCATTATGAAAGCTCCGTTCATGCGGCCTCGAAGCTACCTGAAAAGCATTGTTGTTGCCGGGGTTTTCCTCACTGCCGGCATGGTTCTGAGAAGAAACTGAGTTTTCTCCTAAGAAACCTTGGGTTTCCAGTTCCTTGTTGGAAGCTCACCCTGCTCTGCGCTATACCTAAAGTGAAAGTCAACGTGAGCCCAAGCTTCGAAGTAAGGCCCTGATTATCCTTGCAAAACGAGAGGCGTGCAGCAGCTCCATGAGGCCTTCATCGTTGTTCTGCTTTAGTTTCAAGGTAGTAAGCTTTTCAACACTCCTAGGGGACTTGCTTCAGCACCCGTTTCATACCAGAACACTGCGTAGAACCAGGAAGCTCTGCTCCTGCGTGTATGCTGCGTGTCAACCTAGAAATTAGAGACTGACGGCACAAGGCTAGTTTTCCCGTTTTGAAAGCGCCGTTGATGCGGACCCGAAGCTACCTGAAAACCACTGTTGTTACCGTGCTTTTACTTACAGCTGGCATGGCACATAGAAGAAAATGAGTTTTCTCGAAAGAAACCTTGTGCTTCCAGTTCCTAGTTGGAAGCTCACCCTGCTCTGCTCTATACCAAACGTGAAAGTCAATGTGAGCACTAGCCTCGAAGTAAGGCCCTGATTATCCTGGCAAAACGGGAGGCGTGCAGCAGCTCCATGAGGCCTTCATCGCTGTTCTGCTTTAGTTTCACGGTAGTAAGCTTTCCAAGACTCCTAGGGACTTTGCTTAAGCAACCGTTTCGGTACCAGAACACTGCGTAGAGACAGTAAGCTCTGGTCCTGCGTGTATGCTGCGTGTCAACCTAGAAATTGGAGACTGATGGCATAAGGCTTCTTTTGCCATTATGAAAGCTCCGTTCATGCGGCCTCGAAGCTACCTGAAAAGCATTGTTGTTGCCGGGGTTTTCCTCACTGCCGGCATGGTTCAGAGAAGAAAATGAGTTTTCTCCTAAGAAACCTTGGGTTTCCAGTTCCTTGTTGGAAGCTCACCCTGCTCTGCGCTATACCTAAAGTGAAAGTCAACGTGAGCCCAAGCTTCGAAGTAAGGCCCTGATTATCCTTGCAAAACGAGAGGCGTGCAGCAGCTCCATGAGGCCTTCATCGTTGTTCTGCTTTAGTTTCAAGGTAGTAAGCTTTTCAACACTCCTAGGGGCCTTGCTTCAGCACCCGTTTCAGTACCAGAACACTGCGTAGAACCAGGAAGCTCTGCTCCTGCGTGTATGCTGCGTGTCAACCTAGAAATTAGAGACTGATGGCACAAGGCTAGTTTTCCCATTATGAAAGCTCCGTTGATGCGGCCCCGAAGCTACCTGAAAAGCACTGTTGTTACCGTGCTTTTACTTACAGCTGGCATGGCACATAGAAGAAAATGAGTTTTCTCGAAAGAAACCTTGTGCTTCCAGTTCCTAGTTGGAAGCTCACCCGGCTCTGCTCTATACCAAACGTGAAAGTCAATGTGAGCACTAGCCTCGAAGTAAGGCCCTGATTATGCTGGCAAAACGGGAGGCGTGCAGCAGCTCCATGAGGCCTTCATCGCTGTTCTGCTTTAGTTTCACGGTAGTAAGCTTTCCAAGACTCCTAGGGACTTTGCTTAAGCAACCGTTTCGGTACCAGAACACTGCGTAGAGACAGTAAGCTCTGGTCCTGCGTGTATGCTGCGTGTCAACCTAGAAATTGGAGACTGATGGCATAAGGCTTCTTTTGCCATTATGAAAGCTCCGTTCATGCGGCCTCGAAGCTACCTGAAAAGCACTGTTGTTGCCGGGGTTTTCCTCACTGCCGGCATGGTTCTGAGAAGAAACTGAGTTTTCTCCTAAGAAACCTTGGGTTTCCAGTTCCTTGTTGGAAGCTCACCCTGCTCTGCGCTATACCTAAAGTGAAAGTCAACGTGAGCCCAAGCTTCGAAGTAAGGCCCTGATTATCCTTGCAAAATGAGAGGCGTGCAGCAGCTCCATGAGGCCTTCATCGTTGTTCTGCTTTAGTTTCAAGGTAGTGAGCTTTTCAACACTCCTAGGGGACTTGCTTCAGCACCCGTTTCATACCAGAACACTGCGTAGAACCAGGAAGCTCTGCTCCTGCGTGTATGCTGCGTGTCAACCTAGAAATTAGAGACTGATGGCACAAGGCTTGTTTTCCCGTTTTGAAAGCTCCATTCATGCGGCCTCGAAGCTACCTGAAAAGCACTGTTGTTACCGTGCTTTTACTTACAGCCGGCATGGCACATAGAAGAAAATGAGTTTTCTCGAAAGAAACCTTGTGCTTCCAGTTCCTAGTTGGAAGCTCACCCGGCTCTGCTCTATACCAAACGTGAAAGTCAATGTGAGCACTAGCCTCGAAGTAAGGCCCTGATTATCCTGGCAAAACGGGAGGCGTGCAGCAGCTCCATGAGGCCTTCATCGCTGTTCTGCTTTAGTTTCACGGTAGTAAGCTTTCCAAAACTCCTAGGGACTTTGCTTAAGCAACCGTTTCGGTACCAGAACACTGCGTAGAGACAGTAAGCTCTGGTCCTGCGTGTATGCTGCGTGTCAACCTAGAAATTGGAGACTGATGGCATAAGGCTTCTTTTCCCATTATGAAAGCTCCGTTCATGCGGCCTCGAAGCTACCTGAAAAGCATTGTTGTTGCCGGGGTTTTCCTCACTGCCGGCATGGTTCTGAGAAGAAACTGAGTTTTCTCCTAAGAAACCTTGGGTTTCCAGTTCCTTGTTGGAAGCTCACCCTGCTCTGCGCTATACCTAAAGTGAAAGTCAACGTGAGCCCAAGCTTCGAAGTAAGGCCCTGATTATCCTTGCAAAACGAGAGGCGTGCAGCAGCTCCATGAGGCCTTCATCGTTGTTCTGCTTTAGTTTCAAGGTAGTAAGCTTTTCAACACTCCTAGGGGACTTGCTTCAGCACCCGTTTCATACCAGAACACTGCGTAGAACCAGGAAGCTCTGCTCCTGCGTGTATGCTGCGTGTCAACCTAGAAATTAGAGACTGATGGCACAAGGCTTGTTTTCCCGTTTTGAAAGCTCCATTCATGCGGCCTCGAAGCTACCTGAAAAGCACTGTTGTTACCGTGCTTTTACTTACAGCCGGCATGGCACATAGAAGAAAATGAGTTTTCTCGAAAGAAACCTTGTGCTTCCAGTTCCTAGTTGGAAGCTCACCCTGCTCTGCTCTATACCAAACATGAAAGTCAATGTGACCACTAGCCTCGAAGTAAGGCCCTGATTATCGTGGCAAAACGGGAGGCGTGCAGCAGCTCCATGAGGCCTTCATCGCTGTTCTGCTTTAGTTTCACGGTAGTAAGCTTTCCAAGACTCCTAGGGACTTTGCTTAAGCAACCGTTTCGGTACCAGAACACTGCGTAGAGACAGTAAGCTCTGGTCCTGCGTGTATGCTGCGTGTCAACCTAGAAATTGGAGACTGATGGCACAAGGCTAGTTTTCCCATTATGAAAGCTCCTTTGATGCGGCCCCGAAGCTACCTGAAAAGCACTGTAGTTACCGTGCTTTTACTTAAACCCGGCATGTTTCATAGAAGAAAATGAGTTTTCTCAAAAGAAACCTTGTGCTTCCAGTTCCTAGTTGGAAGCTCCCCCTGCTCTGCTCTATACCAAACGTGAAAGTCAATGTGAGCACTAGCCTCGAAGTAAGGCCCTGATTATCCTGGCAAAACGGGAGGCGTGCAGCAGCTCCATGAGGCCTTCATCGCTGTTCTGCTTTAGTTTCACGGTAGTAAGCTTTCCAACATTCCTAGGGACTTTGCTTAAGCAACCGTTTCGGTACCAGAACACTGCGTAGAGACAGTAAGCTCTGGTCCTGCGTGTATGCTGCGTGTCAACCTAGAAATTGGAGACTGATGGCATAAGGCTTCTTTTCCCATTATGAAAGCTCCGTTCATGCGGCCTCGAAGCTACCTGAAAAGCATTGTTGTTGCCGGGGTTTTCCTCACTGCCGGCATGGTTCTGAGAAGAAAATGAGTTTTCTCCTAAGAAACCTTGGGTTTCCAGTTCCTTGTTGGAAGCTCACCCTGCTCTGCGCTATACCTAAAGTGAAAGTCAACGTGAGCCCAAGCTTCGAAGTAAGGCCCTGATTATCCTTGCAAAATGAGAGGCGTGCAGCAGCTCCATGAGGCCTTCATCGTTGTTCTGCTTTAGTTTCAAGGTAGTAAGCTTTTCAACACTCCTAGGGGCCTTGCTTCAGCACCCGTTTCAGTACCAGAACACTGAGTAGAACCAGGAAGCTCTGCTCCTGCGTGTATGCTGCGTGTCAACCTAGAAATTAGAGACTGACGGCACAAGGCTAGTTTTCCCGTTTTGAAAGCGCCGTTGATGCGGCCCCGAAGCTACCTGAAAACCACTGTTGTTACCGTGCTTTTACTTACAGCTGGCATGGCACATAGAAGAAAATGAGTTTTCTCGAAAGAAACCTTGTGCTTCCAGTTCCTAGTTGGAAGCTCACCCTGCTCTGCTCTATACCAAACGTGAAAGTCAATGTGAGCACTAGCCTCGAAGTAAGGCCCTGATTATCCTGGCAAAACGGGAGGCGTGCAGCAGCTCCATGAGGCCTTCATCGCTGTTCTGCTTTAGTTTCACGGTAGTAAGCTTTCCAAGACTCCTAGGGACTTTGCTTAAGCAACCGTTTCGGTACCAGAACACTGCGTAGAGACAGTAAGCTCTGGTCCTGCGTGTATGCTGCGTGTCAACCTAGAAATTGGAGACTGATGGCATAAGGCTTCTTTTCCCATTATGAAAGCTCCGTTCATGCGGCCTCGAAGCTACCTGAAAAGCATTGTTGTTGCCGGGGTTTTCCTCACTGCCGGCATGGTTCTGAGAAGAAACTGAGTTTTCTCCTAAGAAACCTTGGGTTTCCAGTTCCTTGTTGGAAGCTCACCCTGCTCTGCGCTATACCTAAAGTGAAAGTCAACGTGAGCCCAAGCTTCGAAGTAAGGCCCTGATTATCCTTGCAAAATGAGAGGCGTGCAGCAGCTCCATGAGGCCTTCATCGTTGTTCTGCTTTAGTTTCAAGGTAGTAAGCTTTTCAACACTCCTAGGGGCCTTGCTTCAGCACCCGTTTCAGTACCAGAACACTGCGTAGAACCAGGAAGCTCTGCTCCTGCGTGTATGCTGCGTGTCAACCTAGAAATTAGAGACTGACGGCACAAGGCTAGTTTTCCCGTTTTGAAAGCGCCGTTGATGCGGCCCCGAAGCTACCTGAAAACCACTGTTGTTACCGTGCTTTTACTTACAGCTGGCATGGCACATAGAAGAAAATGAGTTTTCTCGAAAGAAACCTTGTGCTTCCAGTTCCTAGTTGGAAGCTCACCCTGCTCTGCTCTATACCAAACGTGAAAGTCAATGTGAGCACTAGCCTCGAAGTAAGGCCCTGATTATCCTGGCAAAACGGGAGGCGTGCAGCAGCTCCATGAGGCCTTCATCGCTGTTCTGCTTTAGTTTCACGGTAGTAAGCTTTCCAAGACTCCTAGGGACTTTGCTTAAGCAACCGTTTCGGTACCAGAACACTGCGTAGAGACAGTAAGCTCTGGTCCTGCGTGTATGCTGCGTGTCAACCTAGAAATTGGAGACTGATGGCATAAGGCTTCTTTTCCCATTATGAAAGCTCCGTTCATGCGGCCTCGAAGCTACCTGAAAAGCATTGTTGTTGCCGGGGTTTTCCTCACTGCCGGCATGGTTCTGAGAAGAAAATGAGTTTTCTCCTAAGAAACCTTGGGTTTCCAGTTCCTTGTTGGAAGCTCACCCTGCTCTGCGCTATACCTAAAGTGAAAGTCAACGTGAGCCCAAGCTTCGAAGTAAGGCCCTGATTATCCTTGCAAAATGAGAGGCGTGCAGCAGCTCCATGAGGCCTTCATCGTTGTTCTGCTTTAGTTTCAAGGTAGTAAGCTTTTCAACACTCCTAGGGGCCTTGCTTCAGCACCCGTTTCAGTACCAGAACACTGCGTAGAACCAGGAAGCTCTGCTCCTGCGTGTATGCTGCGTGTCAACCTAGAAATTAGAGACTGACGGCACAAGGCTAGTTTTCCCGTTTTGAAAGCGCCGTTGATGCGGACCCGAAGCTACCTGAAAACCACTGTTGTTACCGTGCTTTTACTTACAGCTGGCATGGCACATAGAAGAAAATGAGTTTTCTCGAAAGAAACCTTGTGCTTCCAGTTCCTAGTTGGAAGCTCACCCTGCTCTGCTCTATACCAAACGTGAAAGTCAATGTGAGCACTAGCCTCGAAGTAAGGCCCTGATTATCCTGGCAAAACGGGAGGCGTGCAGCAGCTCCATGAGGCCTTCATCGCTGTTCTGCTTTAGTTTCACGGTAGTAAGCTTTCCAAGACTCCTAGGGACTTTGCTTAAGCAACCGTTTCGGTACCAGAACACTGCGTAGAGACAGTAAGCTCTGGTCCTGCGTGTATGCTGCGTGTCAACCTAGAAATTGGAGACTGATGGCATAAGGCTTCTTTTGCCATTATGAAAGCTCCGTTCATGCGGCCTCGAAGCTACCTGAAAAGCATTGTTGTTGCCGGGGTTTTCCTCACTGCCGGCATGGTTCAGAGAAGAAAATGAGTTTTCTCCTAAGAAACCTTGGGTTTCCAGTTCCTTGTTGGAAGCTCACCCTGCTCTGCGCTATACCTAAAGTGAAAGTCAACGTGAGCCCAAGCTTCGAAGTAAGGCCCTGATTATCCTTGCAAAACGAGAGGCGTGCAGCAGCTCCATGAGGCCTTCATCGTTGTTCTGCTTTAGTTTCAAGGTAGTAAGCTTTTCAACACTCCTAGGGGCCTTGCTTCAGCACCCGTTTCAGTACCAGAACACTGCGTAGAACCAGGAAGCTCTGCTCCTGCGTGTATGCTGCGTGTCAACCTAGAAATTAGAGACTGATGGCACAAGGCTAGTTTTCCCATTATGAAAGCTCCGTTGATGCGGCCCCGAAGCTACCTGAAAAGCACTGTTGTTACCGTGCTTTTACTTACAGCTGGCATGGCACATAGAAGAAAATGAGTTTTCTCGAAAGAAACCTTGTGCTTCCAGTTCCTAGTTGGAAGCTCACCCGGCTCTGCTCTATACCAAACGTGAAAGTCAATGTGAGCACTAGCCTCGAAGTAAGGCCCTGATTATGCTGGCAAAACGGGAGGCGTGCAGCAGCTCCATGAGGCCTTCATCGCTGTTCTGCTTTAGTTTCACGGTAGTAAGCTTTCCAAGACTCCTAGGGACTTTGCTTAAGCAACCGTTTCGGTACCAGAACACTGCGTAGAGACAGTAAGCTCTGGTCCTGCGTGTATGCTGCGTGTCAACCTAGAAATTGGAGACTGATGGCATAAGGCTTCTTTTGCCATTATGAAAGCTCCGTTCATGCGGCCTCGAAGCTACCTGAAAAGCACTGTTGTTGCCGGGGTTTTCCTCACTGCCGGCATGGTTCTGAGAAGAAACTGAGTTTTCTCCTAAGAAACCTTGGGTTTCCAGTTCCTTGTTGGAAGCTCACCCTGCTCTGCGCTATACCTAAAGTGAAAGTCAACGTGAGCCCAAGCTTCGAAGTAAGGCCCTGATTATCCTTGCAAAATGAGAGGCGTGCAGCAGCTCCATGAGGCCTTCATCGTTGTTCTGCTTTAGTTTCAAGGTAGTGAGCTTTTCAACACTCCTAGGGGACTTGCTTCAGCACCCGTTTCATACCAGAACACTGCGTAGAACCAGGAAGCTCTGCTCCTGCGTGTATGCTGCGTGTCAACCTAGAAATTAGAGACTGATGGCACAAGGCTTGTTTTCCCGTTTTGAAAGCTCCATTCATGCGGCCTCGAAGCTACCTGAAAAGCACTGTTGTTACCGTGCTTTTACTTACAGCCGGCATGGCACATAGAAGAAAATGAGTTTTCTCGAAAGAAACCTTGTGCTTCCAGTTCCTAGTTGGAAGCTCACCCTGCTCTGCTCTATACCAAACATGAAAGTCAATGTGACCACTAGCCTCGAAGTAAGGCCCTGATTATGCTGGCAAAACGGGAGGCGTGCAGCAGCTCCATGAGGCCTTCATCGCTGTTCTGCTTTAGTTTCACGGTAGTAAGCTTTCCAACATTCCTAGGGACTTTGCTTAAGCAACCGTTTCGGTACCAGAACACTGCGTAGAGACAGTAAGCTCTGGTCCTGCGTGTATGCTGCGTGTCAACCTAGAAATTGGAGACTGATGGCACAAGGCTAGTTTTCCCATTATGAAAGCTCCTTTGATGCGGCCCCGAAGCTACCTGAAAAGCACTGTAGTTACCGTGCTTTTACTTACACCCGGCATGTTTCATAGAAGAAAATGAGTTTTCTCAAAAGAAACCTTGTGCTTCCAGTTCCTAGTTGGAAGCTCACCCTGCTCTGCTCTATACCAAACGTGAAAGTCAATGTGAGCACTAGCCTCGAAGTAAGGCCCTGATTATGCTGGCAAAACGGGAGGCGTGCAGCAGCTCCATGAGGCCTTCATCGCTGTTCTGCTTTAGTTTCACGCTAGTAAGCTTTCCAACATTCCTAGGGACTTTGCTTAAGCAACCGTTTCGGTACCAGAACACTGCGTAGAGACAGTAAGCTCTGGTCCTGCGTGTATGCTGCGTGTCAACCTAGAAATTGGAGACTGATGGCATAAGGCTTCTTTTCCCATTATGAAAGCTCCGTTCATGCGGCCTCGAAGCTACCTGAAAAGCATTGTTGTTGCCGGGGTTTTCCTCACTGCCGGCATGGTTCTGAGAAGAAAATGAGTTTTCTCCTAAGAAACCTTGGGTTTCCAGTTCCTTGTTGGAAGCTCACCCTGCTCTGCGCTATACCTAAAGTGAAAGTCAACGTGAGCCCAAGCTTCGAAGTAAGGCCCTGATTATCCTTGCAAAATGAGAGGCGTGCAGCAGCTCCATGAGGCCTTCATCGTTGTTCTGCTTTAGTTTCAAGGTAGTAAGCTTTTCAACACTCCTAGGGGCCTTGCTTCAGCACCCGTTTCAGTACCAGAACACTGCGTAGAACCAGGAAGCTCTGCTCCTGCGTGTATGCTGCGTGTCAACCTAGAAATTAGAGACTGACGGCACAAGGCTAGTTTTCCCGTTTTGAAAGCGCCGTTGATGCGGCCCCGAAGCTACCTGAAAACCACTGTTGTTACCGTGCTTTTACTTACAGCTGGCATGGCACATAGAAGAAAATGAGTTTTCTCGAAAGAAACCTTGTGCTTCCAGTTCCTAGTTGGAAGCTCACCCTGCTCTGCTCTATACCAAACGTGAAAGTCAATGTGAGCACTAGCCTCGAAGTAAGGCCCTGATTATCCTGGCAAAACGGGAGGCGTGCAGCAGCTCCATGAGGCCTTCATCTCTGTTCTGCTTTAGTTTCACGGTAGTAAGCTTTCCAAGACTCCTAGGGACTTTGCTTAAGCAACCGTTTCGGTACCAGAACACTGCGTAGAGACAGTAAGCTCTGGTCCTGCGTGTATGCTGCGTGTCAACCTAGAAATTGGAGACTGATGGCATAAGGCTTCTTTTGCCATTATGAAAGCTCCGTTCATGCGGCCTCGAAGCTACCTGAAAAGCATTGTTGTTGCCGGGGTTTTCCTCACTGCCGGCATGGTTCAGAGAAGAAAATGAGTTTTCTCCTAAGAAACCTTGGGTTTCCAGTTCCTTGTTGGAAGCTCACCCTGCTCTGCGCTATACCTAAAGTGAAAGTCAACGTGAGCCCAAGCTTCGAAGTAAGGCCCTGATTATCCTTGCAAAACGAGAGGCGTGCAGCAGCTCCATGAGGCCTTCATCGTTGTTCTGCTTTAGTTTCAAGGTAGTAAGCTTTTCAACACTCCTAGGGGCCTTGCTTCAGCACCCGTTTCAGTACCAGAACACTGCGTAGAACCAGGAAGCTCTGCTCCTGCGTGTATGCTGCGTGTCAACCTAGAAATTAGAGACTGATGGCACAAGGCTAGTTTTCCCATGATGAAAGCTCCGTTGATGCGGCCCCGAAGCTACCTGAAAAGCACTGTAGTTACCGTGCTTTTACTTACACCCGGCATGGTTCATAGAAGAAAATGAGTTTTCTCAAAAGAAACTTTGTGCTTCCAGTTCCTAGTTGGAAGCTCACCCTGCTCTGCTGTATACCAAACGTGAAAGTCAATGTGAGCACTAGCCTCGAAGTAAGGCCCTGATTATGCTGGCAAAACGGGAGGCGTGCAGCAGCTCCATGAGGCCTTCATCGCTGTTCTGCTTTAGTTTCACGCTAGTAAGCTTTCCAACATTCCTAGGGACTTTGCTTAAGCAACCGTTTCGGTACCAGAACACTGCGTAGAGACAGTAAGCTCTGGTCCTGCGTGTATGCTGCGTGTCAACCTAGAAATTGGAGACTGATGGCATAAGGCTTCTTTTCCCATTATGAAAGCTCCGTTCATGCGGCCTCGAAGCTACCTGAAAAGCATTGTTGTTGCCGGGGTTTTCCTCACTGCCGGCATGGTTCTAAGAAAATGAGTTTTCTCCTAAGAAACCTTGGGTTTCCAGTTCCTTGTTGGAAGCTCACCCTGCTCTGCGCTATACCTAAAGTGAAAGTCAACGTGAGCCCAAGCTTCGAAGTAAGGCCCTGATTATCCTTGCAAAATGAGAGGCGTGCAGCAGCTCCATGAGGCCTTCATCGTTGTTCTGCTTTAGTTTCAAGGTAGTAAGCTTTTCAACACTCCTAGGGGCCTTGCTTCAGCACCCGTTTCAGTACCAGAACACTGCGTAGAACCAGGAAGCTCTGCTCCTGCGTGTATGCTGCGTGTCAACCTAGAAATTAGAGACTGACGGCACAAGGCTAGTTTTCCCGTTTTGAAAGCGCCGTTGATGCGGCCCCGAAGCTACCTGAAAACCACTGTTGTTACCGTGCTTTTACATACAGCTGGCATGGCACATAGAAGAAAATGAGTTTTCTCGAAAGAAACCTTGTGCTTCCAGTTCCTAGTTGGAAGCTCACCCTGCTCTGCTCTATACCAAACGTGAAAGTCAATGTGAGCACTAGCCTCGAAGTAAGGCCCTGATTATCCTGGCAAAACGGGAGGCGTGCAGCAGCTCCATGAGGCCTTCATCACTGTTCTGCTTTAGTTTCACGGTAGTAAGCTTTCCAAGACTCCTAGGGACTTTGCTTAAGCAACCGTTTCGGTACCAGAACACTGCGTAGAGACAGTAAGCTCTGGTCCTGCGTGTATGCTGCGTGTCAACCTAGAAATTGGAGACTGATGGCATAAGGCTTCTTTTGCCATTATGAAAGCTCCGTTCATGCGGCCTCGAAGCTACCTGAAAAGCATTGTTGTTGCCGGGGTTTTCCTCACTGCCGGCATGGTTCTGAGAAGAAAATGAGTTTTCTCCTAAGAAACCTTGGGTTTCCAGTTCCTTGTTGGAAGCTCACCCTGCTCTGCGCTATACCTAAAGTGAAAGTCAACGTGAGCCCAAGCTTCGAAGTAAGGCCCTGATTATCCTTGCAAAATGAGAGGCGTGCAGCAGCTCCATGAGGCCTTCATCGTTGTTCTGCTTTAGTTTCAAGGTAGTAAGCTTTTCAACACTCCTAGGGGCCTTGCTTCAGCACCCGTTTCAGTACCAGAACACTGCGTAGAACCAGGAAGCTCTGCTCCTGCGTGTATGCTGCGTGTCAACCTAGAAATTAGAGACTGACGGCACAAGGCTAGTTTTCCCGTTTTGAAAGCGCCGTTGATGCGGCCCCGAAGCTACCTGAAAACCACTGTTGTTACCGTGCTTTTACTTACAGCTGGCATGGCACATAGAAGAAAATGAGTTTTCTCGAAAGAAACCTTGTGCTTCCAGTTCCTAGTTGGAAGCTCACCCTGCTCTGCTCTATACCAAACGTGAAAGTCAATGTGAGCACTAGCCTCGAAGTAAGGCCCTGATTATCCTGGCAAAACGGGAGGCGTGCAGCAGCTCCATGAGGCCTTCATCGCTGTTCTGCTTTAGTTTCACGGTAGTAAGCTTTCCAAGACTCCTAGGGTCTTTGCTTAAGCAACCGTTTCGGTACCAGAACACTGCGTAGAGACAGTAACCTCTGGTCCTGCGTGTATGCTGCGTGTCAACCTAGAAATTGGAGACTGATG
The DNA here is from genome assembly GCF_028564815.1 of Eubalaena glacialis. Lineage (NCBI taxonomy): Eukaryota > Metazoa > Chordata > Mammalia > Artiodactyla > Balaenidae > Eubalaena > Eubalaena glacialis. The sequence continues at coordinate 35,434,998 of NC_083725.1, forward strand.
GCATAAGGCTTCTTTTGCCATTATGAAAGCTCCGTTCATGCGGCCTCGAAGCTACCTGAAAAGCATTGTTGTTGCCGGGGTTTTCCTCACTGCCGGCATGGTTCAGAGAAGAAAATGAGTTTTCTCCTAAGAAACCTTGGGTTTCCAGTTCCTTGTTGGAAGCTCACCCTGCTCTGCGCTATACCTAAAGTGAAAGTCAACGTGAGCCCAAGCTTCGAAGTAAGGCCCTGATTATCCTTGCAAAACGAGAGGCGTGCAGCAGCTCCATGAGGCCTTCATCGTTGTTCTGCTTTAGTTTCAAGGTAGTAAGCTTTTCAACACTCCTAGGGGCCTTGCTTCAGCACCCGTTTCAGTACCAGAACACTGCGTAGAACCAGGAAGCTCTGCTCCTGCGTGTATGCTGCGTGTCAACCTAGAAATTAGAGACTGACGGCACAAGGCTAGTTTTCCCGTTTTGAAAGCGCCGTTGATGCGGCCCCGAAGCTACCTGAAAACCACTGTTGTTACCGTGCTTTTACTTACAGCTGGCATGGCACATAGAAGAAAATGAGTTTTCTCGAAAGAAACCTTGTGCTTCCAGTTCCTAGTTGGAAGCTCACCCTGCTCTGCTCTATACCAAACGTGAAAGTCAATGTGAGCACTAGCCTCGAAGTAAGGCCCTGATTATCCTGGCAAAACGGGAGGCGTGCAGCAGCTCCATGAGGCCTTCATCGCTGTTCTGCTTTAGTTTCACGGTAGTAAGCTTTCCAAGACTCCTAGGGACTTTGCTTAAGCAACCGTTTCGGTACCAGAACACTGCGTAGAGACAGTAAGCTCTGGTCCTGCGTGTATGCTGCGTGTCAACCTAGAAATTGGAGACTGATGGCATAAGGCTTCTTTTCCCATTATGAAAGCTCCGTTCATGCGGCCTCGAAGCTACCTGAAAAGCATTGTTGTTGCCGGGGTTTTCCTCACTGCCGGCATGGTTCTGAGAAGAAAATGAGTTTTCTCCTAAGAAACCTTGGGTTTCCAGTTCCTTGTTGGAAGCTCACCCTGCTCTGCGCTATACCTAAAGTGAAAGTCAACGTGAGCCCAAGCTTCGAAGTAAGGCCCTGATTATCCTTGCAAAATGAGAGGCGTGCAGCAGCTCCATGAGGCCTTCATCGTTGTTCTGCTTTAGTTTCAAGGTAGTAAGCTTTTCAACACTCCTAGGGGCCTTGCTTCAGCACCCGTTTCAGTACCAGAACACTGCGTAGAACCAGGAAGCTCTGCTCCTGCGTGTATGCTGCGTGTCAACCTAGAAATTAGAGACTGACGGCACAAGGCTAGTTTTCCCGTTTTGAAAGCGCCGTTGATGCGGCCCCGAAGCTACCTGAAAACCACTGTTGTTACCGTGCTTTTACTTACAGCTGGCATGGCACATAGAAGAAAATGAGTTTTCTCGAAAGAAACCTTGTGCTTCCAGTTCCTAGTTGGAAGCTCACCCTGCTCTGCTCTATACAAAACGTGAAAGTCAATGTGAGCACTAGCCTCGAAGTAAGGCCCTGATTATCCTGGCAAAAAGGGAGGCGTGCAGCAGCTCCATGAGGCCTTCATCGCTGTTCTGCTTTAGTTTCACGGTAGTAAGCTTTCCAAGACTCCTAGGGACTTTGCTTAAGCAACCGTTTCGGTACCAGAACACTGCGTAGAGACAGTAAGCTCTGGTCCTGCGTGTATGCTGCGTGTCAACCTAGAAATTGGAGACTGATGGCATAAGGCTTCTTTTGCCATTATGAAAGCTCCGTTCATGCGGCCTCGAAGCTACCTGAAAAGCATTGTTGTTGCCGGGGTTTTCCTCACTGCCGGCATGGTTCAGAGAAGAAAATGAGTTTTTTCCTAAGAAACCTTGGGCTTCCAGTTCCTTGTTGGAAGCTCACCCTGCTCTGCGCTATACCTAAAGTGAAAGTCAACGTGAGCCCAAGCTTCGAAGTAAGGCCCTGATTATCCTTGCAAAACGAGAGGCGTGCAGCAGCTCCATGAGGCCTTCATCGTTGTTCTGCTTTAGTTTCAAGGTAGTAAGCTTTTCAACACTCCTAGGGGCCTTGCTTCAGCACCCGTTTCAGTACCAGAACACTGCGTAGAACCAGGAAGCTCTGCTCCTGCGTGTATGCTGCGTGTCAACCTAGAAATTGGAGACTGATGGCACAAGGCTAGTTTTCCCATTATGAAAGCTCCGTGGATGCGGCCCCGAAGCTACCTGAAAAGCACTGTTGTTACCGTGCTTTTACTTACAGCTGGCATGGCACATAGAAGAAAATGAGTTTTCTCGAAAGAAACCTTGTGCTTCCAGTTCCTAGTTGGAAGCTCACCCGGCTCTGCTCTATACCAAACGTGAAAGTCAATGTGAGCACTAGCCTCGAAGTAAGGCCCTGATTATCCTGGCAAAACGGGAGGCGTGCAGCAGCTCCATGAGGCCTTCATCGCTGTTCTGCTTTAGTTTCACGGTAGTAAGCTTTCCAAGACTCCTAGGGACTTTGCTTAAGCAACCGTTTCGGTACCAGAACACTGCGTAGAGACAGTAAGCTCTGGTCCTGCGTGTATGCTGCGTGTCAACCTAGAAATTGGAGACTGATGGCATAAGGCTTCTTTTGCCATTATGAAAGCTCCGTTCATGCGGCCTCGAAGCTACCTGAAAAGCATTGTTGTTGCCGGGGTTTTCCTCACTGCCGGCATGGTTCTGAGAAGAAAAGGAGTTTTCTCCTAAGAAACCTTGGGTTTCCAGTTCCTTGTTGGAAGCTCACCCTGCTCTGCGCTATACCTAAAGTGAAAGTCAACGTGAGCCCAAGCTTCGAAGTAAGGCCCTGATTATCCTTGCAAAACGAGAGGCGTGCAGCAGCTCCATGAGGCCTTCATCGTTGTTCTGCTTTAGTTTCAAGGTAGTAAGCTTTTCAACACTCCTAGGGGCCTTGCTTCAGCACCCGTTTCAGTACCAGAACACTGCGTAGAACCAGGAAGCTCTGCTCCTGCGTGTATGCTGCGTGTCAACCTAGAAATTAGAGACTGATGGCACAAGGCTAGTTTTCCCATGATGAAAGCTCCGTTGATGCGGCCCCGAAGCTACCTGAAAAGCACTGTAGTTACCGTGCTTTTACTTACACCCGGCATGGTTCATAGAAGAAAATGAGTTTTCTCGAAAGAAACCTTGTGCTTCCAGTTCCTAGTTGGAAGCTCACCCTGCTCTGCTCTATACCAAACGTGAAAGTCAATGTGAGCACTAGCCTCGAAGTAAGGCCCTGATTATGCTGGCAAAACGGGAGGCGTGCAGCAGCTCCATGAGGCCTTCATCGCTGTTCTGCTTTAGTTTCACGCTAGTAAGCTTTCCAACATTCCTAGGGACTTTGCTTAAGCAACCGTTTCGGTACCAGAACACTGCGTAGAGACAGTAAGCTCTGGTCCTGCGTGTATGCTGCGTGTCAACCTAGAAATTGGAGACTGATGGCATAAGGCTTCTTTTCCCATTATGAAAGCTCCGTTCATGCGGCCTCGAAGCTACCTGAAAAGCATTGTTGTTGCCGGGGTTTTCCTCACTGCCGGCATGGTTCTGAGAAGAAACTGAGTTTTCTCCTAAGAAACCTTGGGTTTCCAGTTCCTTGTTGGAAGCTCACCCTGCTCTGCGCTATACCTAAAGTGAAAGTCAACGTGAGCCCAAGCTTCGAAGTAAGGCCCTGATTATCCTTGCAAAATGAGAGGCGTGCAGCAGCTCCATGAGGCCTTCATCGTTGTTCTGCTTTAGTTTCAAGGTAGTAAGCTTTTCAACACTCCTAGGGGCCTTGCTTCAGCACCCGTTTCAGTACCAGAACACTGCGTAGAACCAGGAAGCTCTGCTCCTGCGTGTATGCTGCGTGTCAACCTAGAAATTAGAGACTGACGGCACAAGGCTAGTTTTCCCGTTTTGAAAGCGCCGTTGATGCGGCCCCGAAGCTACCTGAAAACCACTGTTGTTACCGTGCTTTTACTTACAGCTGGCATGGCACATAGAAGAAAATGAGTTTTCTCGAAAGAAACCTTGTGCTTCCAGTTCCTAGTTGGAAGCTCACCCTGCTCTGCTCTATACCAAACGTGAAAGTCAATGTGAGCACTAGCCTCGAAGTAAGGCCCTGATTATCCTGGCAAAACGGGAGGCGTGCAGCAGCTCCATGAGGCCTTCATCGCTGTTCTGCTTTAGTTTCACGGTAGTAAGCTTTCCAAGACTCCTAGGGACTTTGCTTAAGCAACCGTTTCGGTACCAGAACACTGCGTAGAGACAGTAAGCTCTGGTCCTGCGTGTATGCTGCGTGTCAACCTAGAAATTGGAGACTGATGGCATAAGGCTTCTTTTCCCATTATGAAAGCTCCGTTCATGCGGCCTCGAAGCTACCTGAAAAGCATTGTTGTTGCCGGGGTTTTCCTCACTGCCGGCATGGTTCTGAGAAGAAAATGAGTTTTCTCCTAAGAAACCTTGGGTTTCCAGTTCCTTGTTGGAAGCTCACCCTGCTCTGCGCTATACCTAAAGTGAAAGTCAACGTGAGCCCAAGCTTCGAAGTAAGGCCCTGATTATCCTTGCAAAATGAGAGGCGTGCAGCAGCTCCATGAGGCCTTCATCGTTGTTCTGCTTTAGTTTCAAGGTAGTAAGCTTTTCAACACTCCTAGGGGCCTTGCTTCAGCACCCGTTTCAGTACCAGAACACTGCGTAGAACCAGGAAGCTCTGCTCCTGCGTGTATGCTGCGTGTCAACCTAGAAATTAGAGACTGACGGCACAAGGCTAGTTTTCCCGTTTTGAAAGCGCCGTTGATGCGGCCCCGAAGCTACCTGAAAACCACTGTTGTTACCGTGCTTTTACTTACAGCTGGCATGGCACATAGAAGAAAATGAGTTTTCTCGAAAGAAACCTTGTGCTTCCAGTTCCTAGTTGGAAGCTCACCCTGCTCTGCTCTATACAAAACGTGAAAGTCAATGTGAGCACTAGCCTCGAAGTAAGGCCCTGATTATCCTGGCAAAAAGGGAGGCGTGCAGCAGCTCCATGAGGCCTTCATCGCTGTTCTGCTTTAGTTTCACGGTAGTAAGCTTTCCAAGACTCCTAGGGACTTTGCTTAAGCAACCGTTTCGGTACCAGAACACTGCGTAGAGACAGTAAGCTCTGGTCCTGCGTGTATGCTGCGTGTCAACCTAGAAATTGGAGACTGATGGCATAAGGCTTCTTTTGCCATTATGAAAGCTCCGTTCATGCGGCCTCGAAGCTACCTGAAAAGCATTGTTGTTGCCGGGGTTTTCCTCACTGCCGGCATGGTTCAGAGAAGAAAATGAGTTTTTTCCTAAGAAACCTTGGGCTTCCAGTTCCTTGTTGGAAGCTCACCCTGCTCTGCGCTATACCTAAAGTGAAAGTCAACGTGAGCCCAAGCTTCGAAGTAAGGCCCTGATTATCCTTGCAAAACGAGAGGCGTGCAGCAGCTCCATGAGGCCTTCATCGTTGTTCTGCTTTAGTTTCAAGGTAGTAAGCTTTTCAACACTCCTAGGGGCCTTGCTTCAGCACCCGTTTCAGTACCAGAACACTGCGTAGAACCAGGAAGCTCTGCTCCTGCGTGTATGCTGCGTGTCAACCTAGAAATTGGAGACTGATGGCACAAGGCTAGTTTTCCCATTATGAAAGCTCCGTGGATGCGGCCCCGAAGCTACCTGAAAAGCACTGTTGTTACCGTGCTTTTACTTACAGCTGGCATGGCACATAGAAGAAAATGAGTTTTCTCGAAAGAAACCTTGTGCTTCCAGTTCCTAGTTGGAAGCTCACCCGGCTCTGCTCTATACCAAACGTGAAAGTCAATGTGAGCACTAGCCTCGAAGTAAGGCCCTGATTATCCTGGCAAAACGGGAGGCGTGCAGCAGCTCCATGAGGCCTTCATCGCTGTTCTGCTTTAGTTTCACGGTAGTAAGCTTTCCAAGACTCCTAGGGACTTTGCTTAAGCAACCGTTTCGGTACCAGAACACTGCGTAGAGACAGTAAGCTCTGGTCCTGCGTGTATGCTGCGTGTCAACCTAGAAATTGGAGACTGATGGCATAAGGCTTCTTTTGCCATTATGAAAGCTCCGTTCATGCGGCCTCGAAGCTACCTGAAAAGCATTGTTGTTGCCGGGGTTTTCCTCACTGCCGGCATGGTTCTGAGAAGAAAAGGAGTTTTCTCCTAAGAAACCTTGGGTTTCCAGTTCCTTGTTGGAAGCTCACCCTGCTCTGCGCTATACCTAAAGTGAAAGTCAACGTGAGCCCAAGCTTCGAAGTAAGGCCCTGATTATCCTTGCAAAACGAGAGGCGTGCAGCAGCTCCATGAGGCCTTCATCGTTGTTCTGCTTTAGTTTCAAGGTAGTAAGCTTTTCAACACTCCTAGGGGCCTTGCTTCAGCACCCGTTTCAGTACCAGAACACTGCGTAGAACCAGGAAGCTCTGCTCCTGCGTGTATGCTGCGTGTCAACCTAGAAATTAGAGACTGACGGCACAAGGCTAGTTTTCCCGTTTTGAAAGCGCCGTTGATGCGGCCCCGAAGCTACCTGAAAACCACTGTTGTTACCGTGCTTTTACTTACAGCTGGCATGGCACATAGAAGAAAATGAGTTTTCTCGAAAGAAACCTTGTGCTTCCAGTTCCTAGTTGGAAGCTCACCCTGCTCTGCTCTATACCAAACGTGAAAGTCAATGTGAGCACTAGGCTCGAAGTAAGGCCCTGATTATCCTGGCAAAACGGGAGGCGTGCAGCAGCTCCATGAGGCCTTCATCGCTGTTCTGCTTTAGTTTCACGGTAGTAAGCTTTCCAAGACTCCTAGGGACTTTGCTTAAGCAACCGTTTCGGTACCAGAACACTGCGTAGAGACAGTAAGCTCTGGTCCTGCGTGTATGCTGCGTGTCAACCTAGAAATTGGAGACTGATGGCATAAGGCTTCTTTTGCCATTATGAAAGCTCCGTTCATGCGGCCTCGAAGCTACCTGAAAAGCATTGTTGTTGCCGGGGTTTTCCTCACTGCCGGCATGGTTCAGAGAAGAAAATGAGTTTTCTCCTAAGAAACCTTGGGCTTCCAGTTCCTTGTTGGAAGCTCACCCTGCTCTGCGCTATACCTGAAGTGAAAGTCAACGTGAGCCCAAGCTTCGAAGTAAGGCCCTGATTATCCTTGCAAAACGAGAGGCGTGCAGCAGCTCCATGAGGCCTTCATCGTTGTTCTGCTTTAGTTTCAAGGTAGTAAGCTTTTCAACACTCCTAGGGGACTTGCTTCAGCACCCGTTTCAGTACCAGAACACTGCGTAGAACCAGGAAGCTCTGCTCCTGCGTGTATGCTGCGTGTCAACCTAGAAATTAGAGACTGATGGCACAAGGCTAGTTTTCCCATGATGAAAGCTCCGTTGATGCGGCCCCGAAGCTACCTGAAAAGCACTGTAGTTACCGTGCTTTTACTTACACCCGGCATGGCACATAGAAGAAAATGAGTTTTCTCGAAAGAAACCTTGTGCTTCCAGTTCCTAGTTGGAAGCTCACCCTGCTCTGCTCTATACCAAACGTGAAAGTCAATGTGAGCACTAGCCTCGAAGTAAGGCCCTGATTATGCTGGCAAAACGGGAGGCGTGCAGCAGCTCCATGAGGCCGTCATCGCTGTTCTGCTTTAGTTTCACGCTAGTAAGCTTTCCAACATTCCTAGGGACTTTGCTTAAGCAACCGTTTCGGTACCAGAACACTGCGTAGAGACAGTAAGCTCTGGTCCTGCGTGTATGCTGCGTGTCAACCTAGAAATTGGAGACTGATGGCATAAGGCTTCTTTTCCCATTATGAAAGCTCCGTTCATGCGGCCTCGAAGCTACCTGAAAAGCATTGTTGTTGCCGGGGTTTTCCTCACTGCCGGCATGGTTCTGAGAAGAAAATGAGTTTTCTCCTAAGAAACCTTGGGTTTCCAGTTCCTTGTTGGAAGCTCACCCTGCTCTGCGCTATACCTAAAGTGAAAGTCAACGTGAGCCCAAGCTTCGAAGTAAGGCCCTGATTATCCTTGCAAAACGAGAGGCGTGCAGCAGCTCCATGAGTCCTTCATCGTTGTTCTGCTTTAGTTTCAAGGTAGTAAGCTTTTCAACACTCCTAGGGGACTTGCTTCAGCACCCGTTTCAGTACCAGAACACTGCGTAGAACCAGGAAGCTCTGCTCCTGCGTGTATGCTGCGTGTCAACCTAGAAATTAGAGACTGACGGCACAAGGCTAGTTTTCCCATTATGAAAGCTCCGTGGATGCGGCCCCGAAGCTACCTGAAAAGCACTGTTGTTACCGTGCTTTTACTTACAGCTGGCATGGCACATAGAAGAAAATGAGTTTTCTCGAAAGAAACCTTGTGCTTCCAGTTCCTAGTTGGAAGCTCACCCGGCTCTGCTCTATACCAAACGTGAAAGTCAATGTGAGCACTAGCCTCGAAGTAAGGTCCTGATTATGCTGGCAAAACGGGAGGCGTGCAGCAGCTCCATGAGGCCTTCATCGCTGTTCTGCTTTAGTTTCACGGTAGTAAGCTTTCCAACATTCCTAGGGACTTTGCTTAAGCAACCGTTTCGGTACCAGAACACTGCGTAGAGACAGTAAGCTCTGGTCCTGCGTGTATGCTGCGTGTCAACCTAGAAATTGGAGACTGATGGCATAAGGCTTCTTTTCCCATTATGAAAGCTCCGTTCATGCGGCCTCGAAGCTACCTGAAAAGCATTGTTGTTGCCGGGGTTTTCCTCACTGCCGGCATGGTTCTGAGAAGAAACTGAGTTTTCTCCTAAGAAACCTTGGGTTTCCAGTTCCTTGTTGGAAGCTCACCCTGCTCTGCGCTATACCTAAAGTGAAAGTCAACGTGAGCCCAAGCTTCGAAGTAAGGCCCTGATTATCCTTGCAAAACGAGAGGCGTGCAGCAGCTCCATGAGGCCTTCATCGTTGTTCTGCTTTAGTTTCAAGGTAGTAAGCTTTTCAACACTCCTAGGGGCCTTGCTTCAGCACCCGTTTCAGTACCAGAACACTGCGTAGAACCAGGAAGCTCTGCTCCTGCGTGTATGCTGCGTGTCAACCTAGAAATTAGAGACTGACGGCACAAGGCTAGTTTTCCCGTTTTGAAAGCGCCGTTGATGCGGCCCCGAAGCTACCTGAAAACCACTGTTGTTACCGTGCTTTTACTTACACCCGGCATGGTTCATAGAAGAAAATGAGTTTTCTCGAAAGAAACCTTGTGCTTCCAGTTCCTAGTTGGAAGCTCACCCTGCTCTGCTCTATACCAAACGTGAAAGTCAATGTGAGCACTAGCCTCGAAGTAAGGCCCTGATTATGCTGGCAAAACGGGAGGCGTGCAGCAGTTCCATGAGGCCTTCATCGCTGTTCTGCTTTAGTTTCACGCTAGTAAGCTTTCCAACATTCCTAGGGACTTTGCTTAAGCAACCGTTTCGGTACCAGAACACTGCGTAGAGACAGTAAGCTCTGGTCCTGCGTGTATGCTGCGTGTCAACCTAGAAATTGGAGACTGATGGCATAAGGCTTCTTTTCCCATTATGAAAGCTCCGTTCATGCGGCCTCGAAGCTACCTGAAAAGCATTGTTGTTGCCGGGGTTTTCCTCACTGCCGGCATGGTTCTGAGAAGAAACTGAGTTTTCTCCTAAGAAACCTTGGGTTTCCAGTTCCTTGTTGGAAGCTCACCCTGCTCTGCGCTATACCTAAAGTGAAAGTCAACGTGAGCCCAAGCTTCGAAGTAAGGCCCTGATTATCCTTGCAAAATGAGAGGCGTGCAGCAGCTCCATGAGGCCTTCATCGTTGTTCTGCTTTAGTTTCAAGGTAGTAAGCTTTTCAACACTCCTAGGGGCCTTGCTTCAGCACCCGTTTCAGTACCAGAACACTGCGTAGAACCAGGAAGCTCTGCTCCTGCGTGTATGCTGCGTGTCAACCTAGAAATTAGAGACTGACGGCACAAGGCTAGTTTTCCCGTTTTGAAAGCGCCGTTGATGCGGCCCCGAAGCTACCTGAAAACCACTGTTGTTACCGTGCTTTTACTTACAGCTGGCATGGCACATAGAAGAAAATGAGTTTTCTCGAAAGAAACATTGTGCTTCCAGTTCCTAGTTGGAAGCTCACCCTGCTCTGCTCTATACCAAACGTGAAAGTCAATGTGAGCACTAGCCTCGAAGTAAGGCCCTGATTATCCTGGCAAAACGGGAGGCGTGCAGCAGCTCCATGAGGCCTTCATCGCTGTTCTGCTTTAGTTTCACGGTAGTAAGCTTTCCAAGACTCCTAGGGACTTTGCTTAAGCAACCGTTTCGGTACCAGAACACTGCGTAGAGACAGTAAGCTCTGGTCCTGCGTGTATGCTGCGTGTCAACCTAGAAATTGGAGACTGATGGCATAAGGCTTCTTTTCCCATTATGAAAGCTCCGTTCATGCGGCCTCGAAGCTACCTGAAAAGCATTGTTGTTGCCGGGGTTTTCCTCACTGCCGGCATGGTTCTGAGAAGAAAAGGAGTTTTCTCCTAAGAAACCTTGGGTTTCCAGTTCCTTGTTGGAAGCTCACCCTGCTCTGCGCTATACCTAAAGTGAAAGTCAACGTGAGCCCAAGCTTCGAAGTAAGGCCCTGATTATCCTTGCAAAACGAGAGGCGTGCAGCAGCTCCATGAGGCCTTCATCGTTGTTCTGCTTTAGTTTCAAGGTAGTAAGCTTTTCAACACTCCTAGGGGACTTGCTTCAGCACCCGTTTCAGTACCAGAACACTGCGTAGAACCAGGAAGCTCTGCTCCTGCGTGTATGCTGCGTGTCAACCTAGAAATTAGAGACTGATGGCACAAGGCTAGTTTTCCCATGATGAAAGCTCCGTTGATGCGGCCCCGAAGCTACCTGAAAAGCACTGTAGTTACCGTGCTTTTACTTACACCCGGCATGGCACATAGAAGAAAATGAGTTTTCTCGAAAGAAACCTTGTGCTTCCAGTTCCTAGTTGGAAGCTCACCCTGCTCTGCTGTATACCAAACGTGAAAGTCAATGTGAGCACTAGCCTCGAAGTAAGGCCCTGATTATGCTGGCAAAACGGGAGGCGTGCAGCAGCTCCATGAGGCCTTCATCGCTGTTCTGCTTTAGTTTCACGCTAGTAAGCTTTCCAACATTCCTAGGGACTTTGCTTAAGCAACCGTTTCGGTACCAGAACACTGCGTAGAGACAGTAAGCTCTGGTCCTGCGTGTATGCTGCGTGTCAACCTAGAAATTGGAGACTGATGGCATAAGGCTTCTTTTCCCATTATGAAAGCTCCGTTCATGCGGCCTCGAAGCTACCTGAAAAGCATTGTTGTTGCCGGGGTTTTCCTCACTGCCGGCATGGTTCTGAGAAGAAAATGAGTTTTCTCCTAAGAAACCTTGGGTTTCCAGTTCCTTGTTGGAAGCTCACCCTGCTCTGCGCTATACCTAAAGTGAAAGTCAACGTGAGCCCAAGCTTCGAAGTAAGGCCCTGATTATCCTTGCAAAACGAGAGGCGTGCAGCAGCTCCATGAGGCCTTCATCGTTGTTCTGCTTTAGTTTCAAGGTAGTAAGCTTTTCAACACTCCTAGGGGACTTGCTTCAGCACCCGTTTCAGTACCAGAACACTGCGTAGAACCAGGAAGCTCTGCTCCTGCGTGTATGCTGCGTGTCAACCTAGAAATTAGAGACTGACGGCACAAGGCTAGTTTTCCCATTATGAAAGCTCCGTGGATGCGGCCCCGAAGCTACCTGAAAAGCACTGTTGTTACCGTGCTTTTACTTACAGCTGGCATGGCACATAGAAGAAAATGAGTTTTCTCGAAAGAAACCTTGTGCTTCCAGTTCCTAGTTGGAAGCTCACCCGGCTCTGCTCTATACCAAACGTGAAAGTCAATGTGAGCACTAGCCTCGAAGTAAGGTCCTGATTATGCTGGCAAAACGGGAGGCGTGCAGCAGCTCCATGAGGCCTTCATCGCTGTTCTGCTTTAGTTTCACGGTAGTAAGCTTTCCAACATTCCTAGGGACTTTGCTTAAGCAACCGTTTCGGTACCAGAACACTGCGTAGAGACAGTAAGCTCTGGTCCTGCGTGTATGCTGCGTGTCAACCTAGAAATTGGAGACTGATGGCATAAGGCTTCTTTTCCCATTATGAAAGCTCCGTTCATGCGGCCTCGAAGCTACCTGAAAAGCATTGTTGTTGCCGGGGTTTTCCTCACTGCCGGCATGGTTCTGAGAAGAAACTGAGTTTTCTCCTAAGAAACCTTGGGTTTCCAGTTCCTTGTTGGAAGCTCACCCTGCTCTGCGCTATACCTGAAGTGAAAGTCAACGTGAGCCCAAGCTTCGAAGTAAGGCCCTGATTATCCTTGCAAAACGAGAGGCGTGCAGCAGCTCCATGAGGCCTTCATCGTTGTTCTGCTTTAGTTTCAAGGTAGTAAGCTTTTCAACACTCCTAGGGGCCTTGCTTCAGCACCCGTTTCAGTACCAGAACACTGCGTAGAACCAGGAAGCTCTGCTCCTGCGTGTATGCTGCGTGTCAACCTAGAAATTAGAGACTGACGGCACAAGGCTAGTTTTCCCGTTTTGAAAGCGCCGTTGATGCGGCCCCGAAGCTACCTGAAAACCACTGTTGTTACCGTGCTTTTACTTACACCCGGCATGGTTCATAGAAGAAAATGAGTTTTCTCGAAAGAAACCTTGTGCTTCCAGTTCCTAGTTGGAAGCTCACCCTGCTCTGCTCTATACCAAACGTGAAAGTCAATGTGAGCACTAGCCTCGAAGTAAGGCCCTGATTATGCTGGCAAAACGGGAGGCGTGCAGCAGTTCCATGAGGCCTTCATCGCTGTTCTGCTTTAGTTTCACGCTAGTAAGCTTTCCAACATTCCTAGGGACTTTGCTTAAGCAACCGTTTCGGTACCAGAACACTGCGTAGAGACAGTAAGCTCTGGTCCTGCGTGTATGCTGCGTGTCAACCTAGAAATTGGAGACTGATGGCATAAGGCTTCTTTTCCCATTATGAAAGCTCCGTTCATGCGGCCTCGAAGCTACCTGAAAAGCATTGTTGTTGCCGGGGTTTTCCTCACTGCCGGCATGGTTCTGAGAAGAAACTGAGTTTTCTCCTAAGAAACCTTGGGTTTCCAGTTCCTTGTTGGAAGCTCACCCTGCTCTGCGCTATACCTAAAGTGAAAGTCAACGTGAGCCCAAGCTTCGAAGTAAGGCCCTGATTATCCTTGCAAAACGAGAGGCGTGCAGCAGCTCCATGAGGCCTTCATCGTTGTTCTGCTTTAGTTTCAAGGTAGTAAGCTTTTCAACACTCCTAGGGGACTTGCTTCAGCACCCGTTTCAGTACCAGAACACTGCGTAGAACCAGGAAGCTCTGCTCCTGCGTGTATGCTGCGTGTCAACCTAGAAATTAGAGACTGACGGCACAAGGCTAGTTTTCCCGTTTTGAAAGCGCCGTTGATGCGGCCCCGAAGCTACCTGAAAACCACTGTTGTTACCGTGCTTTTACTTACAGCTGGCATGGCACATAGAAGAAAATGAGTTTTCTCGAAAGAAACATTGTGCTTCCAGTTCCTAGTTGGAAGCTCACCCTGCTCTGCTCTATACCAAACGTGAAAGTCAATGTGAGCACTAGCCTCGAAGTAAGGCCCTGATTATCCTGGCAAAACGGGAGGCGTGCAGCAGCTCCATGAGGCCTTCATCGCTGTTCTGCTTTAGTTTCACGCTAGTAAGCTTTCCAAGACTCCTAGGGACTTTGCTTAAGCAACCGTTTCGGTACCAGAACACTGCGTAGAGACAGTAAGCTCTGGTCCTGCGTGTATGCTGCGTGTCAACCTAGAAATTGGAGACTGATGGCATAAGGCTTCTTTTCCCATTATGAAAGCTCCGTTCATGCGGCCTCGAAGCTACCTGAAAAGCATTGTTGTTGCCGGGGTTTTCCTCACTGCCGGCATGGTTCTGAGAAGAAAATGAGTTTTCTCCTAAGAAACCTTGGGTTTCCAGTTCCTTGTTGGAAGCTCACCCTGCTCTGCGCTATACCTAAAGTGAAAGTCAACGTGAGCCCAAGCTTCGAAGTAAGGCCCTGATTATCCTTGCAAAATGAGAGGCGTGCAGCAGCTCCATGAGGCCTTCATCGTTGTTCTGCTTTAGTTTCAAGGTAGTAAGCTTTTCAACACTCCTAGGGGACTTGCTTCAGCACCCGTTTCAGTACCAGAACACTGCGTAGAACCAGGAAGCTCTGCTCCTGCGTGTATGCTGCGTGTCAACCTAGAAATTAGAGACTGACGGCACAAGGCTAGTTTTCCCATTATGAAAGCCCCATTCATGCGGCCTCGAAGCTACCTGAAAACCACTGTTGTTACCGTGCTTTTACTTACAGCTGGCAGGGCACATAGAAGAAAATGAGTTTTCTCGAAAGAAACCTTGTGCTTCCAGTTCCTAGTTGGAAGCTCACCCTGCTCTGCTCTATACCAAACGTGAAAGTCAATGTGAGCACTAGCCTCGAAGTAAGGCCCTGATTATCCTGGCAAAACGGGAGGCGTGCAGCAGCTCCATGAGGCCTTCATCGCTGTTCTGCTTTAGTTTCACGGTAGTAAGCTTTCCAAGACTCCTAGGGACTTTGCTTAAGCAACCGTTTCGGTACCAGAACACTGCGTAGAGACAGTAAGCTCTGGTCCTGCGTGTATGCTGCGTGTCAACCTAGAAATTGGAGACTGATGGCATAAGGCTTCTTTTGCCATTATGAAAGCTCCGTTCATGCGGCCTCGAAGCTACCTGAAAAGCATTGTTGTTGCCGGGGTTTTCCTCACTGCCGGCATGGTTCAGAGAAGAAAATGAGTTTTCTCCTAAGAAACCTTGGGCTTCCAGTTCCTTGTTGGAAGCTCACCCTGCTCTGCGCTATACCTAAAGTGAAAGTCAACGTGAGCCCAAGCTTCGAAGTAAGGCCCTGATTATCCTTGCAAAACGAGAGGCGTGCAGCAGCTCCATGAGGCCTTCATCGTTGTTCTGCTTTAGTTTCAAGGTAGTAAGCTTTTCAACACTCCTAGGGGCCTTGCTTCAGCACCCGTTTCAGTACCAGAACACTGCGTAGAACCAGGAAGCTCTGCTCCTGCGTGTATGCTGCGTGTCAACCTAGAAATTGGAGACTGATGGCACAAGGCTAGTTTTCCCATTATGAAAGCTCCGTGGATGCGGCCCCGAAGCTACCTGAAAAGCACTGTTGTTACCGTGCTTTTACTTACAGCTGGCATGGCACATAGAAGAAAATGAGTTTTCTCGAAAGAAACCTTGTGCTTCCAGTTCCTAGTTGGAAGCTCACCCTGCTCTGCTCTATACCAAACGTGAAAGTCAATGTGAGCACTAGCCTCGAAGTAAGGCCCTGATTATCCTGGCAAAACGGGAGGCGTGCAGCAGCTCCATGAGGCCTTCATCGCTGTTCTGCTTTAGTTTCACGGTAGTAAGCTTTCCAAGACTCCTAGGGACTTTGCTTAAGCAACCGTTTCGGTACCAGAACACTGCGTAGAGACAGTAAGCTCTGGTCCTGCGTGTATGCTGCGTGTCAACCTAGAAATTGGAGACTGATGGCATAAGGCTTCTTTTGCCATTATGAAAGCTCCGTTCATGCGGCCTCGAAGCTACCTGAAAAGCATTGTTGTTGCCGGGGTTTTCCTCACTGCCGGCATGGTTCAGAGAAGAAAATGAGTTTTCTCCTAAGAAACCTTGGGCTTCCAGTTCCTTGTTGGAAGCTCACCCTGCTCTGCGCTATACCTGAAGTGAAAGTCAACGTGAGCCCAAGCTTCGAAGTAAGGCCCTGATTATCCTTGCAAAACGAGAGGCGTGCAGCAGCTCCATGAGGCCTTCATCGTTGTTCTGCTTTAGTTTCAAGGTAGTAAGCTTTTCAACACTCCTAGGGGCCTTGCTTCAGCACCCGTTTCAGTACCAGAACACTGCGTAGAACCAGGAAGCTCTGCTCCTGCGTGTATGCTGCGTGTCAACCTAGAAATTGGAGACTGATGGCACAAGGCTAGTTTTCCCATTATGAAAGCGCCGTTGATGCGGCCCCGAAGCTACCTGAAAAGCACTGTTGTTACCGTGCTTTTACTTACAGCTGGCATGGCACATAGAAGAAAATGAGTTTTCTCGAAAGAAACCTTGTGCTTCCAGTTCCTAGTTGGAAGCTCACCCGGCTCTGCTCTATACCAAACGTGAAAGTCAATGTGAGCACTAGCCTCGAAGTAAGGCCCTGATTATCCTGGCAAAACGGGAGGCGTGCAGCAGCTCCATGAGGCCTTCATCGCTGTTCTGCTTTAGTTTCACGGTAGTAAGCTTTCCAAGACTCCTAGGGACTTTGCTTAAGCAACCGTTTCGGTACCAGAACACTGCGTAGAGACAGTAAGCTCTGGTCCTGCGTGTATGCTGCGTGTCAACCTAGAAATTGGAGTCTGATGGCATAAGGCTTCTTTTGCCATTATGAAAGCTCCGTTCATGCGGCCTCGAAGCTACCTGAAAAGCATTGTTGTTGCCGGGGTTTTCCTCACTGCCGGCATGGTTCTGAGAAGAAAATGAGTTTTCTCCTAAGAAACCTTGGGTTTCCAGTTCCTTGTTGGAAGCTCACCCTGCTCTGCGCTATACCTAAAGTGAAAGTCAACGTGAGCCCAAGCTTCGAAGTAAGGCCCTGATTATCCTTGCAAAACGAGAGGCGTGCAGCAGCTCCATGAGGCCTTCATCGTTGTTCTGCTTTAGTTTCAAGGTAGTAAGCTTTTCAACACTCCTAGGGGACTTGCTTCAGCACCCGTTTCAGTACCAGAACACTGCGTAGAACCAGGAAGCTCTGCTCCTGCGTGTATGCTGCGTGTCAACCTAGAAATTAGAGACTGATGGCACAAGGCTAGTTTTCCCATGATGAAAGCTCCGTTGATGCGGCCCCGAAGCTACCTGAAAAGCACTGTAGTTACCGTGCTTTTACTTACACCCGGCATGGCACATAGAAGAAAATGAGTTTTCTCGAAAGAAACCTTGTGCTTCCAGTTCCTAGTTGGAAGCTCACCCTGCTCTGCTCTATACCAAACGTGAAAGTCAATGTGAGCACTAGCCTCGAAGTAAGGCCCTGATTATGCTGGCAAAACGGGAGGCGTGCAGCAGCTCCATGAGGCCTTCATCGCTGTTCTGCTTTAGTTTCACGCTAGTAAGCTTTCCAACATTCCTAGGGACTTTGCTTAAGCAACCGTTTCGGTACCAGAACACTGCGTAGAGACAGTAAGCTCTGGTCCTGCGTGTATGCTGCGTGTCAAACTAGAAATTGGAGACTGATGGCATAAGGCTTCTTTTGCCATTATGAAAGCTCCGTTCATGCGGCCTCGAAGCTACCTGAAAAGCATTGTTGTTGCCGGGGTTTTCCTCACTGCCGGCATGGTTCTGAGAAGAAAATGAGTTTTCTCCTAAGAAACCTTGGGTTTCCAGTTCCTTGTTGGAAGCTCACCCTGCTCTGCGCTATACCTAAAGTGAAAGTCAACGTGAGCCCAAGCTTCGAAGTAAGGCCCTGATTATCCTTGCAAAATGAGAGGCGTGCAGCAGCTCCATGAGGCCTTCATCGTTGTTCTGCTTTAGTTTCAAGGTAGTAAGCTTTTCAACACTCCTAGGGGACTTGCTTCAGCACCCGTTTCAGTACCAGAACACTGCGTAGAACCAGGAAGCTCTGCTCCTGCGTGTATGCTGCGTGTCAACCTAGAAATTAGAGACTGACGGCACAAGGCTAGTTTTCCCATTATGAAAGCTCCGTGGATGCGGCCCCGAAGCTACCTAAAAAGCACTGTTGTTACCGTGCTTTTACTTACAGCTGGCAGGGCACATAGAAGAAAATGAGTTTTCTCGAAAGAAACCTTGTGCTTCCAGTTCCTAGTTGGAAGCTCACCCGGCTCTGCTCTATACCAAACGTGAAAGTCAATGTGAGCACTAGCCTCGAAGTAAGGCCCTGATTATGCTGGCAAAACGGGAGGCGTGCAGCAGCTCCATGAGGCCTTCATCGCTGTTCTGCTTTAGTTTCACGGTAGTAAGCTTTCCAAGACTCCTAGGGACTTTGCTTAAGCAACCGTTTCGGTACCAGAACACTGCGTAGAGACAGTAAGCTCTGGTCCTGCGTGTATGCTGCGTGTCAACCTAGAAATTGGAGACTGATGGCATAAGGCTTCTTTTCCCATTATGAAAGCTCCGTTCATGCGGCCTCGAAGCTACCTGAAAAGCATTGTTGTTGCCGGGGTTTTCCTCACTGCCGGCATGGTTCTGAGAAGAAAATGAGTTTTCTCCTAAGAAACCTTGGGTTTCCAGTTCCTTGTTGGAAGCTCACCCTGCTCTGCGCTATACCTAAAGTGAAAGTCAACGTGAGCCCAAGCTTCGAAGTAAGGCCCTGATTATCCTTGCAAAACGAGAGGCGTGCAGCAGCTCCATGAGGCCTTCATCGTTGTTCTGCTTTAGTTTCAAGGTAGTAAGCTTTTCAACACTCCTAGGGGCCTTGCTTCAGCACCCGTTTCAGTACCAGAACACTGCGTAGAACCAGGAAGCTCTGCTCCTGCGTGTATGCTGCGTGTCAACCTAGAAATTACAGACTGACGGCACAAGGCTAGTTTTCCCATTATGAAAGCGCCGTTGATGCGGCCCCGAAGCTACCTGAAAAGCACTGTTGTTACCGTGCTTTTACTTACAGCCGGCATGGCACATAGAAGAAAATGAGTTTTCTCGAAAGAAACCTTGTGCTTCCAGTTCCTAGTTGGAAGCTCACCCGGCTCTGCTCTATACCAAACGTGAAAGTCAATGTGAGCACTAGCCTCGAAGTAAGGCCCTGATTATCCTGGCAAAACGGGAGGCGTGCAGCAGCTCCATGAGGCCTTCATCGCTATTCTGCTTTAGTTTCACGGTAGTAAGCTTTCCAAGACTCCTAGGCACTTTGCTTAAGCAACCGTTTCGGTACCAGAACACTGCGTAGAGACAGTAAGCTCTGGTCCTGCGTGTATGCTGCGTGTCAACCTAGAAATTGGAGACTGATGGCATAAGGCTTCTTTTGCCATTATGAAAGCTCCGTTCATGCGGCCTCGAAGCTACCTGAAAAGCATTGTTGTTGCCGGGGTTTTCCTCACTGCCGGCATGGTTCTGAGGAGAAAATGAGTTTTCTCCTAAGAAACCTTGGGTTTCCAGTTCCTTGTTGGAAGCTCACCCTGCTCTGCGCTATACCTAAAGTGAAAGTCAACGTGAGCCCAAGCTTCGAAGTAAGGCCCTGATTATCCTTGCAAAACGAGAGGCGTGCAGCAGCTCCATGAGGCCTTCATCGTTGTTCTGCTTTAGTTTCAAGGTAGTAAGCTTTTCAACACTCCTAGGGGCCTTGCTTCAGCACCCGTTTCAGTACCAGAACACTGCGTAGAACCAGGAAGCTCTGCTCCTGCGTGTATGCTGCGTGTCAACCTAGAAATTAGAGACTGACGGCACAAGGCTAGTTTTCCCATTATGAAAGCTCCGTTGATGCGGCCCCGAAGCTACCTGAAAAGCACTGTAGTTACCGTGCTTTTACTTACAGCCGGCATGGCTCATAGAAGAAAATGAGTTTTCTCGAAAGAAACCTTGTGCTTCCAGTTCCTAGTTGGAAGCTCACCCGGCTCTGCTCTATACCAAACGTGAAAGTCAATGTGAGCACTAGCCTCGAAGTAAGGTCCTGATTATGCTGGCAAAACGGGAGGCGTGCAGCAGCTCCATGAGGCCTTCATCGCTGTTCTGCTTTAGTTTCACGGTAGTAAGCTTTCCAAGACTCCTAGGGACTTTGCTTAAGCAACCGTTTCGGTACCAGAACACTGCGTAGAGACAGTAAGCTCTGGTCCTGCGTGTATGCTGCGTGTCAACCTAGAAATTGGAGACTGATGGCATAAGGCTTCTTTTCCCATTATGAAAGCTCCGTTCATGCGGCCTCGAAGCTACCTGAAAAGCATTGTTGTTGCCGGGGTTTTCCTCACTGCCGGCATGGTTCTGAGAAGAAACTGAGTTTTCTCCTAAGAAACCTTGGGTTTCCAGTTCCTTGTTGGAAGCTCACCCTGCTCTGCGCTATACCTAAAGTGAAAGTCAACGTGAGCCCAAGCTTCGAAGTAAGGCCCTGATTATCCTTGCAAAACGAGAGGCGTGCAGCAGCTCCATGAGGCCTTCATCGTTGTTCTGCTTTAGTTTCAAGGTAGTAAGCTTTTCAACACTCCTAGGGGCCTTGCTTCAGCACCCGTTTCAGTACCAGAACACTGCGTAGAACCAGGAAGCTCTGCTCCTGCGTGTATGCTGCGTGTCAACCTAGAAATTAGAGACTGACGGCACAAGGCTAGTTTTCCCATTATGAAAGCTCCGTTGATGCGGCCCCGAAGCTACCTGAAAAGCACTGTTGTTACCGTGCTTTTACTTACAGCCGGCATGGCACATAGAAGAAAATGAGTTTTCTCGAAAGAAACCTTGTGCTTCCAGTTCCTAGTTGGAAGCTCACCCGGCTCTGCTCTATACCAAACGTGAAAGTCAATGTGAGCACTAGCCTCGAAGTAAGGCCCTGATTATCCTGGCAAAACGGGAGGCGTGCAGCAGCTCCATGAGGCCTTCATCGCTGTTCTGCTTTAGTTTCACGGTAGTAAGCTTTCCAAGACTCCTAGGGACTTTGCTTAAGCAACCGTTTCGGTACCAGAACACTGCGTAGAGAGAGTAAGCTCTGGTCCTGCGTGTATGCTGCGTGTCAACCTAGAAATTGGAGACTGATGGCATAAGGCTTCTTTTCCCATTATGAAAGCTCCGTTCATGCGGCCTCGAAGCTACCTGAAAAGCATTGTTGTTGCCGGGGTTTTCCTCACTGCCGGCATGGTTCTGAGAACAAAATGAGTTTTCTCCTAAGAAACCTTGGGTTTCCAGTTCCTTGTTGGAAGCTCACCCTGCTCTGCGCTATACCTAAAGTGAAAGTCAACGTGAGCCCAAGCTTCGAAGTAAGGCCCTGATTATCCTTGCAAAACGAGAGGCGTGCAGCAGCTCCATGAGGCCTTCATCGTTGTTCTGCTTTAGTTTCAAGGTAGTAAGCTTTTCAACACTCCTAGGGGCCTTGCTTCAGCACCCGTTTCAGTACCAGAACACTGCGTAGAACCAGGAAGCTCTGCTCCTGCGTGTATGCTGCGTGTCAACCTAGAAATTAGAGACTGACGGCACAAGGCTAGTTTTCCCATTATGAAAGCTCCGTTGATGCGGCCCCGAAGCTACCTGAAAAGCACTGTTGTTACCGTGCTTTTACTTACAGCCGGCATGGCACATAGAAGAAAATGAGTTTTCTCGAAAGAAACCTTGTGCTTCCAGTTCCTAGTTGGAAGCTCACCCGGCTCTGCTCTATACCAAACGTGAAAGTCAATGTGAGCACTAGCCTCGAAGTAAGGCCCTGATTATCCTGGCAAAACGGGAGGCGTGCAGCAGCTCCATGAGGCCTTCATCGCTGTTCTGCTTTAGTTTCACGGTAGTAAGCTTTCCAAGACTCCTAGGGACTTTGCTTAAGCAACCGTTTCGGTACCAGAACACTGCGTAGAGAGAGTAAGCTCTGGTCCTGCGTGTATGCTGCGTGTCAACCTAGAAATTGGAGACTGATGGCATAAGGCTTCTTTTGCCATTATGAAAGCTCCGTTCATGCGGCCTCGAAGCTACCTGAAAAGCATTGTTGTTGCCGGGGTTTTCCTCACTGCCGGCATGGTTCTGAGAAGAAAATGAGTTTTCTCCTAAGAAACCTTGGGTTTCCAGTTCCTTGTTGGAAGCTCACCCTGCTCTGCGCTATACCTAAAGTGAAAGTCAACGTGAGCCCAAGCTTCGAAGTAAGGCCCTGATTATCCTTGCAAAACGAGAGGCGTGCAGCAGCTCCATGAGGCCTTCATCGTTGTTCTGCTTTAGTTTCAAGGTAGTAAGCTTTTCAACACTCCTAGGGGCCTTGCTTCAGCACCCTTTTCAGTACCAGAACACTGCGTAGAACCAGGAAGCTCTGCTCCTGCGTGTATGCTGCGTGTCAACCTAGAAATTAGAGACTGACGGCACAAGGCTAGTTTTCCCGTTTTGAAAGCGCCGTTGATGCGGCCCCGAAGCTACCTGAAAACCACTGTTGTTACCGTGCTTTTACTTACAGCTGGCATGGCACATAGAAGAAAATGAGTTTTCTCGAAAGAAACCTTGTGCTTCCAGTTCCTAGTTGGAAGCTCACCCTGCTCTGCTCTATACCAAACGTGAAAGTCAATGTGAGCACTAGCCTCGAAGTAAGGCCCTGATTATCCTGGCAAAACGGGAGGCGTGCAGCAGCTCCATGAGGCCTTCATCGCTGTTCTGCTTTAGTTTCACGGTAGTAAGCTTTCCAAGACTCCTAGGGACTTTGCTTAAGCAACCGTTTCGGTACCAGAACACTGCGTAGAGACAGTAAGCTCTGGTCCTGCGTGTATGCTGCGTGTCAACCTAGAAATTGGAGACTGATGGCATAAGGCTTCTTTTCCCATTATGAAAGCTCCGTTCATGTGGCCTCGAAGCTACCTGAAAAGCATTGTTGTTGCCGGGGTTTTCCTCACTGCCGGCATGGTTCTGAGAAGAAACTGAGTTTTCTCCTAAGAAACCTTGGGTTTCCAGTTCCTTGTTGGAAGCTCACCCTGCTCTGCGCTATACCTAAAGTGAAAGTCAACGTGAGCCCAAGCTTCGAAGTAAGGCCCTGATTATCCTTGCAAAACGAGAGGCGTGCAGCAGCTCCATGAGGCCTTCATCGTTGTTCTGCTTTAGTTTCAAGGTAGTAAGCTTTTCAACACTCCTAGGGGCCTTGCTTCAGCACCCGTTTCAGTACCAGAACACTGCGTAGAACCAGGAAGCTCTGCTCCTGCGTGTATGCTGCGTGTCAACCTAGAAATTAGAGACTGACGGCACAAGGCTAGTTTTCCCATTATGAAAGCTCCGTTGATGCGGCCCCGAAGCTACCTGAAAAGCACTGTTGTTACCGTGCTTTTACTTACAGCCGGCATGGCACATAGAAGAAAATGAGTTTTCTCGAAAGAAACCTTGTGCTTCCAGTTCCTAGTTGGAAGCTCACCCGGCTCTGCTCTATACCAAACGTGAAAGTCAATGTGAGCACTAGCCTCGAAGTAAGGCCCTGATTATCCTGGCAAAACGGGAGGCGTGCAGCAGCTCCATGAGGCCTTCATCGCTGTTCTGCTTTAGTTTCACGGTAGTAAGCTTTCCAAGACTCCTAGGGACTTTGCTTAAGCAACCGTTTCGGTACCAGAACACTGCGTAGAGAGAGTAAGCTCTGGTCCTGCGTGTATGCTGCGTGTCAACCTAGAAATTGGAGACTGATGGCATAAGGCTTCTTTTCCCATTATGAAAGCTCCGTTCATGCGGCCTCGAAGCTACCTGAAAAGCATTGTTGTTGCCGGGGTTTTCCTCACTGCCGGCATGGTTCTGAGAAGAAAATGAGTTTTCTCCTAAGAAACCTTGGGTTTCCAGTTCCTTGTTGGAAGCTCACCCTGCTCTGCGCTATACCTAAAGTGAAAGTCAACGTGAGCCCAAGCTTCGAAGTAAGGCCCTGATTATCCTTGCAAAACGAGAGGCGTGCAGCAGCTCCATGAGGCCTTCATCGTTGTTCTGCTTTAGTTTCAAGGTAGTAAGCTTTTCAACACTCCTAGGGGCCTTGCTTCAGCACCCGTTTCAGTACCAGAACACTGCGTAGAACCAGGAAGCTCTGCTCCTGCGTGTATGCTGCGTGTCAACCTAGAAATTAGAGACTGACGGCACAAGGCTAGTTTTCCCATTATGAAAGCTCCGTTGATGCGGCCCCGAAGCTACCTGAAAAGCACTGTTGTTACCGTGCTTTTACTTACAGCCGGCATGGCACATAGAAGAAAATGAGTTTTCTCGAAAGAAACCTTGTGCTTCCAGTTCCTAGTTGGAAGCTCACCCGGCTCTGCTCTATACCAAACGTGAAAGTCAATGTGAGCACTAGCCTCGAAGTAAGGCCCTGATTATCCTGGCAAAACGGGAGGCGTGCAGCAGCTCCATGAGGCCTTCATCGCTGTTCTGCTTTAGTTTCACGGTAGTAAGCTTTCCAAGACTCCTAGGGACTTTGCTTAAGCAACCGTTTCGGTACCAGAACACTGCGTAGAGAGAGTAAGCTCTGGTCCTGCGTGTATGCTGCGTGTCAACCTAGAAATTGGAGACTGATGGCATAAGGCTTCTTTTGCCATTATGAAAGCTCCGTTCATGCGGCCTCGAAGCTACCTGAAAAGCATTGTTGTTGCCGGGGTTTTCCTCACTGCCGGCATGGTTCTGAGAAGAAAATGAGTTTTCTCCTAAGAAACCTTGGGTTTCCAGTTCCTTGTTGGAAGCTCACCCTGCTCTGCGCTATACCTAAAGTGAAAGTCAACGTGAGCCCAAGCTTCGAAGTAAGGCCCTGATTATCCTTGCAAAATGAGAGGCGTGCAGCAGCTCCATGAGGCCTTCATCGTTGTTCTGCTTTAGTTTCAAGGTAGTAAGCTTTTCAACACTCCTAGGGGCCTTGCTTCAGCACCCTTTTCAGTACCAGAACACTGCGTAGAACCAGGAAGCTCTGCTCCTGCGTGTATGCTGCGTGTCAACCTAGAAATTAGAGACTGACGGCACAAGGCTAGTTTTCCCGTTTTGAAAGCGCCGTTGATGCGGCCCCGAAGCTACCTGAAAACCACTGTTGTTACCGTGCTTTTACTTACAGCTGGCATGGCACATAGAAGAAAATGAGTTTTCTCGAAAGAAACCTTGTGCTTCCAGTTCCTAGTTGGAAGCTCACCCTGCTCTGCTCTATACCAAACGTGAAAGTCAATGTGAGCACTAGCCTCGAAGTAAGGCCCTGATTATCCTGGCAAAACGGGAGGCGTGCAGCAGCTCCATGAGGCCTTCATCGCTGTTCTGCTTTAGTTTCACGGTAGTAAGCTTTCCAAGACTCCTAGGGACTTTGCTTAAGCAACCGTTTCGGTACCAGAACACTGCGTAGAGACAGTAAGCTCTGGTCCTGCGTGTATGCTGCGTGTCAACCTAGAAATTGGAGACTGATGGCATAAGGCTTCTTTTGCCATTATGAAAGCTCCGTTCATGCGGCCTCGAAGCTACCTGAAAAGCATTGTTGTTGCCGGGGTTTTCCTCACTGCCGGCATGGTTCTGAGAAGAAAATGAGTTTTCTCCTAAGAAACCTTGGGTTTCCAGTTCCTTGTTGGAAGCTCACCCTGCTCTGCGCTATACCTAAAGTGAAAGTCAACGTGAGCCCAAGCTTCAAAGTAAGGCCCTGATTATCCTTGCAAAACGAGAGGCGTGCAGCAGCTCCATGAGGCCTTCATCGTTGTTCTGCTTTAGTTTCAAGGTAGTAAGCTTTTCAACACTCCTAGGGGCCTTGCTTCAGCACCCGTTTCAGTACCAGAACACTGCGTACAACCAGGAAGCTCTGCTCCTGCGTGTATGCTGCGTGTCAACCTAGAAATTAGAGACTGACGGCACAAGGCTAGTTTTCCCATTATGAAAGCTCCATTGATGCGGCCCCGAAGCTACCTGAAAAGCACTGTAGTTACCGTGCTTTTACTTACAGCTGGCATGGCACATAGAAGAAAATGAGTTTTCTCGAAAGAAACCTTGTGCTTCCAGTTCCTAGTTGGAAGCTCACCCGGCTCTGCTCTATACCAAACGTGAAAGTCAATGTGAGCACTAGCCTCGAAGTAAGGTCCTGATTATGCTGGCAAAACGGGAGGCGTGCAGCAGCTCCATGAGGCCTTCATCGCTGTTCTGCTTTAGTTTCACGGTAGTAAGCTTTCCAAGACTCCTAGGGACTTTGCTTAAGCAACCGTTTCGGTACCAGAACACTGCGTAGAGACAGTAAGCTCTGGTCCTGCGTGTATGCTGTGTGTCAACCTAGAAATTGGAGACTGATGGCATAAGGCTTCTTTTGCCATTATGAAAGCTCCGTTCATGCGGCCTCGAAGCTACCTGAAAAGCATTGTTGTTGCCGGGGTTTTCCTCACTGCCGGCATGGTTCTGAGAAGAAACTGAGTTTTCTCCTAAGAAACCTTGGGTTTCCAGTTCCTTGTTGGAAGCTCACCCTGCTCTGCGCTATACCTAAAGTGAAAGTCAACGTGAGCCCAAGCTTCGAAGTAAGGCCCTGATTATCCTTGCAAAACGAGAGGCGTGCAGCAGCTCCATGAGGCCTTCATCGTTGTTCTGCTTTAGTTTCAAGGTAGTAAGCTTTTCAACACTCCTAGGGGCCTTGCTTCAGCACCCGTTTCAGTACCAGAACACTGCGTAGAACCAGGAAGCTCTGCTCCTGCGTGTATGCTGCGTGTCAACCTAGAAATTAGAGACTGACGGCACAAGGCTAGTTTTCCCATTATGAAAGCTCCGTGGATGCGGCCCCGAAGCTACCTGAAAAGCACTGTTGTTACCGTGCTTTTACTTACAGCCGGCATGGCACATAGAAGTAAATGAGTTTTCTCGAAAGAAACCTTGTGCTTCCAGTTCCTAGTTGGAAGCTCACCCTGCTCTGCTCTATACCAAACGTGAAAGTCAATGTGAGCACTAGCCTCGAAGTAAGGCCCTGATTATGCTGGCAAAACGGGAGGCGTGCAGCAGCTCCATGAGGCCTTCATCGCTGTTCTGCTTTAGTTTCACGGTAGTAGCTTTCCAACATTCCTAGGGACTTTGCTTAAGCAACCGTTTCGGTACCAGAACACTGCGTAGAGACAGTAAGCTCTGGTCCTGCGTGTATGCTGCGTGTCAACCTAGAAATTGGAGACTGATGGCATAAGGCTTCTTTTCCCATTATGAAAGCTCCGTTCATGCGGCCTCGAAGCTACCTGAAAAGCATTGTTGTTGCCGGGGTTTTCCTCACTGCCGGCATGGTTCTGAGGAGAAACTGAGTTTTCTCCTAAGAAACCTTGGGTTTCCAGTTCTTTGTTGGAAACTCACCCTGTTCTGCGCTATACCTAAAGTGAAAGTCAACGTGAGCCCAAGCTTCGAAGTAAGGCCCTGATTATCCTTGCAAAACGAGAGGCGTGCAGCAGCTCCATGAGGCCTTCATCGTTGTTCTGCTTAATTTCAAGGTAGTAAGCTTTTCAACACTCCTAGGGGCCTTGCTTCAGCACCCGTTTCAGTACCAGAACACTGCGTAGAACCAGGAAGCTCTGCTCCTGCGTGTATGCTGCGTGTCAACCTAAAAATTAGAGACTGATGGCACAAGGCTTGTTTTCCCGTTTTGAAAGCTCCATTTATGCGGCCTCGAAGCTACCTGAAAAGCACTGTTGTTACCGTGCTTTTACTTACAGCCGGCATGGCACATAGAAGAAAATGAGTTTTCTCGAAAGAAACCTTGTGCTTCCAGTTCCTAGTTGGAAGCTCACCCGGCTCTGCTCTATACCAAACGTGAAAGTCAATGTGAGCACTAGCCTCGAAGTAAGGCCCTGATTATGCTGGCAATACGGGAGGCGTGCAGCAGCTCCATGAGGCCTTCATCGCTGTTCTGCTTTAGTTTCACGGTAGTAAGCTTTCCAACATTCCTAGGGACTTTGCTTAAGCAACCGTTTCGGTACCAGAACACTGCGTAGAGACAGTAAGCTCTGGTCCTGCGTGTATGCTGCGTGTCAACCTAGAAATTGGAGACTGATGGCATAAGGCTTCTTTTGCCATTATGAAAGCTCCGTTCATGCGGCCTCGAAGCTACCTGAAAAGCATTGTTGTTGCCGGGGTTTTCCTCACTGCCGGCATGGTTCTGAGAAGAAACTGAGTTTTCTCCTAAGAAACCTTGGGTTTCCAGTTCCTTGTTGGAAGCTCACCCTGCTCTGCGCTATACCTAAAGTGAAAGTCAACGTGAGCCCAAGCTTCGAAGTAAGGCCCTGATTATCCTTGCAAAACGAGAGGCGTGCAGCAGCTCCATGAGGCCTTCATCGTTGTTCTGCTTTAGTTTCAAGGTAGTAAGCTTTTCAACACTCCTAGGGGCCTTGCTTCAGCACCCGTTTCAGTACCAGAACACTGCGTAGAACCAGGAAGCTCTGCTCCTGCGTGTATGCTGCGTGTCAACCTAGAAATTAGAGACTGATGGCACAAGGCTTGTTTTCCCGTTTTGAAAGCTCCATTCATGCGGCCTCGAAGCTACCTGAAAAGCACTGTTGTTACCGTGCTTTTACTTACAGCCGGCATGGCACATAGAAGAAAATGAGTTTTCTCGAAAGAAACCTTGTGCTTCCAGTTCCTAGTTGGAAGCTCACCCGGCTCTGCTCTATACCAAAAGTGAAAGTCAATGTGAGCACTAGCCTCGAAGTAAGGCCCTGATTATGCTGGCAAAACGGGAGGCGTGCAGCAGCTCCATGAGGCCTTCATCGCTGTTCTGCTTTAGTTTCACGGTAGTAAGCTTTCCAACATTCCTAGGGACTTTGCTTAAGCAACCGTTTCGGTACCAGAACACTGCGTAGAGACAGTAAGCTCTGGTCCTGCGTGTCAACCTAGAAATTGGAGACTGATGGCATAAGGCTTCGTTTGCCATTATGAAAGCTCCGTTCATGCGGCCTCGAAGCTACCTGAAAAGCATTGTTGTTGTCGGGGTTTTCCTCACTGCCGGCATGGTTCTGAGAAGAAAATGAGTTTTCTCCTAAGAAACCTTGGGTTTCCAGTTCCTTGTTGGAAGCTCACCCTGCTCTGCGCTATACCTAAAGTGAAAGTCAACGTAAGCCCAAGCTTCGAAGTAAGGCCCTGATTATCCTTGCAAAACGAGAGGCGTGCAGCAGCTCCATGAGGCCTTCATCGTTGTTCTGCTTTAGTTTCAAGGTAGTAAGCTTTTCAACACTCCTAGGGGCCTTGCTTCAGCACCCGTTTCAGTACCAGAACACTGCGTAGAACCAGGAAGCTCTGCTCCTGCGTGTATGCTGCGTGTCAACCTAGAAATTAGAGACTGATGGCACAAGGCTAGTTTTCCCATGATGAAAGCTCCGTTGATGCAGCCCCGAAGCTACCTGAAAAGCACTGTAGTTACCGTGCTTTTACTTACAGCTGGCATGGTTCATAGAAGAAAATGAGTTTTCTCGAAAGAAACCTTGTGCTTCCAGTTCCTAGTTGTAAGCTCACCCGGCTCTGCTCTATACCAAACGTGAAAGTCAATGTGAGCACTAGCCTCGAAGTAAGGCCCTGATTATGCTGGCAAAACGGGAGGCGTGCAGCAGCTCCATGAGGCCTTCATCGCTGTTCTGCTTTAGTTTCACGGTAGTAGCTTTCCAACATTCCTAGGGACTTTGCTTAAGCAACCGTTTCGGTACCAGAACACTGCGTAGAGACAGTAAGCTCTGGTCCTGCGTGTATGCTGCGTGTCAACCTAGAAATTGGAGACTGATGGCATAAGGCTTCTTTTCCCATTATGAAAGCTCCGTTCATGCGGCCTCGAAGCTACCTGAAAAGCATTGTTGTTGCCGGGGTTTTCCTCACTGCCGGCATGGTTCTGAGAAGAAAATGAGTTTTCTCCTAAGAAACCTTGGGTTTCCAGTTCCTTGTTGGAAGCTCACCCTGCTCTGCGCTATACCTAAAGTGAAAGTCAACGTGAGCCCAAGCTTCGAAGTAAGGCCCTGATTATCCTTGCAAAACGAGAGGCGTGCAGCAGCTCCATGAGGCCTTCATCGTTGTTCTGCTTTAGTTTCAAGGTAGTAAGCTTTTCAACACTCCTAGGGGCCTTGCTTCAGCACCCGTTTCAGTACCAGAACACTGCGTAGAACCAGGAAGCTCTGCTCCTGCGTGTATGCTGCGTGTCAACCTAAAAATTAGAGACTGATGGCATAAGGCTTGTTTTCCCGTTTTGAAAGCTCCATTCATGCGGCCTCGAAGCTACCTGAAAAGCACTGTTGTTACCGTGCTTTTACTTACAGCTGGCATGGCACATAGAAGAAAATGAGTTTTCTCGAAAGAAACCTTGTGCTTCCAGTTCCTAGTTGGAAGCTCACCCGGCTCTGCTCTATACCAAACGTGAAAGTCAATGTGAGCACTAGCCTCGAAGTAAGGCCCTGATTATGCTGGCAAAACGGGAGGCGTGCAGCAGCTCCATGAGGCCTTCATCGCTGTTCTGCTTTAGTTTCACGGTAGTAGCTTTCCAACATTCCTAGGGACTTTGCTTAAGCAACCGTTTCGGTACCAGAACACTGCGTAGAGACAGTAAGCTCTGGTCCTGCGTGTATGCTGCGTGTCAACCTAGAAATTGGAGACTGATGGCATAAGGCTTCTTTTCCCATTATGAAAGCTCCGTTCATGCGGCCTCGAAGCTACCTGAAAAGCATTGTTGTTGCCGGGGTTTTCCTCACTGCCGGCATGGTTCTGAGGAGAAAATGAGTTTTCTCCTAAGAAACCTTGGGTTTCCAGTTCTTTGTTGGAAGCTCACCCTGTTCT
Organism: Eubalaena glacialis; assembly: GCF_028564815.1. NCBI lineage: Eukaryota > Metazoa > Chordata > Mammalia > Artiodactyla > Balaenidae > Eubalaena > Eubalaena glacialis. The sequence continues at coordinate 35,465,398 of NC_083725.1, forward strand.
GCGCTATACCTAAAGTAAAAGTCAACGTGAGCCCAAGCTTCGAAGTAAGGCCCTGATTATCCTTGCAAAACGAGAGGCGTGCAGCAGCTCCATGAGACCTTCATCGTTTTCTGCTTTAGTTTCAAGGTAGTGAGCTTTTCAACACTCCTAGGGGACTTGCTTCAGCACCCGTTTCAGTACCAGAACACTGCGTAGAACCAGGAAGCTCTGCTCCTGCGTATATGCTGCGTGTCAACCTAGAAATTAGAGGCTGACGGCACAAGGCTAGTTTTCCCATTATGAAAGCTCCGTTGATGCGGCCCCGAAGCTACCTGAAAAGCACTGTTGTTACCGTGCTTTTACTTACAGCCGGCATGGCACATAGAAGAAAATGAGTTTTCTCGAAAGAAACCTTGTGCTTCCAGTTCCTAGTTGGAAGCTCACCCGGCTCTGCTCTATACCAAACGTGAAAGTCAATGTGAGCACTAGCCTCGAAGTAAGGCCCTGATTATCCTGGCAAAACGGGAGGCGTGCAGCAGCTCCATGAGGCCTTCATCGCTGTTCTGCTTTAGTTTCACGGTAGTAAGCTTTCCAAGACTCCTAGGGACTTTGCTTAAGCAACCGTTTCGGTACCAGAACACTGCGTAGAGACAGTAAGCTCTGGTCCTGCGTGTATGCTGCGTGTCAACCTAGAAATTGGAGACTGATGGCATAAGGCTTCTTTTCCCATTATGAAAGCTCCGTTCATGCGGCCTCGAAGCTACCTGAAAAGCATTGTTGTTGCCGGGGTTTTCCTCACTGCCGGCATGGTTCTGAGAAGAAAATGAGTTTTCTCCTAAGAAACCTTGGGTTTCCAGTTCCTTGTTGGAAGCTCACCCTGCTCTGCGCTATACCTAAAGTGAAAGTCAACGTGAGCCCAAGCTTCGAAGTAAGGCCCTGATTATCCTTGCAAAACGAGAGGCGTGCAGCAGCTCCATGAGGCCTTCATCGTTGTTCTGCTTTAGTTTCAAGGTAGTAAGCTTTTCAACACTCCTAGGGGCCTTGCTTCAGCACCCGTTTCAGTACCAGAACACTGCGTAGAACCAGGAAGCTCTGCTCCTGCGTGTATGCTGCGTGTCAACCTAGAAATTAGAGACTGACGGCACAAGGCTAGTTTTCCCATTATGAAAGCTCCGTTGATGCGGCCCCGAAGCTACCTGAAAAGCACTGTTGTTACCGTGCTTTTACTTACAGCTGGCATGGTTCATAGAAGAAAATGAGTTTTCTCGAAAGAAACCTTGTGCTTCCAGTTCCTAGTTGGAAGCTCACCCTGCTCTGCTCTATACCAAACGTGAAAGTCAATGTGAGCACTAGCCTCGAAGTAAGGCCCTGATTATGCTGGCAAAACGGGAGGCGTGCAGCAGCTCCATGAGGCCTTCATCGCTGTTCTGCTTTAGTTTCACGGTAGTAGCTTTCCAACATTCCTAGGGACTTTGCTTAAGCAACCGTTTCGGTGCCAGAACACTGCGTAGAGACAGTAAGCTCTGGTCCTGCGTGTATGCTGCGTGTCAACCTAGAAATTGGAGACTGATGGCATAAGGCTTCTTTTCCCATTATGAAAGCTCCGTTCATGCGGCCTCGAAGCTACCTGAAAAGCATTGTTGTTGCCGGGGTTTTCCTCACTGCCGGCATGGTTCTGAGGAGAAAATGAGTTTTCTCCTAAGAAACCTTGGGTTTCCAGTTCTTTGTTGGAAGCTCACCCTGTTCTGCGCTATACCTAAAGTAAAAGTCAACGTGAGCCCAAGCTTCGAAGTAAGGCCCTGATTATCCTTGCAAAACGAGAGGCGTGCAGCAGCTCCATGAGACCTTCATCGTTTTCTGCTTTAGTTTCAAGGTAGTGAGCTTTTCAACACTCCTAGGGGACTTGCTTCAGCACCCGTTTCAGTACCAGAACACTGCGTAGAACCAGGAAGCTCTGCTCCTGCGTATATGCTGCGTGTCAACCTAGAAATTAGAGGCTGACGGCACAAGGCTAGTTTTCCCATTATGAAAGCTCCGTTGATGCGGCCCCGAAGCTATCTGAAAAGCACTGTTGTTACCGTGCTTTTACTTACAGCCGGCATGGCACATAGAAGAAAATGAGTTTTCTCGAAAGAAACCTTGTGCTTCCAGTTCCTAGTTGGAAGCTCACCCGGCTCTGCTCTATACCAAACGTGAAAGTCAATGTGAGCACTAGCCTCGAAGTAAGGCCCTGATTATCCTGGCAAAACGGGAGGCGTGCAGCAGCTCCATGAGGCCTTCATCGCTGTTCTCCTTTAGTTTCACGGTAGTAAGCTTTCCAAGACTCCTAGGGACTTTGCTTAAGCAACCGTTTCGGTACCAGAACACTGCGTAGAGACAGTAAGCTCTGGTCCTGCGTGTATGCTGCGTGTCAACCTAGAAATTGGAGACTGATGGCATAAGGCTTCTTTTCCCATTATGAAAGCTCCGTTCATGCGGCCTCGAAGCTACCTGAAAAGCATTGTTGTTGCCGGGGTTTTCCTCACTGCCGGCATGGTTCTGAGGAGAAAATGAGTTTTCTCCTAAGAAACCTTGGGTTTCCAGTTCTTTGTTGGAAGCTCACCCTGTTCTGCGCTATACCTAAAGTGAAAGTCAACGTGAGCCCAAGCTTCGAAGTAAGGCCCTGATTATCCTTGCAAAACGAGAGGCGTGCAGCAGCTCCATGAGGCCTTCATCGTTGTTCTGCTTTAGTTTCAAGGTACTAAGCTTTTCAACACTCCTAGGGGACTTGCTTCAGCACCCGTTTCAGTACCAGAACACTGCGTAGAACCAGGAAGCTCTGCTCCTGCGTGTATGCTGCGTGTCAACCTAGAAATTAGAGACTGACGGCACAAGGCTAGTTTTCCCATTATGAAAGCTCCATTGATGCGGCCCCGAAGCTACCTGAAAAGCACTGTTGTTACCGTGCTTTTACTTACAGCCGGCATGGCACATAGAAGAAAATGAGTTTTCTCGAAAGAAACCTTGTGCTTCCAGTTCCTAGTTGGAAGCTCACCCGGCTCTGCTCTATACCAAACGTGAAAGTCAATGTGAGCACTAGCCTCGAAGTAAGGCCCTGATTATCCTGGCAAAACGGGAGGCGTGCAGCAGCTCCATGAGGCCTTCATCGCTGTTCTGATTTAGTTTCACGGTAGTAAGCTTTCCAAGACTCCTAGGGACTTTGCTTAAGCAACCGTTTCGGTACCAGAACACTGCGTAGAGACAGTAAGCTCTGGTCCTGCGTGTATGCTGCGTGTCAACCTAGAAATTGGAGACTGATGGCATAAGGCTTCTTTTCCCATTATGAAAGCTCCGTTCATGCGGCCTCGAAGCTACCTGAAAAGCATTGTTGTTGCCGGGGTTTTCCTCACTGCCGGCATGGTTCTGAGAAGAAAATGAGTTTTCTCCTAAGAAACCTTGGGTTTCCAGTTCCTTGTTGGAAGCTCACCCTGCTCTGCGCTATACCTAAAGTGAAAGTCAACGTGAGCCCAAGCTTCGAAGTAAGGCCCTGATTATCCTTGCAAAACGAGAGGCGTGCAGCAGCTCCATGAGGCCTTCATCGTTGTTCTGCTTTAGTTTCAAGGTAGTAAGCTTTTCAACACTCCTAGGGGCCTTGCTTCAGCACCCGTTTCAGTACCAGAACACTGCGTAGAACCAGGAAGCTCTGCTCCTGCGTGTATGCTGCGTGTCAACCTAGAAATTAGAGACTGACGGCACAAGGCTAGTTTTCCCATTATGAAAGCTCCGTTGATGCGGCCCCGAAGCTACCTGAAAAGCACTGTTGTTACCGTGCTTTTACTTACAGCTGGCATGGTTCATAGAAGAAAATGAGTTTTCTCGAAAGAAACCTTGTGCTTCCAGTTCCTAGTTGGAAGCTCACCCTGCTCTGCTCTATACCAAACGTGAAAGTCAATGTGAGCACTAGCCTCGAAGTAAGGCCCTGATTATCCTGGCAAAACGGGAGGCGTGCAGCAGCTCCATGAGGCCTTCATCGCTGTTCTGCTTTAGTTTCACGGTAGTAGCTTTCCAACATTCCTAGGGACTTTGCTTAAGCAACCGTTTCGGTACCAGAACACTGCGTAGAGACAGTAAGCTCTGGTCCTGCGTGTATGCTGCGTGTCAACCTAGAAATTGGAGACTGATGGCATAAGGCTTCTTTTCCCATTATGAAAGCTCCGTTCATGCGGCCTCGAAGCTACCTGAAAAGCATTGTTGTTGCCGGGGTTTTCCTCACTGCCGGCATGGTTCTGAGGAGAAAATGAGTTTTCTCCTAAGAAACCTTGGGTTTCCAGTTCTTTGTTGGAAGCTCACCCTGTTCTGCGCTATACCTAAAGTAAAAGTCAACGTGAGCCCAAGCTTCGAAGTAAGGCCCTGATTATCCTTGCAAAACGAGAGGCGTGCAGCAGCTCCATGAGACCTTCATCGTTTTCTGCTTTAGTTTCAAGGTAGTGAGCTTTTCAACACTCCTAGGGGACTTGCTTCAGCACCCGTTTCAGTACCAGAACACTGCGTAGAACCAGGAAGCTCTGCTCCTGCGTATATGCTGCGTGTCAACCTAGAAATTAGAGGCTGACGGCACAAGGCTAGTTTTCCCATTATGAAAGCTCCGTTGATGCGGCCCCGAAGCTACCTGAAAAGCACTGTTGTTACCGTGCTTTTACTTACAGCCGGCATGGCACATAGAAGAAAATGAGTTTTCTCGAAAGAAACCTTGTGCTTCCAGTTCCTAGTTGGAAGCTCACCCGGCTCTGCTCTATACCAAACGTGAAAGTCAATGTGAGCACTAGCCTCGAAGTAAGGCCCTGATTATCCTGGCAAAACGGGAGGCGTGCAGCAGCTCCATGAGGCCTTCATCGCTGTTCTCCTTTAGTTTCACGGTAGTAAGCTTTCCAAGACTCCTAGGGACTTTGCTTAAGCAACCGTTTCGGTACCAGAACACTGCGTAGAGACAGTAAGCTCTGGTCCTGCGTGTATGCTGCGTGTCAACCTAGAAATTGGAGACTGATGGCATAAGGCTTCTTTTCCCATTATGAAAGCTCCGTTCATGCGGCCTCGAAGCTACCTGAAAAGCATTGTTGTTGCCGGGGTTTTCCTCACTGCCGGCATGGTTCTGAGAAGAAAAGGAGTTTTCTCCTAAGAAACCTTGGGTTTCCAGTTCCTTGTTGGAAGCTCACCCTGCTCTGCGCTATACCTAAAGTGAAAGTCAACGTGAGCCCAAGCTTCGAAGTAAGGCCCTGATTATCCTTGCAAAACGAGAGGCGTGCAGCAGCTCCATGAGGCCTTCATCGTTGTTCTGCTTTAGTTTCAAGGTAGTAAGCTTTTCAACACTCCTAGGGGCCTTGCTTCAGCACCCGTTTCAGTACCAGAACACTGCGTAGAACCAGGAAGCTCTGCTCCTGCGTGTATGCTGCGTGTCAACCTAGAAATTAGAGACTGATGGCACAAGGCTAGTTTTCCCATTATGAAAGCTCCGTTGATGCGGCCCCGAAGCTACCTGAAAAGCACTGTAGTTACCGTGCTTTTACTTACAGCTGGCATGGTTCATAGAAGAAAATGAGTTTTCTCGAAAGAAACCTTGTGCTTCCAGTTCCTAGTTGGAAGCTCACCCTGCTCTGCTCTATACCAAACGTGAAAGTCAATGTGAGCACTAGCCTCGAAGTAAGGCCCTGATTATGCTGGCAAAACGGGAGGCGTGCAGCAGCTCCATGAGGCCTTCATCGCTGTTCTGCTTTAGTTTCACGGTAGTAGCTTTCCAACATTCCTAGGGACTTTGCTTAAGCAACCGTTTCGGTACCAGAACACTGCGTAGAGACAGTAAGCTCTGGTCCTGCGTGTATGCTGCGTGTCAACCTAGAAATTGGAGACTGATGGCATAAGGCTTCTTTTCCCATTATGAAAGCTCCGTTCATGCGGCCTCGAAGCTACCTGAAAAGCATTGTTGTTGCCGGGGTTTTCCTCACTGCCGGCATGGTTCTGAGGAGAAAATGAGTTTTCTCCTAAGAAACCTTGGGTTTCCAGTTCTTTGTTGGAAGCTCACCCTGTTCTGCGCTATACCTAAAGTGAAAGTCAACGTGAGCCCAAGCTTCGAAGTAAGGCCCTGATTATCCTTGCAAAACGAGAGGCGTGCAGCAGCTCCATGAGGCCTTCATCGTTGTTCTGCTTTAGTTTCAAGGTACTAAGCTTTTCAACACTCCTAGGGGCCTTGCTTCAGCACCCGTTTCAGTACCAGAACACTGCGTAGAACCAGGAAGCTCTGCTCCTGCGTGTATGCTGCGTGTCAACCTAGAAATTAGAGACTGATGGCATAAGGCTTGTTTTCCCGTTTTGAAAGCTCCATTCATGCGGCCTCGAAGCTACCTGAAAAGCACTGTTGTTACCGTGCTTTTACTTACAGCCGGCATGGCACATAGAAGAAAATGAGTTTTCTCGAAAGAAACCTTGTGCTTCCAGTTCCTAGTTGGAAGCTCACCCGGCTCTGCTCTATACCAAACGTGAAAGTCAATGTGAGCACTAGCCTCGAAGTAAGGCCCTGATTATCCTGGCAAAACGGGAGGCGTGCAGCAGCTCCATGAGGCCTTCATCGCTGTTCTCCTTTAGTTTCACGGTAGTAAGCTTTCCAAGACTCCTAGGGACTTTGCTTAAGCAACCGTTTCGGTACCAGAACACTGCGTAGAGACAGTAAGCTCTGGTCCTGCGTGTATGCTGCGTGTCAACCTAGAAATTGGAGACTGATGGCATAAGGCTTCTTTTCCCATTATGAAAGCTCCGTTCATGCGGCCTCGAAGCTACCTGAAAAGCATTGTTGTTGCCGGGGTTTTCCTCACTGCCGGCATGGTTCTGAGGAGAAAATGAGTTTTCTCCTAAGAAACCTTGGGTTTCCAGTTCTTTGTTGGAAGCTCACCCTGTTCTGCGCTATACCTAAAGTGAAAGTCAACGTGAGCCCAAGCTTCGAAGTAAGGCCCTGATTATCCTTGCAAAACGAGAGGCGTGCAGCAGCTCCATGAGGCCTTCATCGTTGTTCTGCTTTAGTTTCAAGGTACTAAGCTTTTCAACACTCCTAGGGGACTTGCTTCAGCACCCGTTTCAGTACCAGAACACTGCGTAGAACCAGGAAGCTCTGCTCCTGCGTGTATGCTGCGTGTCAACCTAGAAATTAGAGACTGACGGCACAAGGCTAGTTTTCCCATTATGAAAGCTCCATTGATGCGGCCCCGAAGCTACCTGAAAAGCACTGTTGTTACCGTGCTTTTACTTACAGCCGGCATGGCACATAGAAGAAAATGAGTTTTCTCGAAAGAAACCTTGTGCTTCCAGTTCCTAGTTGGAAGCTCACCCGGCTCTGCTCTATACCAAACGTGAAAGTCAATGTGAGCACTAGCCTCGAAGTAAGGCCCTGATTATCCTGGCAAAACGGGAGGCGTGCAGCAGCTCCATGAGGCCTTCATCGCTGTTCTGCTTTAGTTTCACGGTAGTAAGCTTTCCAAGACTCCTAGGGACTTTGCTTAAGCAACCGTTTCGGTACCAGAACACTGCGTAGAGACAGTAAGCTCTGGTCCTGCGTGTATGCTGCGTGTCAACCTAGAAATTGGAGACTGATGGCATAAGGCTTCTTTTCCCATTATGAAAGCTCCGTTCATGCGGCCTCGAAGCTACCTGAAAAGCATTGTTGTTGCCGGGGTTTTCCTCACTGCCGGCATGGTTCTGAGAAGAAAATGAGTTTTCTCCTAAGAAACCTTGGGTTTCCAGTTCCTTGTTGGAAGCTCACCCTGCTCTGCGCTATACCTAAAGTGAAAGTCAACGTGAGCCCAAGCTTCGAAGTAAGGCCCTGATTATCCTTGCAAAACGAGAGGCGTGCAGCAGCTCCATGAGGCCTTCATCGTTGTTCTGCTTTAGTTTCAAGGTAGTAAGCTTTTCAACACTCCTAGGGGCCTTGCTTCAGCACCCGTTTCAGTACCAGAACACTGCGTAGAACCAGGAAGCTCTGCTCCTGCGTGTATGCTGCGTGTCAACCTAGAAATTAGAGACTGACGGCACAAGGCTAGTTTTCCCATTATGAAAGCTCCGTTGATGCGGCCCCGAAGCTACCTGAAAAGCACTGTTGTTACCGTGCTTTTACTTACAGCTGGCATGGTTCATAGAAGAAAATGAGTTTTCTCGAAAGAAACCTTGTGCTTCCAGTTCCTAGTTGGAAGCTCACCCTGCTCTGCTCTATACCAAACGTGAAAGTCAATGTGAGCACTAGCCTCGAAGTAAGGCCCTGATTATGCTGGCAAAACGGGAGGCGTGCAGCAGCTCCATGAGGCCTTCATCGCTGTTCTGCTTTAGTTTCACGGTAGTAGCTTTCCAACATTCCTAGGGACTTTGCTTAAGCAACCGTTTCGGTACCAGAACACTGCGTAGAGACAGTAAGCTCTGGTCCTGCGTGTATGCTGCGTGTCAACCTAGAAATTGGAGACTGATGGCATAAGGCTTCTTTTCCCATTATGAAAGCTCCGTTCATGCGGCCTCGAAGCTACCTGAAAAGCATTGTTGTTGCCGGGGTTTTCCTCACTGCCGGCATGGTTCTGAGGAGAAAATGAGTTTTCTCCTAAGAAACCTTGGGTTTCCAGTTCTTTGTTGGAAGCTCACCCTGTTCTGCGCTATACCTAAAGTAAAAGTCAACGTGAGCCCAAGCTTCGAAGTAAGGCCCTGATTATCCTTGCAAAACGAGAGGCGTGCAGCAGCTCCATGAGACCTTCATCGTTTTCTGCTTTAGTTTCAAGGTAGTGAGCTTTTCAACACTCCTAGGGGACTTGCTTCAGCACCCGTTTCAGTACCAGAACACTGCGTAGAACCAGGAAGCTCTGCTCCTGCGTATATGCTGCGTGTCAACCTAGAAATTAGAGGCTGACGGCACAAGGCTAGTTTTCCCATTATGAAAGCTCCGTTGATGCGGCCCCGAAGCTACCTGAAAAGCACTGTTGTTACCGTGCTTTTACTTACAGCCGGCATGGCACATAGAAGAAAATGAGTTTTCTCGAAAGAAACCTTGTGCTTCCAGTTCCTAGTTGGAAGCTCACCCGGCTCTGCTCTATACCAAACGTGAAAGTCAATGTGAGCACTAGCCTCGAAGTAAGGCCCTGATTATCCTGGCAAAACGGGAGGCGTGCAGCAGCTCCATGAGGCCTTCATCGCTGTTCTCCTTTAGTTTCACGGTAGTAAGCTTTCCAAGACTCCTAGGGACTTTGCTTAAGCAACCGTTTCGGTACCAGAACACTGCGTAGAGACAGTAAGCTCTGGTCCTGCGTGTATGCTGCGTGTCAACCTAGAAATTGGAGACTGATGGCATAAGGCTTCTTTTCCCATTATGAAAGCTCCGTTCATGCGGCCTCGAAGCTACCTGAAAAGCATTGTTGTTGCCGGGGTTTTCCTCACTGCCGGCATGGTTCTGAGAAGAAAAGGAGTTTTCTCCTAAGAAACCTTGGGTTTCCAGTTCCTTGTTGGAAGCTCACCCTGCTCTGCGCTATACCTAAAGTGAAAGTCAACGTGAGCCCAAGCTTCGAAGTAAGGCCCTGATTATCCTTGCAAAACGAGAGGCGTGCAGCAGCTCCATGAGGCCTTCATCGTTGTTCTGCTTTAGTTTCAAGGTAGTAAGCTTTTCAACACTCCTAGGGGCCTTGCTTCAGCACCCGTTTCAGTACCAGAACACTGCGTAGAACCAGGAAGCTCTGCTCCTGCGTGTATGCTGCGTGTCAACCTAGAAATTAGAGACTGATGGCACAAGGCTAGTTTTCCCATTATGAAAGCTCCGTTGATGCGGCCCCGAAGCTACCTGAAAAGCACTGTAGTTACCGTGCTTTTACTTACAGCTGGCATGGTTCATAGAAGAAAATGAGTTTTCTCGAAAGAAACCTTGTGCTTCCAGTTCCTAGTTGGAAGCTCACCCTGCTCTGCTCTATACCAAACGTGAAAGTCAATGTGAGCACTAGCCTCGAAGTAAGGCCCTGATTATGCTGGCAAAACGGGAGGCGTGCAGCAGCTCCATGAGGCCTTCATCGCTGTTCTGCTTTAGTTTCACGGTAGTAGCTTTCCAACATTCCTAGGGACTTTGCTTAAGCAACCGTTTCGGTACCAGAACACTGCGTAGAGACAGTAAGCTCTGGTCCTGCGTGTATGCTGCGTGTCAACCTAGAAATTGGAGACTGATGGCATAAGGCTTCTTTTCCCATTATGAAAGCTCCGTTCATGCGGCCTCGAAGCTACCTGAAAAGCATTGTTGTTGCCGGGGTTTTCCTCACTGCCGGCATGGTTCTGAGGAGAAAATGAGTTTTCTCCTAAGAAACCTTGGGTTTCCAGTTCTTTGTTGGAAGCTCACCCTGTTCTGCGCTATACCTAAAGTGAAAGTCAACGTGAGCCCAAGCTTCGAAGTAAGGCCCTGATTATCCTTGCAAAACGAGAGGCGTGCAGCAGCTCCATGAGGCCTTCATCGTTGTTCTGCTTTAGTTTCAAGGTACTAAGCTTTTCAACACTCCTAGGGGCCTTGCTTCAGCACCCGTTTCAGTACCAGAACACTGCGTAGAACCAGGAAGCTCTGCTCCTGCGTGTATGCTGCGTGTCAACCTAGAAATTAGAGACTGATGGCATAAGGCTTGTTTTCCCGTTTTGAAAGCTCCATTCATGCGGCCTCGAAGCTACCTGAAAAGCACTGTTGTTACCGTGCTTTTACTTACAGCCGGCATGGCACATAGAAGAAAATGAGTTTTCTCGAAAGAAACCTTGTGCTTCCAGTTCCTAGTTGGAAGCTCACCCGGCTCTGCTCTATACCAAACGTGAAAGTCAATGTGAGCACTAGCCTCGAAGTAAGGCCCTGATTATGCTGGCAATACGGGAGGCGTGCAGCAGCTCCATGAGGCCTTCATCGCTGTTCTGCTTTAGTTTCACGGTAGTAAGCTTTCCAACATTCCTAGGGACTTTGCTTAAGCAACCGTTTCGGTACCAGAACACTGCGTAGAGATAGTAAGCTCTGGTCCTGCGTGTATGCTGCGTGTCAACCTAGAAATTGGAGACTGATGGCATAAGGCTTCTTTTCCCATTATGAAAGCTCCGTTCATGCGGCCTCGAAGCTACCTGAAAAGCATTGTTGTTGCCGGGGTTTTCCTCACTGCCGGCATGGTTCTGAGAAGAAACTGAGTTTTCTCCTAAGAAACCTTGGGTTTCCAGTTCCTTGTTGGAAGCTCACCCTGCTCTGCGCTATACCTAAAGTGAAAGTCAACGTGAGCCCAAGCTTCGAAGTAAGGCCCTGATTATCCTTGCAAAACGAGAGGCGTGCAGCAGCTCCATGAGGCCTTCATCGTTGTTCTGCTTTAGTTTCAAGGTAGTAAGCTTTTCAACACTCCTAGGGGCCTTGCTTCAGCACCCGTTTCAGTACCAGAACACTGCGTAGAACCAGGAAGCTCTGCTCCTGCGTGTATGCTGCGTGTCAACCTAGAAATTAGAGACTGACGGCACAAGGCTAGTTTTCCCATTATGAAAGCGCCGTTGATGCGGCCCCGAAGCTACCTGAAAAGCACTGTTGTTACCGTGCTTTTACTTACAGCCGGCATGGCACATAGAAGAAAATGAGTTTTCTCGAAAGAAACCTTGTGCTTCCAGTTCCTAGTTGGAAGCTCACCCGGCTCTGCTCTATACCAAACGTGAAAGTCAATGTGAGCACTAGCCTCGAAGTAAGGCCCTGATTATCCTGGCAAAACGGGAGGCGTGCAGCAGCTCCATGAGGCCTTCATCGCTGTTCTGCTTTAGTTTCACGGTAGTAAGCTTTCCAAGACTCCTAGGGACTTTGCTTAAGCAACCGTTTCGGTACCAGAACACTGCGTAGAGACAGTAAGCTCTGGTCCTGCGTATATGCTGCGTGTCAACCTAGAAATTGGAGACTGATGGCATAAGGCTTCTTTTCCCATTATGAAAGCTCCGTTCATGCGGCCTCGAAGCTACCTGAAAAGCATTGTTGTTGCCGGGGTTTTCCTCACTGCCGGCATGGTTCTGAGAAGAAAATGAGTTTTCTCCTAAGAAACCTTGGGTTTCCAGTTCCTTGTTGGAAGCTCACCCTGCTCTGCGCTATACCTAAAGTGAAAGTCAACGTGAGCCCAAGCTTTGAAGTAAGGCCCTGATTATCCTTGCAAAACGAGAGGCGTGCAGCAGCTCCATGAGGCCTTCATCGTTGTTCTGCTTTAGTTTCAAGGTAGTAAGCTTTTCAACACTCCTAGGGGCCTTGCTTCAGCACCCTTTTCAGTACCAGAACACTGCGTAGAACCAGGAAGCTCTGCTCCTGCGTGTATGCTGCGTGTCAACCTAGAAATTAGAGACTGATGGCACAAGGCTAGTTTTCCCATTATGAAAGCTCCATTCATGCGGCCTCGAAGCTACCTGAAAAGCACTGTTGTTACCGTGCTTTTACTTACAGCCGGCATGGCACATAGAAGAAAATGAGTTTTCTCGAAAGAAACCTTGTGCTTCCAGTTCCTAGTTGGAAGCTCACCCGGCTCTGCTCTATACCAAACGTGAAAGTCAATGTGAGCACTAGCCTCGAAGTAAGGCCCTGATTATGCTGGCAATACGGGAGGCGTGCAGCAGCTCCATGAGGCCTTCATCGCTGTTCTGCTTTAGTTTCACGGTAGTAAGCTTTCCAACATTCCTAGGGACTTTGCTTAAGCAACCGTTTCGGTACCAGAACACTGCGTAGAGACAGTAAGCTCTGGTCCTGCGTGTATGCTGCGTGTCAACCTAGAAATTGGAGACTGATGGCATAAGGCTTCTTTTCCCATTATGAAAGCTCCGTTCATGCGGCCTCGAAGCTACCTGAAAAGCATTGTTGTTGCCGGGGTTTTCCTCACTGCCGGCATGGTTCTGAGAAGAAAATGAGTTTTCTCCTAAGAAACCTTGGGTTTCCAGTTCCTTGTTGGAAGCTCACCCTGCTCTGCGCTATACCTAAAGTGAAAGTCAACGTGAGCCCAAGCTTCGAAGTAAGGCCCTGATTATCCTTGCAAAACGAGAGGCGTGCAGCAGCTCCATGAGGCCTTCATCGTTGTTCTGCTTTAGTTTCAAGGTAGTAAGATTTTCAACACTCCTAGGGGCCTTGCTTCAGCACCCGTTTCAGTACCAGAACACTGCGTAGAACCAGGAAGCTCTGCTCCTGCGTGTATGCTGCGTGTCAACCTAGAAATTAGAGACTGACGGCACAAGGCTAGTTTTCCCATTATGAAAGCTCCATTGATGCGGCCCCGAAGCTACCTGAAAAGCACTGTTGTTACCGTGCTTTTACTTACAGCCGGCATGGCACATAGAAGAAAATGAGTTTTCTCGAAAGAAACCTTGTGCTTCCAGTTCCTAGTTGGAAGCTCACCCTGCTCTGCTCTATACCAAACGTGAAAGTCAATGTGAGCACTAGCCTCGAAGTAAGGCCCTGATTATCCTGGCAAAACGGGAGGCGTGCAGCAGCTCCATGAGGCCTTCATCGCTGTTCTGCTTTAGTTTCACGGTAGTAAGCTTTCCAAGACTCCTAGGGACTTTGCTTAAGCAACCGTTTCGGTACCAGAACACTGCGTAGAGACAGTAAGCTCTGGTCCTGCGTGTATGCTGCGTGTCAACCTAGAAATTGGAGACTGATGGCATAAGGCTTCTTTTCCCATTATGAAAGCTCCGTTCATGCGGCCTCGAAGCTACCTGAAAAGCATTGTTGTTGCCGGGGTTTTCCTCACTGCCGGCATGGTTCTGAGAAGAAAATGAGTTTTCTCCTAAGAAACCTTGGGTTTCCAGTTCCTTGTTGGAAGCTCACCCTGCTCTGCGCTATACCTAAAGTGAAAGTCAACGTGAGCCCAAGCTTCGAAGTAAGGCCCTGATTATCCTTGCAAAACGAGAGGCGTGCAGCAGCTCCATGAGGCCTTCATCGTTGTTCTGCTTTAGTTTCAAGGTAGTAAGCTTTTCAACACTCCTAGGGGCCTTGCTTCAGCACCCGTTTCAGTACCAGAACACTGCGTAGAACCAGGAAGCTCTGCTCCTGCGTGTATGCTGCGTGTCAACCTAGAAATTAGAGACTGACGGCACAAGGCTAGTTTTCCCATTATGAAAGCTCCATTGATGCGGCCCCGAAGCTACCTGAAAAGCACTGTTGTTACCGTGCTTTTACTTACAGCCGGCATGGCACATAGAAGAAAATGAGTTTTCTCGAAAGAAACCTTGTGCTTCCAGTTCCTAGTTGGAAGCTCACCCTGCTCTGCTCTATACCAAACGTGAAAGTCAATGTGAGCACTAGCCTCGAAGTAAGGCCCTGATTATCCTGGCAAAACGGGAGGCGTGCAGCAGCTCCATGAGGCCTTCATCGCTGTTCTGCTTTAGTTTCACGGTAGTAAGCTTTCCAAGACTCCTAGGGACTTTGCTTAAGCAACCGTTTCGGTACGAGAACACTGCGTAGAGACAGTAAGCTCTGGTCCTGCGTGTATGCTGCGTGTCAACCTAGAAATTGGAGACTGATGGCATAAGGCTTCTTTTCCCATTATGAAAGCTCCGTTCATGCGGCCTCGAAGCTACCTGAAAAGCATTGTTGTTGCCGGGGTTTTCCTCACTGCCGGCATGGTTCTGAGAAGAAAATGAGTTTTCTCCTAAGAAACCTTGGGTTTCCAGTTCCTTGTTGGAAGCTCACCCTGCTCTGCGCTATACCTAAAGTGAAAGTCAACGTGAGCCCAAGCTTCGAAGTAAGGCCCTGATTATCCTTGCAAAACGAGAGGCGTGCAGCAGCTCCATGAGGCCTTCATCGTTGTTCTGCTTTAGTTTCAAGGTAGTAAGCTTTTCAACACTCCTAGGGGCCTTGCTTCAGCACCCGTTTCAGTACCAGAACACTGCGTAGAACCAGGAAGCTCTGCTCCTGCGTGTATGCTGCGTGTCAACCTAGAAATTAGAGACTGATGGCACAAGGCTAGTTTTCCCATGATGAAAGCTCCGTTGATGCGGCCCCGAAGCTACCTGAAAAGCACTGTAGTTACCGTGCTTTTACGTACAGCTGGCATGGTTCATAGAAGAAAATGAGTTTTCTCGAAAGAAACCTTGTGCTTCCAGTTCCTAGTTGGAAGCTCACCCTGCTCTGCTCTATACCAAACGTGAAAGTCAATGTGAGCACTAGCCTCGAAGTAAGGCCCTGATTATGCTGGCAAAACGGGAGGCGTGCAGCAGCTCCATGAGGCCTTCATCGCTGTTCTGCTTTAGTTTCACGGTAGTAGCTTTCCAACATTCCTAGGGACTTTGCTTAAGCAACCGTTTCGGTACCAGAACACTGCGTAGAGACAGTAAGCTCTGGTCCTGCGTGTATGCTGCGTGTCAACCTAGAAATTAGAGACTGATGGCACAAGGCTAGTTTTCCCATTATGAAAGCTCCGTTCATGCGGCCCCGAAGCTACCTGAAAAGCACTGTTGTTACCGTGCTTTTACTTACAGCCGGCATGGCACATAGAAGAAAATGAGTTTTCTCGAAAGAAACCTTGTGCTTCCAGTTCCTAGTTGGAAGCTCACCCGGCTCTGCTCTATACCAAACGTGAAAGTCAATGTGAGCACTAGCCTCGAAGTAAGGCCCTGATTATGCTGGCAAAACGGGAGGCGTGCAGCAGCTCCATGAGGCCTTCATCGCTGTTCTGCTTTAGTTTCACGGTAGTAAGCTTTCCAACATTCCTAGGGACTTTGCTTAAGCAACCGTTTCGGTACCAGAACACTGCGGAGAGATAGTAAGCTCTGGTCCTGCGTGTATGCTGCGTGTCAACCTAGAAATTGGAGACTGATGGCATAAGGCTTCTTTTGCCATTATGAAAGCTCCGTTCATGCGGCCTCGAAGCTACCTGAAAAGCATTGTTGTTGCCGGGGTTTTCCTCACTGCCGGCATGGTTCTGAGAAGAAACTGAGTTTTCTCCTAAGAAACCTTGGGTTTCCAGTTCCTTGTTGGAAGCTCACCCTGCTCTGCGCTATACCTAAAGTGAAAGTCAACGTGAGCCCAAGCTTCGAAGTAAGGCCCTGATTATCCTTGCAAAACGAGAGGCGTGCAGCAGCTCCATGAGGCCTTCATCGTTGTTCTGCTTTAGTTTCAAGGTAGTAAGCTTTTCAACACTCCTAGGGGCCTTGCTTCAGCACCCGTTTCAGTACCAGAACACTGCGTAGAACCAGGAAGCTCTGCTCCTGCGTGTATGCTGCGTGTCAACCTAGAAATTAGAGACTGATGGCACAAGGCTAGTTTTCCCATGATGAAAGCTCCGTTGATGCGGCCCCGAAGCTACCTGAAAAGCACTGTAGTTACCGTGCTTTTACGTACAGCTGGCATGGTTCATAGAAGAAAATGAGTTTTCTCGAAAGAAACCTTGTGCTTCCAGTTCCTAGTTGGAAGCTCACCCTGCTCTGCTCTATACCAAACGTGAAAGTCAATGTGAGCACTAGCCTCGAAGTAAGGCCCTGATTATGCTGGCAAAACGGGAGGCGTGCAGCAGCTCCATGAGGCCTTCATCGCTGTTCTGCTTTAGTTTCACGGTAGTAGCTTTCCAACATTCCTAGGGACTTTGCTTAAGCAACCGTTTCGGTACCAGAACACTGCGTAGAGACAGTAAGCTCTGGTCCTGCGTGTATGCTGCGTGTCAACCTAGAAATTAGAGACTGATGGCACAAGGCTAGTTTTCCCATTATGAAAGCTCCGTTCATGCGGCCCCGAAGCTACCTGAAAAGCACTGTTGTTACCGTGCTTTTACTTACAGCCGGCATGGCACATAGAAGAAAATGAGTTTTCTCGAAAGAAACCTTGTGCTTCCAGTTCCTAGTTGGAAGCTCACCCGGCTCTGCTCTATACCAAACGTGAAAGTCAATGTGAGCACTAGCCTCGAAGTAAGGCCCTGATTATCCTGGCAAAACGGGAGGCGTGCAGCAGCTCCATGAGGCCTTCATCGCTGTTCTGCTTTAGTTTCACGGTAGTAAGCTTTCCAAGACTCCTAGGGACTTTGCTTAAGCAACCGTTTCGGTACCAGAACACTGCGTAGAGACAGTAAGCTCTGGTCCTGCGTGTATGCTGCGTGTCAACCTAGAAATTGGAGACTGATGGCATAAGGCTTCTTTTCCCATTATGAAAGCTCCGTTCATGCGGCCTCGAAGCTACCTGAAAAGCATTGTTGTTGCCGGGGTTTTCCTCACTGCCGGCATGGTTCTGAGAAGAAAATGAGTTTTCTCCTAAGAAACCTTGGGTTTCCAGTTCCTTGTTGGAAGCTCACCCTGCTCTGCGCTATACCTAAAGTGAAAGTCAACGTGAGCCCAAGCTTCGAAGTAAGGCCCTGATTATCCTTGCAAAACGAGAGGCGTGCAGCAGCTCCATGAGGCCTTCATCGTTGTTCTGCTTTAGTTTCAAGGTAGTAAGCTTTTCAACACTCCTAGGGGCCTTGCTTCAATACCCGTTTCAGTACCAGAACACTGCGTAGAACCAGGAAGCTCTGCTCCTGCGTGTATGCTGCGTGTCAACCTAGAAATTAGAGACTGATGGCACAAGGCTAGTTTTCCCATGATGAAAGCTTCGTTGATGCGGCCCCGAAGCTACCTGAAAAGCACTGTAGTTACCGTGCTTTTACGTACAGCTGGCATGGTTCATAGAAGAAAATGAGTTTTCTCGAAAGAAACCTTGTGCTTCCAGTTCCTAGTTGGAAGCTCACCCTGCTCTGCTCTATACCAAACGGGAAAGTCAATGTGAGCACTAGCCTCGAAGTAAGGCCCTGATTATGCTGGCAAAACGGGAGGAGTGCAGCAGCTCCATGAGGCCTTCATCGCTGTTCTGCTTTAGTTTCACGGTAGTAAGCTTTCCAACATTCCTAGGGACTTTGCTTAAGCAACCGTTTCGGTACCAGAACACTGCGTAGAGACAGTAAGCTCTGGTCCTGCGTGTATGCTGCGTGTCAACCTAGAAATTAGAGACTGATGGCACAAGGCTAGTTTTCCCATTATGAAAGCTCCGTTCATGCGGCCCCGAAGCTACCTGAAAAGCACTGTTGTTACCGTGCTTTTACTTACAGCCGGCATGGCACATAGAAGAAAATGAGTTTTCTCGAAAGAAACCTTGTGCTTCCAGTTCCTAGTTGGAAGCTCACCCGGCTCTGCTCTATACCAAACGTGAAAGTCAATGTGAGCACTAGCCTCGAAGTAAGGCCCTGATTATGCTGGCAAAACGGGAGGCGTGCAGCAGCTCCATGAGGCCTTCATCGCTGTTCTGCTTTAGTTTCACGGTAGTAAGCTTTCCAACATTCCTAGGGACTTTGCTTAAGCAACCGTTTCGGTACCAGAACACTGCGTAGAGATAGTAAGCTCTGGTCCTGCGTGTATGCTGCGTGTCAACCTAGAAATTGGAGACTGATGGCATAAGGCTTCTTTTCCCATTATGAAAGCTCCGTTCATGCGGCCTCGAAGCTACCTGAAAAGCATTGTTGTTGCCGGGGTTTTCCTCACTGCCGGCATGGTTCTGAGAAGAAACTGAGTTTTCTCCTAAGAAACCTTGGGTTTCCAGTTCCTTGTTGGAAGCTCACCCTGCTCTGCGCTATACCTAAAGTGAAAGTCAACGTGAGCCCAAGCTTCGAAGTAAGGCCCTGATTATCCTTGCAAAACGAGAGGCGTGCAGCAGCTCCATGAGGCCTTCATCGTTGTTCTGCTTTAGTTTCAAGGTAGTAAGCTTTTCAACACTCCTAGGGGCCTTGCTTCAGCACCCGTTTCAGTACCAGAACACTGCGTAGAACCAGGAAGCTCTGCTCCTGCGTGTATGCTGCGTGTCAACCTAGAAATTAGAGACTGACGGCACAAGGCTAGTTTTCCCATTATGAAAGCGCCGTTGATGCGGCCCCGAAGCTACCTGAAAAGCACTGTTGTTACCGTGCTTTTACTTACAGCCGGCATGGCACATAGAAGAAAATGAGTTTTCTCGAAAGAAACCTTGTGCTTCCAGTTCCTAGTTGGAAGCTCACCCGGCTCTGCTCTATACCAAACGTGAAAGTCAATGTGAGCACTAGCCTCGAAGTAAGGCCCTGATTATCCTGGCAAAACGGGAGGCGTGCAGCAGCTCCATGAGGCCTTCATCGCTGTTCTGCTTTAGTTTCACGGTAGTAAGCTTTCCAAGACTCCTAGGGACTTTGCTTAAGCAACCGTTTCGGTACCAGAACACTGCGTAGAGACAGTAAGCTCTGGTCCTGCGTGTATGCTGCGTGTCAACCTAGAAATTGGAGACTGATGGCATAAGGCTTCTTTTGCCATTATGAAAGCTCCGTTCATGCGGCCTCGAAGCTACCTGAAAAGCATTGTTGTTGCCGGGGTTTTCCTCACTGCCGGCATGGTTCTGAGAAGAAAATGAGTTTTCTCCTAAGAAACCTTGGGTTTCCAGTTCCTTGTTGGAAGCTCACCCTGCTCTGCGCTATACCTAAAGTGAAAGTCAACGTGAGCCCAAGCTTCGAAGTAAGGCCCTGATTATCCTTGCAAAACGAGAGGCGTGCAGCAGCTCCATGAGGCCTTCATCGTTGTTCTGCTTTAGTTTCAAGGTAGTAAGCTTTTCAACACTCCTAGGGGCCTTGCTTCAGCACCCGTTTCAGTACCAGAACACTGCGTAGAACCAGGAAGCTCTGCTCCTGCGTGTATGCTGCGTGTCAACCTAGAAATTAGAGACTGATGGCACAAGGCTAGTTTTCCCATTATGAAAGCTCCATTCATGCGGCCTCGAAGCTACCTGAAAAGCACTGTTGTTACCGTGCTTTTACTTACAGCCGGCATGGCACATAGAAGAAAATGAGTTTTCTCGAAAGAAACCTTGTGCTTCCAGTTCCTAGTTGGAAGCTCACCCGGCTCTGCTCTATACCAAACGTGAAAGTCAATGTGAGCACTAGCCTCGAAGTAAGGCCCTGATTATGCTGGCAATACGGGAGGCGTGCAGCAGCTCCATGAGGCCTTCATCGCTGTTCTGCTTTAGTTTCACGGTAGTAAGCTTTCCAACATTCCTAGGGACTTTGCTTAAGCAACCGTTTCGGTACCAGAACACTGCGTAGAGACAGTAAGCTCTGGTCCTGCGTGTATGCTGCGTGTCAACCTAGAAATTGGAGACTGATGGCATAAGGCTTCTTTTCCCATTATGAAAGCTCCGTTCATGCGGCCTCGAAGCTACCTGAAAAGCATTGTTGTTGCCGGGGTTTTCCTCACTGCCGGCATGGTTCTGAGAAGAAAATGAGTTTTCTCCTAAGAAACCTTGGGTTTCCAGTTCCTTGTTGGAAGCTCACCCTGCTCTGCGCTATACCTAAAGTGAAAGTCAACGTGAGCCCAAGCTTCGAAGTAAGGCCCTGATTATCCTTGCAAAACGAGAGGCGTGCAGCAGCTCCATGAGGCCTTCATCGTTGTTCTGCTTTAGTTTCAAGGTAGTAAGCTTTTCAACACTCCTAGGGGCCTTGCTTCAGCACCCGTTTCAGTACCAGAACACTGCGTAGAACCAGGAAGCTCTGCTCCTGCGTGTATGCTGCGTGTCAACCTAGAAATTAGAGACTGACGGCACAAGGCTAGTTTTCCCATTATGAAAGCGCCGTTGATGCGGCCCCGAAGCTACCTGAAAAGCACTGTTGTTACCGTGCTTTTACTTACAGCCGGCATGGCACATAGAAGAAAATGAGTTTTCTCGAAAGAAACCTTGTGCTTCCAGTTCCTAGTTGGAAGCTCACCCGGCTCTGCTCTATACCAAACGTGAAAGTCAATGTGAGCACTAGCCTCGAAGTAAGGCCCTGATTATCCTGGCAAAACGGGAGGCGTGCAGCAGCTCCATGAGGCCTTCATCGCTGTTCTGCTTTAGTTTCACGGTAGTAAGCTTTCCAAGACTCCTAGGGACTTTGCTTAAGCAACCGTTTCGGTACCAGAACACTGCGTAGAGACAGTGAGCTCTGGTCCTGCGTGTATGCTGCGTGTCAACCTAGAAATTGGAGACTGATGGCATAAGGCTTCTTTTCCCATTATGAAAGCTCCGTTCATGCGGCCTCGAAGCTACCTGAAAAGCATTGTTGTTGCCGGGGTTTTCCTCACTGCCGGCATGGTTCTGAGAAGAAAATGAGTTTTCTCCTAAGAAACCTTGGGTTTCCAGTTCCTTGTTGGAAGCTCACCCTGCTCTGCGCTATACCTAAAGTGAAAGTCAACGTGAGCCCAAGCTTCGAAGTAAGGCCCTGATTATCCTTGCAAAACGAGAGGCGTGCAGCAGCTCCATGAGGCCTTCATCGTTGTTCTGCTTTAGTTTCAAGGTAGTAAGCTTTTCAACACTCCTAGGGGCCTTGCTTCAATACCCGTTTCAGTACCAGAACACTGCGTAGAACCAGGAAGCTCTGCTCCTGCGTGTATGCTGCGTGTCAACCTAGAAATTAGAGACTGATGGCACAAAGCTAGTTTTCCCATGATGAAAGCTCCGTTGATGCGGCCCCGAAGCTACCTGAAAAGCACTGTAGTTACCGTGCTTTTACGTACAGCTGGCATGGTTCATAGAAGAAAATGAGTTTTCTCGAAAGAAACCTTGTGCTTCCAGTTCCTAGTTGGAAGCTCACCCTGCTCTGCTCTATACCAAACGTGAAAGTCAATGTGAGCACTAGCCTCGAAGTAAGGCCCTGATTATGCTGGCAAAACGGGAGGCGTGCAGCAGCTCCATGAGGCCTTCATCGCTGTTCTGCTTTAGTTTCACGGTAGTAGCTTTCCAACATTCCTAGGGACTTTGCTTAAGCAACCGTTTCGGTACCAGAACACTGCGTAGAGACAGTAAGCTCTGGTCCTGCGTGTATGCTGCGTGTCAACCTAGAAATTAGAGACTGATGGCACAAGGCTAGTTTTCCCATTATGAAAGCTCCGTTCATGCGGCCCCGAAGCTACCTGAAAAGCACTGTTGTTACCGTGCTTTTACTTACAGCCGGCATGGCACATAGAAGAAAATGAGTTTTCTCGAAAGAAACCTTGTGCTTCCAGTTCCTAGTTGGAAGCTCACCCGGCTCTGCTCTATACCAAACGTGAAAGTCAATGTGAGCACTAGCCTCGAAGTAAGGCCCTGATTATGCTGGCAAAACGGGAGGCGTGCAGCAGCTCCATGAGGCCTTCATCGCTGTTCTGCTTTAGTTTCACGGTAGTAAGCTTTCCAACATTCCTAGGGACTTTGCTTAAGCAACCGTTTCGGTACCAGAACACTGCGTAGAGATAGTAAGCTCTGGTCCTGCGTGTATGCTGCGTGTCAACCTAGAAATTGGAGACTGATGGCATAAGGCTTCTTTTCCCATTATGAAAGCTCCGTTCATGCGGCCTCGAAGCTACCTGAAAAGCATTGTTGTTGCCGGGGTTTTCCTCACTGCCGGCATGGTTCTGAGAAGAAACTGAGTTTTCTCCTAAGAAACCTTGGGTTTCCAGTTCCTTGTTGGAAGCTCACCCTGCTCTGCGCTATACCTAAAGTGAAAGTCAACGTGAGCCCAAGCTTCGAAGTAAGGCCCTGATTATCCTTGCAAAACGAGAGGCGTGCAGCAGCTCCATGAGGCCTTCATCGTTGTTCTGCTTTAGTTTCAAGGTAGTAAGCTTTTCAACACTCCTAGGGGCCTTGCTTCAGCACCCGTTTCAGTACCAGAACACTGCGTAGAACCAGGAAGCTCTGCTCCTGCGTGTATGCTGCGTGTCAACCTAGAAATTAGAGACTGACGGCACAAGGCTAGTTTTCCCATTATGAAAGCGCCGTTGATGCGGCCCCGAAGCTACCTGAAAAGCACTGTTGTTACCGTGCTTTTACTTACAGCCGGCATGGCACATAGAAGAAAATGAGTTTTCTCGAAAGAAACCTTGTGCTTCCAGTTCCTAGTTGGAAGCTCACCCGGCTCTGCTCTATACCAAACGTGAAAGTCAATGTGAGCACTAGCCTCGAAGTAAGGCCCTGATTATCCTGGCAAAACGGGAGGCGTGCAGCAGCTCCATGAGGCCTTCATCGCTGTTCTGCTTTAGTTTCACGGTAGTAAGCTTTCCAAGACTCCTAGGGACTTTGCTTAAGCAACCGTTTCGGTACCAGAACACTGCGTAGAGACAGTAAGCTCTGGTCCTGCGTGTATGCTGCGTGTCAACCTAGAAATTGGAGACTGATGGCATAAGGCTTCTTTTGCCATTATGAAAGCTCCGTTCATGCGGCCTCGAAGCTACCTGAAAAGCATTGTTGTTGCCGGGGTTTTCCTCACTGCCGGCATGGTTCTGAGAAGAAAATGAGTTTTCTCCTAAGAAACCTTGGGTTTCCAGTTCCTTGTTGGAAGCTCACCCTGCTCTGCGCTATACCTAAAGTGAAAGTCAACGTGAGCCCAAGCTTCGAAGTAAGGCCCTGATTATCCTTGCAAAACGAGAGGCGTGCAGCAGCTCCATGAGGCCTTCATCGTTGTTCTGCTTTAGTTTCAAGGTAGTAAGCTTTTCAACACTCCTAGGGGCCTTGCTTCAGCACCCGTTTCAGTACCAGAACACTGCGTAGAACCAGGAAGCTCTGCTCCTGCGTGTATGCTGCGTGTCAACCTAGAAATTAGAGACTGACGGCACAAGGCTAGTTTTCCCATTATGAAAGCTCCATTCATGCGGCCTCGAAGCTACCTGAAAAGCACTGTTGTTACCGTGCTTTTACTTACAGCCGGCATGGCACATAGAAGAAAATGAGTTTTCTCGAAAGAAACCTTGTGCTTCCAGTTCCTAGTTGGAAGCTCACCCGGCTCTGCTCTATACCAAACGTGAAAGTCAATGTGAGCACTAGCCTCGAAGTAAGGCCCTGATTATGCTGGCAATACGGGAGGCGTGCAGCAGCTCCATGAGGCCTTCATCGCTGTTCTGCTTTAGTTTCACGGTAGTAAGCTTTCCAACATTCCTAGGGACTTTGCTTAAGCAACCGTTTCGGTACCAGAACACTGCGTAGAGACAGTAAGCTCTGGTCCTGCGTGTATGCTGCGTGTCAACCTAGAAATTGGAGACTGATGGCATAAGGCTTCTTTTCCCATTATGAAAGCTCCGTTCATGCGGCCTCGAAGCTACCTGAAAAGCATTGTTGTTGCCGGGGTTTTCCTCACTGCCGGCATGGTTCTGAGAAGAAAATGAGTTTTCTCCTAAGAAACCTTGGGTTTCCAGTTCCTTGTTGGAAGCTCACCCTGCTCTGCGCTATACCTAAAGTGAAAGTCAACGTGAGCCCAAGCTTCGAAGTAAGGCCCTGATTATCCTTGCAAAACGAGAGGCGTGCAGCAGCTCCATGAGGCCTTCATCGTTGTTCTGCTTTAGTTTCAAGGTAGTAAGCTTTTCAACACTCCTAGGGGCCTTGCTTCAGCACCCGTTTCAGTACCAGAACACTGCGTAGAACCAGGAAGCTCTGCTCCTGCGTGTATGCTGCGTGTCAACCTAGAAATTAGAGACTGACGGCACAAGGCTAGTTTTCCCATTATGAAAGCGCCGTTGATGCGGCCCCGAAGCTACCTGAAAAGCACTGTTGTTACCGTGCTTTTACTTACAGCCGGCATGGCACATAGAAGAAAATGAGTTTTCTCGAAAGAAACCTTGTGCTTCCAGTTCCTAGTTGGAAGCTCACCCGGCTCTGCTCTATACCAAACGTGAAAGTCAATGTGAGCACTAGCCTCGAAGTAAGGCCCTGATTATCCTGGCAAAACGGGAGGCGTGCAGCAGCTCCATGAGGCCTTCATCGCTGTTCTGCTTTAGTTTCACGGTAGTAAGCTTTCCAAGACTCCTAGGGACTTTGCTTAAGCAACCGTTTCGGTACCAGAACACTGCGTAGAGACAGTGAGCTCTGGTCCTGCGTGTATGCTGCGTGTCAACCTAGAAATTGGAGACTGATGGCATAAGGCTTCTTTTCCCATTATGAAAGCTCCGTTCATGCGGCCTCGAAGCTACCTGAAAAGCATTGTTGTTGCCGGGGTTTTCCTCACTGCCGGCATGGTTCTGAGAAGAAAATGAGTTTTCTCCTAAGAAACCTTGGGTTTCCAGTTCCTTGTTGGAAGCTCACCCTGCTCTGCGCTATACCTAAAGTGAAAGTCAACGTGAGCCCAAGCTTCGAAGTAAGGCCCTGATTATCCTTGCAAAACGAGAGGCGTGCAGCAGCTCCATGAGGCCTTCATCGTTGTTCTGCTTTAGTTTCAAGGTAGTAAGCTTTTCAACACTCCTAGGGGCCTTGCTTCAGCACCCGTTTCAGTACCAGAACACTGCGTAGAACCAGGAAGCTCTGCTCCTGCGTGTATGCTGCGTGTCAACCTAGAAATTAGAGACTGACGGCACAAGGCTAGTTTTCCCATTATGAAAGCGCCGTTGATGCGGCCCCGAAGCTACCTGAAAAGCACTGTTGTTACCGTGCTTTTACTTACAGCCGGCATGGCACATAGAAGAAAATGAGTTTTCTCGAAAGAAACCTTGTGCTTCCAGTTCCTAGTTGGAAGCTCACCCTGCTCTGCTCTATACCAAACGTGAAAGTCAATGTGAGCACTAGCCTCGAAGTAAGGCCCTGATTATGCTGGCAAAACGGGAGGCGTGCAGCAGCTCCATGAGGCCTTCATCGCTGTTCTGCTTTAGTTTCACGGTAGTAGCTTTCCAACATTCCTAGGGACTTTGCTTAAGCAACCGTTTCGGTACCAGAACACTGCGTAGAGACAGTAAGCTCTGGTCCTGCGTGTATGCTGCGTGTCAACCTAGAAATTAGAGACTGATGGCACAAGGCTTGTTTTCCCGTTTTGAAAGCTCCATTCATGCGGCCTCGAAGCTACCTGAAAAGCACTGTTGTTACCGTGCTTTTACTTACAGCCGGCATGGCACATAGAAGAAAATGAGTTTTCTCGAAAGAAACCTTGTGCTTCCAGTTCCTAGTTGGAAGCTCACCCGGCTCTGCTCTATACCAAACGTGAAAGTCAATGTGAGCACTAGCCTCGAAGTAAGGCCCTGATTATCCTGGCAAAACGGGAGGCGTGCAGCAGCTCCATGAGGCCTTCATCGCTGTTCTGCTTTAGTTTCACGGTAGTAAGCTTTCCAACATTCCTAGGGACTTTGCTTAAGCTACCGTTTCGGTACCAGAACACTGCGTAGAGACAGTAAGCTCTGGTCCTGCGTGTATGCTGCGTGTCAACCTAGAAATTGGAGACTGATGGCACAAGGCTAGTTTTCCCATTATGAAAGCTCCTTTGATGCGGCCCCGAAGCTACCTGAAAAGCACTGTAGTTACCGTGCTTTTACTTACACCCGGCATGTTTCATAGAAGAAAATGAGTTTTCTCAAAAGAAACCTTGTGCTTCCAGTTCCTAGTTGGAAGCTCACCCTGCTCTGCTCTATACCAAACGTGAAAGTCAATGTGAGCACTAGCCTCGAAGTAAGGCCCTGATTATCCTGGCAAAACGGGAGGCGTGCAGCAGCTCCATGAGGCCTTCATCGCTGTTCTGCTTTAGTTTCACGGTAGTAAGCTTTCCAAGACTCCTAGGGACTTTGCTTAAGCAACCGTTTCGGTACCAGAACACTGCGTAGAGACAGTAAGCTCTGGTCCTGCGTGTATGCTGCGTGTCAACCTAGAAATTGGAGACTGATGGCATAAGGCTTCTTTTCCCATTATGAAAGCTCCGTTCATGCGGCCTCGAAGCTACCTGAAAAGCATTGTTGTTGCCGGGGTTTTCCTCACTGCCGGCATGGTTCTGAGAAGAAAATGAGTTTTCTCCTAAGAAACCTTGGGTTTCCAGTTCCTTTATGGAAGCTCACCCTGCTCTGCGCTATAGCTAAAGTGAAAGTCAACGTGAGCCCAAGCTTCGAAGTAAGGCCCTGATTATCCTTGCAAAACGAGAGGCGTGCAGCAGCTCCATGAGGCCTTCATCGTTGTTCTGGTTTAGTTTCAAGGTACTAAGCTTTTCAACACTCCTAGGGGCCTTGCTTCAGCACCCGTTTCAGTACCAGAACACTGCGTAGAACCAGGAAGCTCTGCTCCTGCGTGTATGCTGCGTGTCAACCTAGAAATTAGAGACTGATGGCACAAAGCTAGTTTTCCCATGATGAAAGCTCCGTTGATGCGGCCCCGAAGCTACCTGAAAAGCACTGTAGTTACCGTGCTTTTACGTACAGCTGGCATGGTTCATAGAAGAAAATGAGTTTTCTCGAAAGAAACCTTGTGCTTCCAGTTCCTAGTTGGAAGCTCACCCTGCTCTGCTCTATACCAAACGTGAAAGTCAATGTGAGCACTAGCCTCGAAGTAAGGCCCTGATTATGCTGGCAAAACGGGAGGCGTGCAGCAGCTCCATGAGGCCTTCATCGCTGTTCTGCTTTAGTTTCACGGTAGTAGCTTTCCAACATTCCTAGGGACTTTGCTTAAGCAACCGTTTCGGTACCAGAACACTGCGTAGAGACAGTAAGCTCTGGTCCTGCGTGTATGCTGCGTGTCAACCTAGAAATTAGAGACTGATGGCACAAGGCTAGTTTTCCCATTATGAAAGCTCCGTTGATGCGGCCCCGAAGCTACCTGAAAAGCACTGTTGTTACCGTGCTTTTACTTACAGCCGGCATGGCACATAGAAGAAAATGAGTTTTCTCGAAAGAAACCTTGTGCTTCCAGTTCCTAGTTGGAAGCTCACCCGGCTCTGCTCTATACCAAACGTGAAAGTCAATGTGAGCACTAGCCTCGAAGTAAGGCCCTGATTATGCTGGCAAAACGGGAGGCGTGCAGCAGCTCCATGAGGCCTTCATCGCTGTTCTGCTTTAGTTTCACGGTAGTAAGCTTTCCAACATTCCTAGGGACTTTGCTTAAGCAACCGTTTCGGTACCAGAACACTGCGTAGAGATAGTAAGCTCTGGTCCTGCGTGTATGCTGCGTGTCAACCTAGAAATTGGAGACTGATGGCATAAGGCTTCTTTTCCCATTATGAAAGCTCCGTTCATGCGGCCTCGAAGCTACCTGAAAAGCATTGTTGTTGCCGGGGTTTTCCTCACTGCCGGCATGGTTCTGAGAAGAAACTGAGTTTTCTCCTAAGAAACCTTGGGTTTCCAGTTCCTTGTTGGAAGCTCACCCTGCTCTGCGCTATACCTAAAGTGAAAGTCAACGTGAGCCCAAGCTTCGAAGTAAGGCCCTGATTATCCTTGCAAAACGAGAGGCGTGCAGCAGCTCCATGAGGCCTTCATCGTTGTTCTGCTTTAGTTTCAAGGTAGTAAGCTTTTCAACACTCCTAGGGGCCTTGCTTCAGCACCCGTTTCAGTACCAGAACACTGCGTAGAACCAGGAAGCTCTGCTCCTGCGTGTATGCTGCGTGTCAACCTAGAAATTAGAGACTGACGGCACAAGGCTAGTTTTCCCATTATGAAAGCGCCGTTGATGCGGCCCCGAAGCTACCTGAAAAGCACTGTTGTTACCGTGCTTTTACTTACAGCCGGCATGGCACATAGAAGAAAATGAGTTTTCTCGAAAGAAACCTTGTGCTTCCAGTTCCTAGTTGGAAGCTCACCCGGCTCTGCTCTATACCAAACGTGAAAGTCAATGTGAGCACTAGCCTCGAAGTAAGGCCCTGATTATCCTGGCAAAACGGGAGGCGTGCAGCAGCTCCATGAGGCCTTCATCGCTGTTCTGCTTTAGTTTCACGGTAGTAAGCTTTCCAAGACTCCTAGGGACTTTGCTTAAGCAACCGTTTCGGTACCAGAACACTGCGTAGAGACAGTAAGCTCTGGTCCTGCGTGTATGCTGCGTGTCAACCTAGAAATTGGAGACTGATGGCATAAGGCTTCTTTTCCCATTATGAAAGCTCCGTTCATGCGGCCTCGAAGCTACCTGAAAAGCATTGTTGTTGCCGGGGTTTTCCTCACTGCCGGCATGGTTCTGAGAAGAAAATGAGTTTTCTCCTAAGAAACCTTGGGTTTCCAGTTCCTTGTTGGAAGCTCACCCTGCTCTGCGCTATACCTAAAGTGAAAGTCAACGTGAGCCCAAGCTTCGAAGTAAGGCCCTGATTATCCTTGCAAAACGAGAGGCGTGCAGCAGCTCCATGAGGCCTTCATCGTTGTTCTGCTTTAGTTTCAAGGTAGTAAGCTTTTCAACACTCCTAGGGGCCTTGCTTCAGCACCCGTTTCAGTACCAGAACACTGCGTAGAACCAGGAAGCTCTGCTCCTGCGTGTATGCTGCGTGTCAACCTAGAAATTAGAGACTGACGGCACAAGGCTAGTTTTCCCATTATGAAAGCTCCGTTGATGCGGCCCCGAAGCTACCTGAAAAGCACTGTAGTTACCGTGCTTTTACTTACAGCTGGCATGGTTCATAGAAGAAAATGAGTTTTCTCGAAAGAAACCTTGTGCTTCCAGTTCCTAGTTGGAAGCTCACCCTGCTCTGCTCTATACCAAACGTGAAAGTCAATGTGAGCACTAGCCTCGAAGTAAGGCCCTGATTATGCTGGCAAAACGGGAGGCGTGCAGCAGCTCCATGAGGCCTTCATCGCTGTTCTGCTTTAGTTTCACGGTAGTAGCTTTCCAACATTCCTAGGGACTTTGCTTAAGCAACCGTTTCGGTACCAGAACACTGCGTAGAGACAGTAAGCTCTGGTCCTGCGTGTATGCTGCGTGTCAACCTAGAAATTGGAGACTGATGGCATAAGGCTTCTTTTCCCATTATGAAAGCTCCGTTCATGCGGCCTCGAAGCTACCTGAAAAGCATTGTTGTTGCCGGGGTTTTCCTCACTGCCGGCATGGTTCTGAGGAGAAAATGAGTTTTCTCCTAAGAAACCTTGGGTTTCCAGTTCTTTGTTGGAAGCTCACCCTGTTCTGCGCTATACCTAAAGTGAAAGTCAACGTGAGCCCAAGCTTCGAAGTAAGGCCCTGATTATCCTTGCAAAACGAGAGGCGTGCAGCAGCTCCATGAGACCTTCATCGTTTTCTGCTTTAGTTTCAAGGTAGTGAGCTTTTCAACACTCCTAGGGGACTTGCTTCAGCACCCGTTTCAGTACCAGAACACTGCGTAGAACCAGGAAGCTCTGCTCCTGCGTGTATGCTGCGTGTCAACCTAGAAATTAGAGACTGACGGCACAAGGCTAGTTTTCCCATTATGAAAGCTCCGTTGATGCGGCCCCGAAGCTACCTGAAAAGCACTGTTGTTACCGTGCTTTTACTTACAGCCGGCATGGCACATAGAAGAAAATGAGTTTTCTCGAAAGAAACCTTGTGCTTCCAGTTCCTAGTTGGAAGCTCACCCGGCTCTGCTCTATACCAAACGTGAAAGTCAATGTGAGCACTAGCCTCGAAGTAAGGCCCTGATCATGCTGGCAAAACGGGAGGCGTGCAGCAGCTCCATGAGGCCTTCATCGCTGTTCTGCTTTAGTTTCACGGTAGTAAGCTTTCCAACATTCCTAGGGACTTTGCTTAAGCAACCGTTTCGGTACCAGAACACTGCGTAGAGATAGTAAGCTCTGGTCCTGCGTGTATGCTGCGTGTCAACCTAGAAATTGGAGACTGATGGCATAAGGCTTCTTTTCCCATTATGAAAGCTCCGTTCATGCGGCCTCGAAGCTACCTGAAAAGCATTGTTGTTGCCGGGGTTTTCCTCACTGCCGGCATGGTTCTGAGAAGAAACTGAGTTTTCTCCTAAGAAACCTTGGGTTTCCAGTTCCTTGTTGGAAGCTCACCCTGCTCTGCGCTATACCTAAAGTGAAAGTCAACGTGAGCCCAAGCTTCGAAGTAAGGCCCTGATTATCCTTGCAAAACGAGAGGCGTGCAGCAGCTCCATGAGGCCTTCATCGTTGTTCTGCTTTAGTTTCAAGGTAGTAAGCTTTTCAACACTCCTAGGGGCCTTGCTTCAGCACCCGTTTCAGTACCAGAACACTGCGTAGAACCAGGAAGCTCTGCTCCTGCGTGTATGCTGCGTGTCAACCTAGAAATTAGAGACTGACGGCACAAGGCTAGTTTTCCCATTATGAAAGCGCCGTTGATGCGGCCCCGAAGCTACCTGAAAAGCACTGTTGTTACCGTGCTTTTACTTACAGCCGGCATGGCACATAGAAGAAAATGAGTTTTCTCGAAAGAAACCTTGTGCTTCCAGTTCCTAGTTGGAAGCTCACCCGGCTCTGCTCTATACCAAACGTGAAAGTCAATGTGAGCACTAGCCTCGAAGTAAGGCCCTGATTATGCTGGCAAAACGGGAGGCGTGCAGCAGCTCCATGAGGCCTTCATCGCTGTTCTGCTTTAGTTTCACGGTAGTAGCTTTCCAACATTCCTAGGGACTTTGCTTAAGCAACCGTTTCGGTACCAGAACACTGCGTAGAGACAGTAAGCTCTGGTCCTGCGTGTATGCTGCGTGTCAACCTAGAAATTGGAGACTGATGGCATAAGGCTTCTTTTCCCATTATGAAAGCTCCGTTCATGCGGCCTCGAAGCTACCTGAAAAGCATTGTTGTTGCCGGGGTTTTCCTCACTGCCGGCATGGTTCTGAGGAGAAAATGAGTTTTCTCCTAAGAAACCTTGGGTTTCCAGTTCTTTGTTGGAAGCTCACCCTGTTCTGCGCTATACCTAAAGTGAAAGTCAACGTGAGCCCAAGCTTCGAAGTAAGGCCCTGATTATCCTTGCAAAACGAGAGGCGTGCAGCAGCTCCATGAGACCTTCATCGTTTTCTGCTTTAGTTTCAAGGTAGTGAGCTTTTCAACACTCCTAGGGGACTTGCTTCAGCACCCGTTTCAGTACCAGAACACTGCGTAGAACCAGGAAGCTCTGCTCCTGCGTGTATGCTGCGTGTCAACCTAGAAATTAGAGACTGACGGCACAAGGCTAGTTTTCCCATTATGAAAGCTCCGTTGATGCGGCCCCGAAGCTACCTGAAAACCACTGTTGTTACCGTGCTTTTACTTACAGCCGGCATGGCACATAGAAGAAAATGAGTTTTCTCGAAAGAAACCTTGTGCTTCCAGTTCCTAGTTGGAAGCTCACCCGGCTCTGCTCTATACCAAACGTGAAAGTCAATGTGAGCACTAGCCTCGAAGTAAGGCCCTTATCATGCTGGCAAAACGGGAGGCGTGCAGCAGCTCCATGAGGCCTTCATCGCTGTTCTGCTTTAGTTTCACGGTAGTAAGCTTTCCAACATTCCTAGGGACTTTGCTTAAGCAACCGTTTCGGTACCAGAACACTGCGTAGAGATAGTAAGCTCTGGTCCTGCGTGTATGCTGCGTGTCAACCTAGAAATTGGAGACTGATGGCATAAGGCTTCTTTTCCCATTATGAAAGCTCCGTTCATGCGGCCTCGAAGCTACCTGAAAAGCATTGTTGTTGCCGGGGTTTTCCTCACTGCCGGCATGGTTCTGAGAAGAAACTGAGTTTTCTCCTAAGAAACCTTGGGTTTCCAGTTCCTTGTTGGAAGCTCACCCTGCTCTGCGCTATACCTAAAGTGAAAGTCAACGTGAGCCCAAGCTTCGAAGTAAGGCCCTGATTATCCTTGCAAAACGAGAGGCGTGCAGCAGCTCCATGAGGCCTTCATCGTTGTTCTGCTTTAGTTTCAAGGTAGTAAGCTTTTCAACACTCCTAGGGGCCTTGCTTCAGCACCCGTTTCAGTACCAGAACACTGCGTAGAACCAGGAAGCTCTGCTCCTGCGTGTATGCTGCGTGTCAACCTAGAAATTAGAGACTGACGGCACAAGGCTAGTTTTCCCATTATGAAAGCGCCGTTGATGCGGCCCCGAAGCTACCTGAAAAGCACTGTTGTTACCGTGCTTTTACTTACAGCCGGCATGGCACATAGAAGAAAATGAGTTTTCTCGAAAGAAACCTTGTGCTTCCAGTTCCTAGTTGGAAGCTCACCCGGCTCTGCTCTATACCAAACGTGAAAGTCAATGTGAGCACTAGCCTCGAAGTAAGGCCCTGATTATGCTGGCAAAACGGGAGGCGTGCAGCAGCTCCATGAGGCCTTCATCGCTGTTCTGCTTTAGTTTCACGGTAGTAAGCTTTCCAAGACTCCTAGGGACTTTGCTTAAGCAACCGTTTTGGTACCAGAACACTGCGTAGAGACAGTAAGCTCTGGTCCTGCGTGTATGCTGCGTGTCAACCTAGAAATTGGAGACTGATGGCATAAGGCTTCTTTTGCCATTATGAAAGCTCCGTTCATGCGGCCTCGAAGCTACCTGAAAAGCATTGTTGTTCCCGGGGTTTTCCTCACTGCCGGCATGGTTCTGAGAAGAAAATGAGTTTTCTCCTAAGAAACCTTGGGTTTCCAGTTCCTTGTTGGAAGCTCACCCTGCTCTGCGCTATACCTAAAGTGAAAGTCAACGTGAGCCCAAGCTTCGAAGTAAGGCCCTGATTATCCTTGCAAAACGAGAGGCGTGCAGCAGCTCCATGAGGCCTTCATCGTTGTTCTGCTTTAGTTTCAAGGTAGTAAGCTTTTCAACACTCCTAGGGGACTTGCTTCAGCACCCGTTTCATACCAGAACAATGCGTAGAACCAGGAAGCTCTGCTCCTGCGTGTATGCTGCGTGTCAACCTAGAAATTAGAGACTGATGGCACAAGGCTTGTTTTCCCGTTTTGAAAGCTCCATTCATGCGGCCTCGAAGCTACCTGAAAAGCACTGTTGTTACCGTGCTTTTACTTACAGCCGGCATGGCACATAGAAGAAAATGAGTTTTCTCGAAAGAAACCTTGTGCTTCCAGTTCCTAGTTGGAAGCTCACCCTGCTCTGCTCTATACCAAACATGAAAGTCAATGTGACCACTAGCCTCGAAGTAAGGCCCTGATTATCCTGGCAAAACGGGAGGCGTGCAGCAGCTCCATGAGGCCTTCATCGCTGTTCTGCTTTAGTTTCACGGTAGTAAGCTTTCCAACATTCCTAGGGACTTTGCTTAAGCTACCGTTTCGGTACCAGAACACTGCGTAGAGACAGTAAGCTCTGGTCCTGCGTGTATGCTGCGTGTCAACCTAGAAATTGGAGACTGATGGCACAAGGCTAGTTTTCCCATTATGAAAGCTCCTTTGATGCGGCCCCGAAGCTACCTGAAAAGCACTGTAGTTACCGTGCTTTTACTTACACCCGGCATGTTTCATAGAAGAAAATGAGTTTTCTCAAAAGAAACCTTGTGCTTCCAGTTCCTAGTTGGAAGCTCACCCTGCTCTGCTCTATACCAAACGTGAAAGTCAATGTGAGCACTAGCCTCGAAGTAAGGCCCTGATTATCCTGGCAAAACGGGAGGCGTGCAGCAGCTCCATGAGGCCTTCATCGCTGTTCTGCTTTAGTTTCACGGTAGTAAGCTTTCCAAGACTCCTAGGGACTTTGCTTAAGCAACCGTTTCGGTACCAGAACACTGCGTAGAGACAGTAAGCTCTGGTCCTGCGTGTATGCTGCGTGTCAACCTAGAAATTGGAGACTGATGGCATAAGGCTTCTTTTCCCATTATGAAAGCTCCGTTCATGCGGCCTCGAAGCTACCTGAAAAGCATTGTTGTTGCCGGGGTTTTCCTCACTGCCGGCATGGTTCTGAGAAGAAAATGAGTTTTCTCCTAAGAAACCTTGGGTTTCCAGTTCCTTTTTGGAAGCTCACCCTGCTCTGCGCTATAGCTAAAGTGAAAGTCAACGTGAGCCCAAGCTTCGAAGTAAGGCCCTGATTATCCTTGCAAAACGAGAGGCGTGCAGCAGCTCCATGAGGCCTTCATCGTTGTTCTGGTTTAGTTTCAAGGTACTAAGCTTTTCAACACTCCTAGGGGCCTTGCTTCAGCACCCGTTTCAGTACCAGAACACTGCGTAGAACCAGGAAGCTCTGCTCCTGCGTGTATGCTGCGTGTCAACCTAGAAATTAGAGACTGATGGCATAAGGCTTGTTTTCCCGTTTTGAAAGCTCCATTCATGCGGCCTCGAAGCTACCTGAAAAGCACTGTTGTTACCGTGCTTTTACTTACAGCCGGCATGGCACATAGAAGAAAATGAGTTTTCTCGAAAGAAACCTTGTGCTTCCAGTTCCTAGTTGGAAGCTCACCCGGCTCTGCTCTATAACAAACGTGAAAGTCAATGTGAGCACTAGCCTCGAAGTAAGGCCCTGATTATGCTGGCAATACGGGAGGCGTGCAGCAGCTCCATGAGGCCTTCATCGCTGTTCTGCTTTAGTTTCACGGTAGTAAGCTTTCCAACATTCCTAGGGACTTTGCTTAAGCAACCGTTTCGGTACCAGAACACTGCGTAGAGACAGTAAGCTCTGGTCCTGCGTGTATGCTGCGTGTCAACCTAGAAATTGGAGACTGATGGCATAAGGCTTCTTTTCCCATTATGAAAGCTCCGTTCATGCGGCCTCGAAGCTACCTGAAAAGCATTTTTGTTGCCGGGGTTTTCCTCACTGCCGGCATGGTTCTGAGAAGAAAATGAGTTTTCTCCTAAGAAACCTTGGGTTTCCAGTTCCTTGTTGGAAGCTCACCCTGCTCTGCGCTATACCTAAAGTGAAAGTCAACGTGAGCCCAAGCTTCGAAGTAAGGCCCTGATTATCCTTGCAAAACGAGAGGCGTGCAGCAGCTCCATGAGGCCTTCATCGTTGTTCTGCTTTAGTTTCAAGGTAGTAAGCTTTTCAACACTCCTAGGGGCCTTGCTTCAGCACCCGTTTCAGTACCAGAACACTGCGTAGAACCAGGAAGCTCTGCTCCTGCGTGTATGCTGCGTGTCAACCTAGAAATTAGAGACTGACGGCACAAGGCTAGTTTTCCCATTATGAAAGCTCCATTGATGCGGCCCCGAAGCTACCTGAAAAGCACTGTTGTTACCGTGCTTTTACTTACAGCCGGCATGGCACATAGAAGAAAATGAGTTTTCTCGAAAGAAACCTTGTGCTTCCAGTTCCTAGTTGGAAGCTCACCCGGCTCTGCTCTATACCAAACGTGAAAGTCAATGTGAGCACTAGCCTCGAAGTAAGGCCCTGATTATCCTGGCAAAACGGGAGGCGTGCAGCAGCTCCATGAGGCCTTCATCGCTGTTCTGCTTTAGTTTCACGGTAGTAAGCTTTCCAAGACTCCTAGGGACTTTGCTTAAGCAACCGTTTCGGTACCAGAACACTGCGTAGAGACAGTAAGCTCTGGTCCTGCGTGTATGCTGCGTGTCAACCTAGAAATTGGAGACTGATGGCATAAGGCTTCTTTTCCCATTATGAAAGCTCCGTTCATGCGGCCTCGAAGCTACCTGAAAAGCATTGTTGTTGCCGGGGTTTTCCTCACTGCCGGCATGGTTCTGAGAAGAAAATGAGTTTTCTCCTAAGAAACCTTGGGTTTCCAGTTCCTTGTTGGAAGCTCACCCTGCTCTGCGCTATACCTAAAGTGAAAGTCAACGTGAGCCCAAGCTTCGAAGTAAGGCCCTGATTATCCTTGCAAAACGAGAGGCGTGCAGCAGCTCCATGAGGCCTTCATCGTTGTTCTGCTTTAGTTTCAAGGTAGTAAGCTTTTCAACACTCCTAGGGGCCTTGCTTCAGCACCCGTTTCAGTACCAGAACACTGCGTAGAACCAGGAAGCTCTGCTCCTGCGTGTATGCTGCGTGTCAACCTAGAAATTAGAGACTGATGGCACAAGGCTAGTTTTCCCATGATGAAAGCTCCGTTGATGCGGCCCCGAAGCTACCTGAAAAGCACTGTAGTTACCGTGCTTTTACGTACAGCTGGCATGGTTCATAGAAGAAAATGAGTTTTCTCGAAAGAAACCTTGTGCTTCCAGTTCCTAGTTGGAAGCTCACCCTGCTCTGCTCTATACCAAACGTGAAAGTCAATGTGAGCACTAGCCTCGAAGTAAGGCCCTGATTATGCTGGCAAAACGGGAGGCGTGCAGCAGCTCCATGAGGCCTTCATCGCTGTTCTGCTTTAGAGTCACGGTAGTAGCTTTCCAACATTCCTAGGGACTTTGCTTAAGCAACCGTTTCGGTACCAGAACACTGCGTAGAGACAGTAAGCTCTGGTCCTGCGTGTATGCTGCGTGTCAACCTAGAAATTGGAGACTGATGGCACAAGGCTAGTTTTCCCATTATGAAAGCTCCTTTGATGCGGCCCCGAAGCTACCTGAAAAGCACTGTAGTTACCGTGCTTTTACTTACACCCGGCATGTTTCATAGAAGAAAATGAGTTTTCTCAAAAGAAACCTTGTGCTTCCAGTTCCTAGTTGGAAGCTCACCCTGCTCTGCTCTATACCAAACGTGAAAGTCAATGTGAGCACTAGCCTCGAAGTAAGGCCCTGATTATCCTGGCAAAACGGGAGGCGTGCAGCAGCTCCATGAGGCCTTCATCGCTGTTCTGCTTTAGTTTCACGGTAGTAAGCTTTCCAACATTCCTAGGGACTTTGCTTAAGCAACCGTTTCGGTACCAGAACACTGCGTAGAGACAGTAAGCTCTGGTGCTGCGTGTATGCTGCGTGTCAACCTAGAAATTGGAGACTGATGGCATAAGGCTTCTTTTGCCATTATGAAAGCTCCGTTCATGCGGCCTCGAAGCTACCTGAAAAGCATTGTTGTTGCCGGGGTTTTCCTCACTGCCGGCATGGTTCTGAGAAGAAAATGAGTTTTCTCCTAAGAAACCTTGGGTTTCCAGTTCCTTGTTGGAAGCTCACCCTGCTCTGCGCTATACCTAAAGTGAAAGTCAACGTGAGCCCAAGCTTCGAAGTAAGGCCCTGATTATCCTTGCAAAATGAGAGGCGTGCAACAGCTCCATGAGGCCTTCATCGTTGTTCTGCTTTAGTTTCAAGGTAGTAAGCTTTTCAACACTCCTAGGGGCCTTGCTTCAGCACCCGTTTCAGTACCAGGACACTGCCTAGAACCAGGAAGCTCTGCTCCTGCGTGTATGCTGCGTGTCAACCTAGAAATTAGAGACTGACGGCACAAGGCTAGTTTTCCCGTTTTGAAAGCGCCGTTGATGCGGCCCCGAAGCTACCTGAAAACCACTGTTGTTACCGTGCTTTTACTTACAGCTGGCATGGCACATAGAAGAAATGAGTTTTCTCGAAAGAAACCTTGTGCTTCCAGTTCCTAGTTGGAAGCTCACCCGGCTCTGCTGTATACCAAACGTGAAAGTCAATGTGAGCACTAGCCTCGAAGTAAGGCCCTGATTATGCTGGCAAAACGGGAGGCGTGCAGCAGCTCCATGAGGCCTTCATCGCTGTTCTGCTTTAGTTTCACGGTAGTAAGCTTTCCAAGACTCCTAGGGACTTTGCTTAAGCAACCGTTTCGGTACCAGAACACTGCGTAGAGACAGTAAGCTCTGGTCCTGCGTGTATGCTGCGTGTCAACCTAGAAATTGGAGACTGATGGCATAAGGCTTCTTTTGCCATTATGAAAGCTCCGTTCATGCGGCCTCGAAGCTACCTGAAAAGCATTGTTGTTGCCGGGGTTTTCCTCACTGCCGGCATGGTTCTGAGAAGAAAATGAGTTTTCTCCTAAGAAACCTTGGGTTTCCAGTTCCTTGTTGGAAGCTCACCCTGCTCTGCGCTATACCTAAAGTGAAAGTCAACGTGAGCCCAAGCTTCGAAGTAAGGCCCTGATTATCCTTGCAAAACGAGAGGCGTGCAGCAGCTCCATGAGGCCTTCATCGTTGTTCTGCTTTAGTTTCAAGGTAGTAAGCTTTTCAACACTCCTAGGGGACTTGCTTCAGCACCCGTTTCAGTACCAGAACACTGCGTAGAACCAGGAAGCTCTGCTCCTGCGTGTATGCTGCGTGTCAACCTAGAAATTAGAGACTGACGGCACAAGGCTAGTTTTCCCGTTTTGAAAGCGCCGTTGATGCGGCCCCGAAGCTACCTGAAAAGCACTGTTGTTACCGTGCTTTTACTTACAGCCGGCATGGCACATAGAAGAAAATGAGTTTTCTCGAAAGAAACCTTGTGCTTCCAGTTCCTAGTTGGAAGCTCACCCGGCTCTGCTCTATACCAAACGTGAAAGTCAATGTGAGCACTAGCCTCGAAGTAAGGCCCTGATTATCCTGGCAAAACGGGAGGCGTGCAGCACTCCATGAGGCCTTCATCGCTGTTCTGCTTTAGTTTCACGGTAGTAAGCTTTCCAAGACTCCTAGGGACTTTGCTTAAGCAACCGTTTCGGTACCAGAACACTGCGTAGAGACAGTAAGCTCTGGTCCTGCGTGTATGCTGCGTGTCAACCTAGAAATTGGAGACTGATGGCATAAGGCTTCTTTTCCCATTATGAAAGCTCCGTTCATGCGGCCTCGAAGCTACCTGAAAAGCATTGTTGTTGCCGGGGTTTTCCTCACTGCCGGCATGGTTCTGAGAAGAAAATGAGTTTTCTCCTAAGAAAACTTGGGTTTCCAGTTCCTTGTTGGAAGCTCACCCTGCTCTGCGCTATACCTAAAGTGAAAGTCAACGTGAGCCCAAGCTTCGAAGTAAGGCCCTGATTATCCTTGCAAAACGAGAGGCGTGCAGCAGCTCCATGAGGCCTTCATCGTTGTTCTGCTTTAGTTTCAAGGTAGTAAGCTTTTCAACACTCCTAGGGGCCTTGCTTCAGCACCCGTTTCAGTACCAGAACACTGCGTAGAACCAGGAAGCTCTGCTCCTGCGTGTATGCTGCGTGTCAACCTAGAAATTAGAGACTGACGGCACAAGGCTAGTTTTCCCATTATGAAAGCGCCGTTGATGCGGCCTCGAAGCTACCTGAAAAGCACTGTTGTTACCGTGCTTTTACTTACAGCCGGCATGGCACATAGAAGAAAATGAGTTTTCTCGAAAGAAACCTTGTGCTTCCAGTTCCTAGTTGGAAGCTCACCCGGCTCTGCTCTATACCAAACGTGAAAGTCAATGTGAGCACTAGCCTCGAAGTAAGGCCCTGATTATGCTGGCAAAACGGGAGGCGTGCAGCAGCTCCATGAGGCCTTCATCGCTGTTCTGCTTTAGTTTCACGGTAGTAAGCTTTGCAACATTCCTAGGGACTTTGCTTAAGCAACCGTTTCGGTACCAGAACACTGAGTAGAGACAGTAAGCTCTGGTCCTGCGTGTATGCTGCGTGTCAACCTAGAAATTGGAGACTGATGGCATAAGGCTTCTTTCCCATTATGAAAGCTCCGTTCATGCGGCCTCGAAGCTACCTGAAAAGCATTGTTGTTGCCGGGGTTTTCCTCACTGCCGGCATGGTTCTGAGAAGAAAATGAGTTTTCTCCTAAGAAACCTTGGGTTTCCAGTTCCTGGTTGGAAGCTCACCCTGCTCTGCGCTATACCTAAAGTGAAAGTCAACGTGAGCCCAAGCTTCGAAGTAAGGCCCTGATTATCCTTGCAAAACGAGAGGCGTGCAGCAGCTCCATGAGGCCTTCATCGTTGTTCTGCTTTAGTTTCAAGGTAGTAAGCTTTTCAACACTCCTAGGGGCCTTGCTTCAGCACCCGTTTCAGTACCAGAACACTGCGTAGAACCAGGAAGCTCTGCTCCTGCGTGTATGCTGCGTGTCAACCTAGAAATTAGAGACTGACGGCACAAGGCTAGTTTTCCCATTATGAAAGCTCCGTTGATGCGGCCTCGAAGCTACCTGAAAAGCACTGTTGTTACCGTGCTTTTACTTACAGCCGGCATGGCACATAGAAGAAAATGAGTTTTCTCGAAAGAAACCTTGTGCTTCCAGTTCCTAGTTGGAAGCTCACCCGGCTCTGCTCTATACCAAACGTGAAAGTCAATGTGAGCACTAGCCTCGAAGTAAGGCCCTGATTATGCTGGCAAAACGGTAGGCGTGCAGCAGCTCCATGAGGCCTTCATCGCTGTTCTGCTTTAGTTTCACGGTAGTAAGCTTTCCAACATTCCTAGGGACTTTGCTTAAGCAACCGTTTCGGTACCAGAACACTGCGTAGAGACAGTAAGCTCTGGTCCTGCGTGTATGCTGCGTGTCAACCTAGAAATTGGAGACTGATGGCATAAGGCTTCTTTTCCCATTATGAAAGCTCCGTTCATGCGGCCTCGAAGCTACCTGAAAAGCATTGTTGTTGCCGGGGTTTTCCTCACTGCCGGCATGGTTCTGAGAAGAAACTGAGTTTTCTCCTAAGAAACCTTGGGTTTCCAGTTCCTTGTTGGAAGCTCACCCTGCTCTGCGCTATACCTAAAGTGAAAGTCAACGTGAGCCCAAGCTTCGAAGTAAGGCCCTGATTATCCTTGCAAAACGAGAGGTGTGCAGCAGCTCCATGAGGCCTTCATCGTTGTTCTGCTTTAGTTTCAAGGTAGTAAGCTTTTCAACACTCCTAGGGGCCTTGCTTCAGCACCCGTTTCAGTACCAGAACACTGCGTAGAACCAGGAAGCTCTGCTCCTGCGTGTATGCTGCGTGTCAACCTAGAAATTAGAGACTGACGGCACAAGGCTAGTTTTCCCATTACGAAAGCTCCGTTGATGCGGCCCCGAAGCTACCTGAAAAGCACTGTTGTTACCGTGCTTTTACTTACAGCCGGCATGGCACATAGAAGAAAATGAGTTTTCTCGAAAGAAACCTTGTGCTTCCAGTTCCTAGTTGGAAGCTCACCCGGCTCTGCTCTATACCAAACGTGAAAGTCAATGTGAGCACTAGCCTCGAAGTAAGGCCCTGATTATCCTGGCAAAACGGGAGGCGTGCAGCAGCTCCATGAGGCCTTCATCGCTGTTCTGCTTTAGTTTCACGGTAGTAAGCTTTCCAAGACTTCTAGGGACTTTGCTTAAGCAACCGTTTCGGTACCAGAACACTGCATAGAGACAGTAAGCTCTGGTCCTGCGTGTATGCTGCGTGTCAACCTAGAAATTGGAGACTGATGGCATAAGGCTTCTTTTGCCATTATGAAAGCTCCGTTCATGCGGCCTCGAAGCTACCTGAAAAGCATTGTTGTTGCCGGGGTTTTCCTCACTGCCGGCATGGTTCTGAGAAGAAACTGAGTTTTCTCCTAAGAAACCTTGGGTTTCCAGTTCCTTGTTGGAAGCTCACCCTGCTCTGCGCTATACCTAAAGTGAAAGTCAACGTGAGCCCAAGCTTCGAAGTAAGGCCCTGATTATCCTTGCAAAACGAGAGGCGTGCAGCAGCTCCATGAGGCCTTCATCGTTGTTCTGCTTTAGTTTCAAGGTAGTAAGCTTTTCAACACTCCTAGGGGCCTTGCTTCAGCACCCGTTTCAGTACCAGAACACTGCGTAGAACCAGGAAGCTCTGCTCCTGCGTGTATGCTGCGTGTCAACCTAGAAATTAGAGACTGATGGCACAAGGCTTGTTTTCCCGTTTTGAAAGCTCCATTCATGCGGCCTCGAAGCTACCTGAAAAGCACTGTTGTTACCGTGCTTTTACTTACAGCCGGCATGGCACATAGAAGAAAATGAGTTTTCTCGAAAGAAACCTTGTGCTTCCAGTTCCTAGTTGGAAGCTCACCCTGCTCTGCTCTATAGCAAACGTGAAAGTCAATGTGAGCACTAGCCTCGAAGTAAGGCCCTGATTATCCTGGCAAAACGGGAGGCGTGCAGCAGCTCCATGAGGCCTTCATCGCTGTTCTGCTTTAGTTTCACGGTAGTAAGCTTTCCAAGACTCCTAGGGACTTTGCTTAAGCAACCGTTTCGGTACCAGAACACTGCGTAGAGACAGTAAGCTCTGGTCCTGCGTGTATGCTGCGTGTCAACCTAGAAATTGGAGACTGATGGCATAAGGCTTCTTTTCCCATTATGAAAGCTCCGTTCATGCGGCCTCGAAGCTACCTGAAAAGCATTGTTGTTGCCGGGGTTTTCCTCACTGCCGGCATGGTTCTGAGAAGAAAATGAGTTTTCTCCTAAGAAACCTTGGGTTTCCAGTTCCTTGTTGGAAGCTCACCCTGCTCTGCGCTATACCTAAAGTGAAAGTCAACGTGAGCCCAAGCTTCGAAGTAAGGCCCTGATTATCCTTGCAAAACGAGAGGCGTGCAGCAGCTCCATGAGGCCTTCATCGTTGTTCTGCTTTAGTTTCAAGGTAGTAAGCTTTTCAACACTCCTAGGGGACTTGCTTCAGCACCCGTTTCAGTACCAGAACACTGCGTAGAACCAGGAAGCTCTGCTCCTGCGTGTATGCTGCGTGTCAACCTAGAAATTAGAGACTGACGGCACAAGGCTAGTTTTCCCATTATGAAAGCTCCGTTGATGCGGCCCCGAAGCTACCTGAAAAGCACTGTTGTTACCGTGCTTTTACTTACAGCCGGCATGGCACATAGAAGAAAATGAGTTTTCTCGAAAGAAACCTTGTGCTTCCAGTTCCTAGTTGGAAGCTCACCCGGCTCTGCTCTATACCAAACGTGAAAGTCAATGTGAGCACTAGCCTCGAAGTAAGGCCCTGATAATCGTGGCAAAACGGGAGGCGTGCAGCAGCTCCATGAGGCCTTCATCGCTGTTCTGCTTTAGTTTCACGGTAGTAAGCTTTCCAAGGCTCCTAGGGACTTTGCTTAAGCAACCGTTTCGGTACCAGAACACTGCGTAGAGACAGTAAGCTCTGGTCCTGCGTGTATGCTGCGTGTCAACCTAGAAATTGGAGACTGATGGCATAAGGCTTCTTTTGCCATTATGAAAGCTCCGTTCATGCGGCCTCGAAGCTACCTGAAAAGCATTGTTGTTGCCGGGGTTTTCCTCACTGCCGGCATGGTTCTGAGAAGAAACTGAGTTTTCTCCTAAGAAACCTTGGGTTTCCAGTTCCTTGTTGGAAGCTCACCCTGCTCTGCGCTATACCTAAAGTGAAAGTCAACGTGAGCCCAAGCTTCGAAGTAAGGCCCTGATTATCCTTGCAAAACGAGAGGCGTGCAGCAGCTCCATGAGGCCTTCATCGTTGTTCTGCTTTAGTTTCAAGGTAGTAAGCTTTTCAACACTCCTAGGGGCCTTGCTTCAGCACCCGTTTCAGTACCAGAACACTGCGTAGAACCAGGAAGCTCTGCTCCTGCGTGTATGCTGCGTGTCAACCTAGAAATTAGAGACTGATGGCACAAGGCTTGTTTTCCCGTTTTGAAAGCTCCATTCATGCGGCCTCGAAGCTACCTGAAAAGCACTGTTGTTACCGTGCTTTTACTTACAGCCGGCATGGCACATAGAAGAAAATGAGTTTTCTCGAAAGAAACCTTGTGCTTCCAGTTCCTAGTTGGAAGCTCACCCTGCTCTGCTCTATAGCAAACGTGAAAGTCAATGTGAGCACTAGCCTCGAAGTAAGGCCCTGATTATCCTGGCAAAACGGGAGGCGTGCAGCAGCTCCATGAGGCCTTCATC
Source organism: Eubalaena glacialis (assembly GCF_028564815.1). Classification (NCBI taxonomy): domain Eukaryota; kingdom Metazoa; phylum Chordata; class Mammalia; order Artiodactyla; family Balaenidae; genus Eubalaena; species Eubalaena glacialis. The sequence continues at coordinate 35,509,544 of NC_083725.1, forward strand.
GCTGTTCTGCTTTAGTTTCACGGTAGTAAGCTTTCCAAGACTCCTAGGGACTTTGCTTAAGCAACCGTTTCGGTACCAGAACACTGCGTAGAGACAGTAAGCTCTGGTCCTGCGTGTATGCTGCGTGTCAACCTAGAAATTGGAGACTGATGGCATAAGGCTTCTTTCCCATTATTAAAGCTCCGTTCATGCGGCCTCGAAGCTACCTGAAAAGCATTGTTGTTGCCGGGGTTTTCCTCACTGCCGGCATGGTTCTGAGAAGAAACTGAGTTTTCTCCTAAGAAACCTTGGGTTTCCAGTTCCTTGTTGGAAGCTCACCCTGCTCTGCGCTATACCTAAAGTGAAAGTCAACGTGAGCCCAAGCTTCGAAGTAAGGCCCTGATTATCCTTGCAAAACGAGAGGCGTGCAGCAGCTCCATGAGGCCTTCATCGTTGTTCTGCTTTAGTTTCAAGGTAGTAAGCTTTTCAACACTCCTAGGGGACTTGCTTCAGCACCCGTTTCAGTACCAGAACACTGCGTAGAACCAGGAAGCTCTGCTCCTGCGTGTATGCTGCGTGTCAACCTAGAAATTAGAGACTGATGGCACAAGGCTAGTTTTCCCATTATGAAAGCTCCGTTGATGCTGCCCCGAAGCTACCTGAAAAGCACTGTTGTTACCGTGCTTTTACTTACAGCCGGAATGGTTCATAGAAGAAAATGAGTTTTCTCGAAAGAAACCTTGTGCTTCCAGTTCCTAGTTGGAAGCTCACCCTGCTCTGCTCTATACCAAACGTGAAACTCAATGTGAGCACTAGCCTCGAAGTAAGGCCCTGATTATCCTGGCAAAATGGGAGGCGTGCAGCAGCTCCATGAGGCCTTCATCGCTGTTCTGCTTTAGTTTCACGGTAGTAAGCTTTGCAAGACTCTTGGGACTTTGCTTAAGCAACCGCTCGGTACCAGAACACTGCGTAGAGACAGTAAGCTCTGGTCCTGCGTGTATGCTGCGTGTCAACCTAGAAATTGGAGACTGATGGCATAAGGCTTCTTTTCCCATTATGAAAGCTCCGTTCATGCGGCCCCGAAGCTACCTGAAAAGCACTGTAGTTACCGTGCTTTTACTTACAGCTGGCATGGTTCATAGAAGAAAATGAGTTTTCTCGAAAGAAACCTTGTGCTTCCAGTTCCTAGTTGGAAGCTCACCCTGCTCTGCTCTATACCAAACGTGAAAGTCAATGTGAGCACTAGCCTCGAAGTAAGGCCCTGATTATGCTGGCAAAACGCGAGGCGTGCAGCAGCTCCATGAGGCCTTCATCGCTGTTCTGCTTTAGTTTCACGGTAGTAGCTTTCCAACATTCCTAGGGACTTTGCTTAAGCAACCGTTTCGGTACCAGAACACTGCGTAGAGACAGTAAGCTCTGGTCCTGCGTGTATGCTGCGTGTCAACCTAGAAATTGGAGACTGATGGCATAAGGCTTCTTTTCCCATTATGAAAGCTCCGTTCATGCGGCCTCGAAGCTACCTGAAAAGCATTGTTGTTGCCGGGGTTTTCCTCACTGCCGGCATGGTTCTGAGGAGAAACTGAGTTTTCTCCTAAGAAACCTTGGGTTTCCAGTTCCTTGTTGGAAGCTCACCCTGCTCTGCGCTATACCTAAAGTGAAAGTCAACGTGAGCCCAAGCTTCGAAGTAAGGCCCTGATTATCCTTGCAAAACGAGAGGCGTGCAGCAGCTCCATGAGGCCTTCATCGTTGTTCTGCTTTAGTTTCAAGGTAGTAAGCTTTTCAACACTCCTAGGGGCCTTGCTTCAGCACCCGTTTCAGTACCAGAACACTGCGTAGAACCAGGAAGCTCGGCTCCTGCGTGTATGCTGCGTGTCAACCTAGAAATTAGGGACTGATGGCACAAGGCTTGTTTTCCCGTTTTGAAAGCTCCATTCATGCGGCCTCGAAGCTACCTGAAAAGCACTGTTGTTACCGTGCTTTTACTTACAGCCGGCATGGCACATAGAAGAAAATGAGTTTTCTCGAAAGAAACCTTGTGCTTCCAGTTCCTAGTTGGAAGCTCACCCGGCTCTGCTCTATACCAAACGTGAAAGTCAATGTGAGCACTAGACTCGAAGTAAGGCCCTGATTATGCTGGCAATACGGGAGGCGTGCAGCAGCTCCATGAGGCCTTCATCGCTGTTCTGCTTTAGTTTCACGGTAGTAAGCTTTCCAACATTCCTAGGGACTTTGCTTAAGCAACCGTTTCGGTACCAGAACACTGCGTAGAGACAGTAAGCTCTGGTCCTGCGTGTATGCTGCGTGTCAACCTAGAAATTGGAGACTGATGGCATAATGCTTCTTTTGCCATTATGAAAGCTCCGTTCATGCGGCCTCGAAGCTACCTGAAAAGCATTGTTGTTGCCGGGGTTTTCCTCACTGCCGGCATGGTTATGAGAAGAAACTGAGTTTTCTCCTAAGAAACCTTGGGTTTCCAGTTCCTTGTTGGAAGCTCACCCTGCTATGCGCTATACCTAAAGTGAAAGTCAACGTGAGCCCAAGCTTCGAAGTAAGGCCCTGATTATCCTTGCAAAACGAGAGGCGTGCAGCAGCTCCATGAGGCCTTCATCGTTGTTCTGCTTTAGTTTCAAGGTAGTAAGCTTTTCAACACTCCTAGGGGCCTTGCTTCAGCACCCGTTTCAGTACCAGAACACTGCGTAGAACCAGGAAGTTCTGCTCCTGCGTGTATGCTGCGTGTCAACCTAGATATTAGAGGCTGACGGCACAAGGCTAGTTTTCCCATTATGAAAGCTCCGTTGATGCGGCCCCGAAGCTACCTGAAAAGCACTGTTGTTACCGTGCTTTTACTTACAGCCGGCATGGCACATAGAAGAAAATGAGTTTTCTCGAAAGAAACCTTGTGCTTCCAGTTCCTAGTTGGAAGCTCACCCGGCTCTGCTCTATACCAAACGTGAAAGTCAATGTGAGCACTAGCCTCGAAGTAAGGCCCTGATTATCCTGGCAAAACGGGAGGCGTGCAGCAGCTCCATGAGGCCTTCATCGCTGTTCTGCTTTAGTTTCACGGTAGTAAGCTTTCCAAGGCTCCTAGGGACTTTGCTTAAGCAACCGTTTCGGTACCAGAACACTGCGTAGAGACAGTAAGCTCTGGTCCTGCGTGTATGCTGCGTGTCAACCTAGAAATTGGAGACTGATGGCATAAGGCTTCTTTTGCCATTATGAAAGCTCCGTTCATGCGGCCTCGAAGCTACCTGAAAAGCATTGTTGTTGCCGGGGTTTTCCTCACTGCCGGCATGGTTCTGAGAAGAAAATGAGTTTTCTCCTAAGAAACCTTGGGTTTCCAGTTCCTTGTTGGAAACTCACCCTGCTCTGCGCTATACCTAAAGTGAAAGTCAACGTGAGCCCAAGCTTCGAAGTAAGGCCCTGATTATCCTTGCAAAACGAGAGGCGTGCAGCAGCTCCATGAGGCCTTCATCGTTGTTCTGCTTTAGTTTCAAGGTAGTAAGCTTTTCAACACTCCTAGGGGACTTGCTTCAGCACCCGTTTCAGTACCAGAACACTGCGTAGAACCAGGAAGCTCTGCTCCTGCGTGTATGCTGCGTGTCAACCTAGAAATTAGAGACTGATGGCACAAGGCTAGTTTTCCCATTATGAAAGCTCCGTTGATGCTGCCCCGAAGCTACCTGAAAAGCACTGTTGTTACCGTGCTTTTACTTACAGCCGGCATGGTTCATAGAAGAAAATGAGTGTTCTCGAAAGAAACCTTGTGCTTCCAGTTCCTAGTTGGAAGCTCACCCGGCTCTGCTCTATAACAAACGTGAAACTCAATGTGAGCACTAGCCTCGAAGTAAGGCCCTGATTATCCTGGCAAAATGGGAGGCGTGCAGCAGCTCCATGAGGCCTTCATCGCTGTTCTGCTTTAGTTTCACGGTAGTAAGCTTTCCAACATTCCTAGGGACTTTGCTTAAGCAACCGTTTCGGTACCAGAACACTGCGTAGAGACAGTAAGCTCTGGTCCTGCGTGTATGCTGCGTGTCAACCTAGAAATTGGAGACTTATGGCATAAGGCTTCTTTCCCATTATGAAAGCTCCGTTCATGCGGCCTCGAAGCTACCTGAAAAGCATTGTTGTTGCCGGGGTTTTCCTCACTGCCGGCATGGTTCTGAGAAGAAAATGAGTTTTCTCCTAAGAAACCTTGGGTTTCAAGTTCCTTGTTGGAAGCTCACCCTGCTCTGCGCTATACCTAAAGTGAAAGTCAACGTGAGCCCAAGCTTCGAAGTAAGGCCCTGATTATCCTTGCAAAACGAGAGGCGTGCAGCAGCTCCATGAGGCCTTCATCGTTGTTCTGCTTTAGTTTCAAGGTAGTAAGCTTTCCAACACTCCTAGGGGACTTGCTTCAGCACCCGTTTCAGTACCAGAACACTGCGTAGAACCAGGAAGCTCTGCTCCTGCGTGTATGCTGCGTGTCAACTTAGAAATTAGAGACTGATGGCACAAGGCTAGTTTTCCCATTATGAAAGCTCCGTTGATGCTGCCCCGAAGCTACCTGAAAAGCACTGTTGTTACCGTGCTTTTACTTACAGCCGGCATGGTTCATAGAAGAAAATGAGTTTTCTCGAAAGAAACCTTGTGCTTCCAGTTCCTAGTTGGAAGCTCACCCTGCTCTGCTCTATACCAAACGTGAAACTCAATGTGAGCACTAGCCTCGAAGTAAGGCCCTGATTATCCTGGCAAAATGGGAGGCGTGCAGCAGCTCCATGAGGCCTTCATCGCTGTTCTGCTTTAGTTTCACGGTAGTAAGCTCTCCAAGACTCTTGGGACTTTGCTTAAGCAACCGCTTCGGTACCAGAACACTGCGTAGAGACAGTAAGCTCTGGTCCTGCGTGTATGCTGCGTGTCAACCTAGAAATTGGAGACTGATGGCATAAGGCTTCTTTTCCCATTATGAAAGCTCCGTTCATGCGGCCTCGAAGCTACCTGAAAAGCACTGTTGTTACCGTGCTTTTACTTACAGCCGGCATGGCACATAGAAGAAAATGAGTTTTCTCGAAAGAAACCTTGTGCTTCCAGTTCCTAGTTGGAAGCTCACCCTGCTCTGCGCTATACCAAACGTGAAAGTCAATGTGAGCACTAGCCTCGAAGTAAGGCCCTGATTATCCTGGCAAAACGGGAGGCGTGCAGCAGCTCCATGAGGCCTTCATCGCTGTTCTGCTTTAGTTTCAAGGTAGTAAGCTTTTCAACACTCCTAGGGGACTTGCTTCAGCACCCGTTTCATTACCAGAACACTGCGTAGAACCAGGAAGCTCTGCTCCTGCGTGTATGCTGCGTGTCAACCTAGAAATTAGAGACTGATGGCACAAGGCTAGTTTTCCCATTATGAAAGCTCCGTTGATGCCGCCCCGAGGCTACCTAAAAAGCACTGTAGTTACCGTGCTTTTACTTACAGCTGGCATGGTTCATAGAAGAAAATGAGTTTTCTCGAAAGAAACCTTGTGCTTCCAGTTCCTAGTTGGAAGCTCACCCTGCTCTGCTCTATAACAAACGTGAAAGTCAATGTGAGCACTAGCCTCGAAGTAAGGCCCTGATTATGCTGGCAAAACGGGAGGCGTGCAGCAGCTCCATGAGGCCTTCATCGCTGTTCTGCTTTAGTTTCACGGTAGTAGCTTTCCAACATTCCTAGGGACTTTGCTTAAGCAACCGTTTCGGTACCAGAACACTGCGTAGAGACAGTAAGCTCTGGTCCTGCGTGTATGCTGCGTGTCAACCTAGAAATTGGAGACTGATGGCATAAGGCTTCTTTTCCCATTATGAAAGCTCCGTTCATGCGGCCTCGAAGCTACCTGAAAAGCATTGTTGTTGCCGGGGATTTCCTCACTGCCGGCATGGTTCTGAGGAGAAAATGAGTTTTCTCCTAAGAAACCTTGGGTTTCCAGTTCCTTGTTGGAAGCTCACCCTGCTCTGCGCTATACCTAAAGTGAAAGTCAACGTGAGCCCAAGCTTCGAAGTAAGGCCCTGATTATCCTTGCAAAACGAGAGGCGTGCAGCAGCTCCATGAGGCCTTCATCGTTGTTCTGCTTTAGTTTCAAGGTAGTAAGCTTTTCAACACTCCTAGGGGCCTTTCTTCAGCACCCGTTTCAGTACCAGAACACTGCGTAGAACCAGGAAGCTCTGCTCCTGCGTGTATGCTGCGTGTCAACCTAGAAATTAGAGACTGATGGCACAAGGCTTGTTTTCCCGTTTTGAAAGCTCCATTCATGCGGCCTCGAAGCTACCTGAAAAGCACTGTTGTTACCGTGCTTTTACTTACAGCCGGCATGGCACATAGAAGAAAATGAGTTTTCTCGAAAGAAACCTTGTGCTTCCAGTTCCTAGTTGGAAGCTCACCCGGCTCTGCTCTATACCAAACGTGAAAGTCAATGTGAGCACTAGACTCGAAGTAAGGCCCTGATTATGCTGGCAATACGGGAGGCGTGCAGCAGCTCCATGAGGCCTTCATCGCTGTTCTGCTTTAGTTTCACGGTAGTAAGCTTTCCAACATTCCTAGGGACTTTGCTTAAGCAACCATTTCGGTACCAGAACACTGCGTAGAGACAGTAAGCTCTGGTCCTGCGTGTATGCTGCGTGTCAACGTAGAAATTGGAGACTGATGGCATAAGGCTTCTTTTGCCATTATGAAAGCTCCGTTCATGCGGCCTCGAAGCTACCTGAAAAGCATTGTTGTTGCCGGGGTTTTCCTCACTGCCGGCATGGTTCTGAGAAGAAACTGAGTTTTCTCCTAAGAAACCTTGGGTTTCCAGTTCCTTGTTGGAAGCTCACCCTGATCTGCGCTATACCTAAAGTGAAAGTCAACGTGAGCCCAAGCTTCGAAGTAAGGCCCTGATTATCCTTGCAAAACGAGAGGCGTGCAGCAGCTCCATGAGGCCTTCATCGTTATTCTGCTTTAGTTTCAAGGTAGTAAGCTTTTCAACACTCCTAGGGGCCTTGCTTCAGCACCCGTTTCAGTACCAGAACACTGCGTAGAACCAGGAAGTTCTGCTCCTGCGTGTATGCTGCGTGTCAACCTAGAAATTAGAGGCTGACGGCACAAGGCTAGTTTTCCCATTTTGAAAGCTCCGTAGATGCGGCCCCGAAGCTACCTGAAAAGCACTGTTGTTACCGTGCTTTTACTTACAGCCGGCATGGCACATAGAAGAAAATGAGTTTTCTCGAAAGAAACCTTGTGCTTCCAGTTCCTAGTTGGAAGCTCACCCGGCTCTGCTCTATACCAAACGTGAAAGTCAATGTGAGCACTAGCCTCGAAGTAAGGCCCTGATTATCCTGGCAAAACGGGAGGCGTGCAGCAGCTCCATGAGGCCTTCATCGCTGTTCTGCTTTAGTTTCACGGTAGTAAGCTTTCCAAGACTCCTAGGGACTTTGCTTAAGCAACCGTTTCGGTACCAGAACACTGCGTAGAGACAGTAAGCTCTGGTCCTGCGTGTATGCTGCGTGTCAACCTAGAAATTGGAGACTGATGGCATAAGGCTTCTTTTCCCATTATGAAAGCTCCGTTCATGCGGCCTCGAAGCTACCTGAAAAGCATTGTTGTTGCCGGGGTTTTCCTCACTGCCGGCATGGTTCTGAGAAGAAAATGAGTTTTCTCCTAAGAAACCTTGGGTTTCCAGTTCCTTGTTGGAAGCTCACCCTGCTCTGCGCTATACCTAAAGTGAAAGTCAACGTGAGCCCAAGCTTCGAAGTAAGGCCCTGATTATCCTTGCAAAACGAGAGGCGTGCAGCGGCTCCATGAGGCCTTCATCGCTGTTCTGCTTTAGTTTCAAGGTAGTAAGCTTTTCAACACTCCTAGGGGACTTGCTTCAGCACCCGTTTCAGTACCAGAACACTGCGTAGAACCAGGAAGCTCTGCTCCTGCGTGTATGCTGCGTGTCAACCTAGAAATTAGAGACTGATGGCACAAGGCTTGTTTTCCCGTTTTGAAAGCTCCATTCATGCGGCCCCGAAGCTACCTGAAAAGCACTGTTGTTACCGTGCTTTTACTTACAGCTGGCATGGTTCATAGAAGAAAATGAGTTTTCTCGAAAGAAACCTTGTGCTTCCAGTTCCTAGTTGGAAGCTCACCCGGCTCTGCTCTATACCAAACGTGAAAGTCAATGTGAGCACTAGCCTCGAAGTAAGGCCCTGATTATGCTGGCAAAACGGGAGGCGTGCAGCAGCTCCATGAGGCCTTCATCGCTGTTCTGCTTTAGTTTCACGGTAGTAGCTTTCCAACATTCCTAGGGACTTTGCTTAAGCAACCGTTTCGGTACCAGAACACTGCGTAGAGACAGTAAGCTCTGGTCCTGCGTGTATGCTGCGTGTCAACCTAGAAATTGGAGACTGATGGCATAAGGCTTCTTTTCCCATTATGAAAGCTCCGTTCATGCGGCCTCGAAGCTACCTGAAAAGCATTGTTGTTGCCGGGGTTTTCCTCACTGCCGGCATGGTTCTGAGGAGAAAATGAGTTTTCTCCTAAGAAACCTTGGGTTTCCAGTTCTTTGTTGGAAGCTCACCCTGTTCTGCGCTATACCTAAAGTGAAAGTCAACGTGAGCCCAAGCTTCAAAGTAAGGCCGTGATTATCCTTGCAAAACGAGAGGCGTGCAGCAGCTCCATGACACCTTCATCGTTTTCTGCTTTAGTTTCAAGGTAGTGAGCTTTTCAACACTCCTAGGGGCCTTGCTTCAGCACCCGTTTCAGTACCAGAACACTGCGTAGAACCAGGAAGCTCTGCTCCTGCGTGTATGCTGCGTGTCAAGCTAGAAATTAGAGACTGACGGCACAAGGCTAGTTTTCCCATTATGAAAGCTCCGTTGATGCTGCCCCGGAGCTACCTGAAAAGCACTGTTGTTACCGTGCTTTTACTTACAGCCGGCATGGCACATAGAAGAAAATGAGTTTTCTCGAAAGAAACCTTGTGCTTCCAGTTCCTAGTTGGAAGCTCACCCTGCTCTGCTCTATACCAAACGTGAAAGTCAATGTGAGCACTAGCCTCGAAGTAAGGCCCTGATTATGCTGGCAATACGGGAGGCGTGCAGCAGCTCCATGAGGCCTTCATCGCTGTTGTGCTTTAGTTTCACGATAGTAAGCTTTCCAACATTCCTAGGGACTTTGCTTAAGCAACCGTTTCGGTACCAGAACACTGCGTAGAGACAGTAAGCTCTGGTCCTGCGTGTATGCTGCGTGTCAACCTAGAAATTGGAGACTGATGGCATAAGGCTTCTTTTCCCATTATGAAAGCTCCGTTCATGCGGCCTCGAAGCTACCTGAAAAGCATTGTTGTTGCCGGGGTTTTCCTCACTGCCGGCATGGTTCTGAGAAGAAAATGAGTTTTCTCCTAAGAAACCTTGGGTTTCCAGTTCCTTGTTGGAAGCTCACCCTGCTCTGCGCTATACCTAAAGTGAAAGTCAACGTGAGCCCAAGCTTCGAAGTAAGGCCCTGATTATCCTTGCAAAACGAGAGGCGTGCAGCAGCTCCATGAGGCCTTCATCGTTGTTCTGCTTTAGTTTCAAGGTAGTAAGCTTTTCAACACTCCTAGGGGACTTGCTTCAGCACCCGTTTCAGTACCAGAACACTGCGTAGAACCAGGAAGCTCTGCTCCTGCCTGTATGCTGCGTGTCAACCTAGAAATTAGAGACTGATGGCACAAGGCTAGTTTTCCCAATATGAAAGCTCCGTTGATGCGGCCCCGAAGCTACCTGAAAAGCACTGTTGTTACCGTGCTTTTACTTACAGCCGGCATGGTTCATAGAAGAAAATGAGTTTTCTCGAAAGAAACCTTGTGCTTCCAGTTCCTAGTTGGAAGCTCACCCTGCTCTGCTCTATAACAAACGTGAAAGTCAATGTGAGCACTAGCCTCGAAGTAAGGCCCTGATTATGCTGGCAAAACGGGAGGCGTGCAGCAGCTCCATGAGGCCTTCATCGCTGTTCTGCTTTAGTTTCACGGTAGTAGCTTTCCAACATTCCTAGGGACTTTGCTTAAGCAACCGTTTCGGTACCAGAACACTGCGTAGAGACAGTAAGCTCTGGTCCTGCGTGTATGCTGCGTGTCAACCTAGAAATTGGAGACTGATGGCATAAGGCTTCTTTTCCCATTATGAAAGCTCCGTTCATGCGGCCTCGAAGCTACCTGAGAAGCATTGTTGTTGCCGGGGTTTTCCTCACTGCCGGCATGGTTCTGAGGAGAAAATGAGTTTTCTCCTAAGAAACCTTGGGTTTCCAGTTCCTTGTTGGAAGCTCACCCTGCTCTGCGCTATACCTAAAGTGAAAGTCAACGTGAGCCCAAGCTTCGAAGTAAGGCCCTGATTATCCTTGCAAAACGAGAGGCGTGCAGCAGCTCCATGAGGCCTTCATCGTTGTTCTGCTTTAGTTTCAAGGTAGTAAGCTTTTCAACACTCCTAGGGGACTTGCTTCAGCACCCGTTTCAGTACCAGAACACTGCGTAGAACCAGGAAGCTCTGCTCCTGCCTGTATGCTGCGTGTCAACCTAGAAATTAGAGACTGATGGCACAAGGCTTGTTTTCCCGTTTTGAAAGCTCCATTCATGCGGCCTCGAAACTACCTGAAAAGCACTGTTGTTACCGTGCTTTTACTTACAGCCGGCATGGCACATAGAAGAAAATGAGTTTTCTCGAAAGAAACCTTGTGCTTCCAGTTCCTAGTTGGAAGCTCACCCGGCTCTGCTCTATACCAAACGTGAAAGTCAATGTGAGCACTAGACTCGAAGTAAGGCCCTGATTATGCTGGCAATACGGGAGGCGTGCAGCAGCTCCATGAGGCCTTCATCGCTGTTCTGCTTTAGTTTCACGGTAGTAAGCTTTCCAACATTCCTAGGGACTTTGCTTAAGCAACCGTTTCGGTACCAGAACACTGCGTAGAGACAGTAAGCTCTGGTCCTGCGTGTATGCTGCGTGTCAACCTAGAAATTGGAGACTGATGGCATAAGGCTTCTTTTGCCATTATGAAAGCTCCGTTCATGCGGCCTCGAAGCTACCTGAAAAGCATTGTTGTTGCCGGGGTTTTCCTCACTGCCGGCATGGTTCTGAGAAGAAACTGAGTTTTCTCCTAAGAAACCTTGGGTTTCCAGTTCCATGTTGGAAGCTCACCCTGCTCTGCGCTATACCTAAAGTGAAAGTCAACGTGAGCCCAAGCTTCGAAGTAAGGCCCTGATTATCCTTGCAAAACGAGAGGCGTGCAGCAGTTCCATGAGGCCTTCATCGTTGTTCTGCTTTAGTTTCAAGGTAGTAAGCTTTTCAACACTCCTAGGGGCCTTGCTTCAGCACCCGTTTCAGTACCAGAACACTGCGTAGAACCAGGAAGCTCTGCTCCTGCGTGTATGCTGCGTGTCAACCTAGAAATTAGAGACTGATGGCACAAGGCTAGTTTTCCCATTTTGAAAGCTCCGTTGATGCGGCCCCGAAGCTACCTGAAAAGCACTGTTGTTACCGTGCTTTTACTTACAGCCGGCATGGCACATAGAAGAAAATGAGTTTTCTCGAAAGAAACCTTGTGCTTCCAGTTCCTAGTTGTAAGCTCACCCGGCTCTGCTCTATACCAAACGTGAAAGTCAATGTGAGCACTAGCCTCGAAGTAAGGCCCTGATTATCCTGGCAAAACGGGAGGCGTGCAGCAGCTCCATGAGGCCTTCATCGCTGTTCTGCTTTAGTTTCACGGTAGTAAGCTTTCCAAGACTCCTAGGGACTTTGCTTAAGCAACCGTTTCGGTACCAGAACACTGCGTAGAGACAGTAAGCTCTGGTCCTGCGTGTATGCTGCGTGTCAACCTAGAAATTGGAGACTGATGGCATAAGGCTTCTTTTGCCATTATGAAAGCTCCGTTCATGCGGCCTCGAAGCTACCTGAAAAGCATTGTTGTTGCCGGGGTTTTCCTCACTGACGGCATGGTTCTGAGAAGAAAATGAGTTTTCTAAGAAACCTTGGGTTTCCAGTTCCTTGTTGGAAGCTCACCCTGCTCTGCGCTATACCTAAAGTGAAAGTCAACGTGAGCCCAAGCTTCGAAGTAAGGCCCTGATTATCCTTGCAAAACGAGAGGCGTGCAGCAGCTCCATGAGGCCTTCATCGCTGTTCTGCTTTAGTTTCACGGTAGTAGCTTTCCAACATTCCTAGGGACTTTGCTTAAGCAACCGTTTCGGTACCAGAACACTGCGTAGAGACAGTAAGCTCTGGTCCTGCGTGTATGCTGCGTGTCAACCTAGAAATTGGAGACTGATGGCATAAGGCTTCTTTTCCCATTATGAAAGCTCCGTTCATGCGGCCTCGAAGCTACCTGAAAAGCATTGTTGTTGCCGGGGTTTTCCTCACTGCCGGCATGGTTCTGAGGAGAAAATGAGTTTTCTCCTAAGAAACCTTGGGTTTCCAGTTCTTTGTTGGAAGCTCACCCTGTTCTGCGCTATACCTAAAGTGAAAGTCAACGTGAGCCCAAGCTTCGAAGTAAGGCCGTGATTATCCTTGCAAAACGAGAGGCGTGCAGCAGCTCCATGAGACCTTCATCGTTTTCTGCTTTAGTTTCAAGGTAGTGAGCTTTTCAACACTCCTAGGGGCCTTGCTTCAGCACCCGTTTCAGTACCAGAACACTGCGTAGAACCAGGAAGCTCTGCTCCTGCGTGTATGCTGCGTGTCAACCTAGAAATTAGAGACTGACGGCACAAGGCTAGTTTTCCCATTATGAAAGCTCCGTTGATGCGGCCCCGAAGCTACCTGAAAAGCACTGTTGTTACCGTGCTTTTACTTACAGCCGGCATGGCACATAGAAGAAAATGAGTTTTCTCGAAAGAAACCTTGTGCTTCCAGTTCCTAGTTGGAAGCTCACCCTGCTCTGCTCTATACCAAACGTGAAAGTCAATGTGAGCACTAGCCTCGAAGTAAGGCCCTGATTATGCTGGCAATACGGGAGGCGTGCAGCAGCTCCATGAGGCCTTCATCGCTGTTCTGCTTTAGTTTCACGGTAGTAAGCTTTCCAACATTCCTAGGGACTTTGCTTAAGCAACCGTTTCGGTACCAGAACACTGCGTAGAGACAGTAAGCTCTGGTCCTGCGTGTATGCTGCGTGTCAACCTAGAAAGTGGAGACTGATGGCATAAGGCTTCTTTTCCCATTATGAAAGCTCCGTTCATGCGGCCTCGAAGCTACCTGAAAAGCATTGTTGTTGCCGGGGTTTTCCTCACTGCCGGCATGGTTCTGAGAAGAAAATGAGTTTTCTCCTAAGAAACCTTGGGTTTCCAGTTCCTTGTTGGAAGCTCACCCTGCTCTGCGCTATACCTAAAGTGAAAGTCAACGTGAGCCCAAGCTTCGAAGTAAGGCCCTGATTATCCTTGCAAAACGAGAGGCGTGCAGCAGTTCCATGAGGCCTTCATCGTTGTTCTGCTTTAGTTTCAAGGTAGTAAGCTTTTCAACACTCCTAGGGGCCTTGCTTCAGCACCCGTTTCAGTACCAGAACACTGCGTAGAACCAGGAAGCTCTGCTCCTGCGTGTATGCTGCGTGTCAACCTAGAAATTAGAGACTGATGGCACAAGGCTAGTTTTCCCATTATGAAAGCTCCGTTGATGTTGCCTCGAAGCTACCTGAAAAGCACTGTTGTTACCGTGCTTTTACTTACAGCCGGCATGGTTCATAGAAGAAAATGAGTTTTCTCGAAAGAAACCTTGTGCTTCCAGTTCCTAGTTGGAAGCTCACCCGGCTCTGCTCTATAACAAACGTGAAAGTCAATGTGAGCACTAGCCTCGAAGTAAGGCCCTGATTATGCTGGCAAAACGGGAGGCGTGCAGCAGCTCCATGAGGCCTTTATCGCTGTTCTGCTTTAGTTTCACGGTAGTAAGCTTTCCAAGGCTCCTAGGGACTTTGCTTAAGCAACCGTTTCGGTACCAGAACACTGCGTAGAGACAGTAAGCTCTGGTCCTGCGTGTATGCTGCGTGTCAACCTAGAAATTGGAGACTGATGGCATAAGGCTTCTTTGGCATTATGAAAGCTCCGTTCATGCGGCCTCAAAGCTACCTGAAAAGCATTGTTGTTGCCGGGGTTTTCCTCACTGCCGGCATGGTTCTGAGAAGAAAATGAGTTTTCTCCTAAGAAACCTTGGGTTTCCAGTTCCTTGTTGGAAGCTCACCCTGCTCTGCGCTATACCTAAAGTGAAAGTCAACGTGAGCCCAAGCTTCGAAGTAAGGCCCTGATTATCCTTGCAAAACGAGAGGCGTGCAGCAGCTCCATGAGGCCTTCATCGTTGTTCTGCTTTAGTTTCAAGGTAGTAAGCTTTTCAACACTCCTAGGGGCCTTGCTTCAGCACCCGTTTCAGTACCAGAACACTGCGTAGAACCAGGAAGTTCTGCTCCTGCGTGTATGCTGCGTGTCAACCTAGAAATTAGAGGCTGACGGAACAAGGCTGGTTTTCCCATTATGAAAGCTCCGTTGATGCGGCCCCGAAGCTACCTGAAAAGCACTGTTGTTACCGTGCTTTTACTTACAGCCGGCATGGCACATAGAAGAAAATGAGTTTTCTCGAAAGAAACCTTGTGCTTCCAGTTCCTAGTTGGAAGCTCACCCGGCTCTGCTCTATACCAAACGTGAAAGTCAATGTGAGCACTAGCCTCAAAGTAAGGCCCTGATTATCCTGGCAAAACGGGAGGCGTGCAGCAGCTCCATGAGGCCTTCATCGCTGTTCTGCTTTAGTTTCACGGTAGTAAGCTTTCCAAGACTCCTAGGGACTTTGCTTAAGCAACCGTTTCGGTACCAGAACACTGCGTAGAGACAGTAAGCTCTGGTCCTGCGTGTATGCTGCGTGTCAACCTAGAAATTGGAGACTGATGGCATAAGGCTTCTTTTCCCATTATGAAAGCTCCGTTCATGCGGCCTCGAAGCTACCTGAAAAGCATTGTTGTTGCCGGGGTTTTCCTCACTGCCGGCATGGTTCTGAGAAGAAAATGAGTTTTCTCCTAAGAAACCTTGGGTTTCCAGTTCCTTGTTGGAAGCTCACCCTGCTCTGCGCTATACCTAAAGTGAAAGTCAACGTGAGCCCAAGCTTCGAAGTAAGGCCCTGATTATCCTTGCAAAACGAGAGGCGTGCAGCAGCTCCATGAGGCCTTCATCGTTGTTCTGCTTTAGTTTCAAGGTAGTAAGCTTTTCAACACTCCTAGGGGACTTGCTTCAGCACCCGTTTCAGTACCAGAACATTGCGTAGAACCAGGAAGCTCTGCTCCTGCGTGTATGCTGCGTGTCAACCTAGAAATTAGAGACTGATGGCACAAGGCTAGTTTTCCCATTATGAAAGCTCCGTTGATGCTGCCCCGAAGCTACCTGAAAAGCACTGTTGTTACCGTGCTTTTACTTACAGCCGGCATGGTTCATAGAAGAAAATGAGTTTTCTCGAAAGAAACCTTGTGCTTCCAGTTCCTAGTTGGAAGCTCACCCTGCTCTGCTCTATACCAAACGTGAAAGTCAATGTGAGCACTAGCCTCGAAGTAAGGCCCTGATTATCCTGGCAAAATCGGAGGCGTGCAGCAGCTCCATGAGGCCTTCATCGCGGTTCTGCTTTAGTTTCACGGTAGTAAGCTTTCCAAGACTCTTGGGACATTGCTTAAGCAACAGCTTCGGTACCAGCACACTGCGTAGAGACAGTAAGCTCTGGTCCTGCGTGTATGCTGCGTGTCAACCTAGAAATTGGAGACTGATGGCATAAGGCTTCTTTTCCCATTATGAAAGCTCCGTTCATGCGGCCTCGAAGCTACCTGAAAAGCATTGTTGTTGCCGGGGTTTTCCTCACTGCCGGCATGGTTCTGAGGAGAAAATGAGTTTTCTCCTAAGAAACCTTGGGTTTCCAGTTCCTAGTTGGAAACTCACCCTGCTCTGCTCTATACCAAACGTGAAAGTCAATGTGAGCACTAGCCTCGAAGTATGGCCCTGATTATCCTGGCAAAACGGGAGGCGTGCAGCAGCTCCATGAGGCCTTCATCGTTGTTCTGCTTTAGTTTCAAGGTAGTAAGCTTTTCAACACTCCTAGGGGACTTGCTTCAGCACCCGTTTCAGTACCAGAACACTGCGTAGAACCAGGAAGCTCTGCTCCTGCGTGTATGCTGCGTGTCAACCTAGAAATTAGAGACTGATGGCACAAGGCTAGTTTTCCCATTATGAAAGCTCCGTTGATGCGGCCCCGAAGCTACCTGAAAAGCACTGTTGTTACCGTGCTTTTACTTACAGCCGGCATGGCACATAGAAGAAAATGAGTTTTCTCGAAAGAAACCTTGTGCTTCCAGTTCCTAGTTGGAAGCTCACCCGGCTCTGCTCTATACCAAACGTGAAAGTCAATGTGAGCACTAGCCTCGAAGTAAGGCCCTGATTATCCTGGCAAAACGGGAGGCGTGCAGCAGCTCCATGAGGCCTTCATCGCTGTTCTGCTTTAGTTTCACGGTAGTAAGCTTTCCAAGACTCCTAGGGACTTTGCTTAAGCAACCGTTTCGGTACCAGAACACTGCGTAGAGACAGTAAGCTCTGGTCCTGCGTGTATGCTGCGTGTCAACCTAGAAATTGGAGACTGATGGCATAAGGCTTCTTTTCCCATTATGAAAGCTCCGTTCATGCGGCCTCGAAGCTACCTGAAAAGCATTGTTGTTGCCGGGGTTTTCCTCACTGCCGGCATGGTTCTGAGAAGAAAATGAGTTTTCTCCTAAGAAACCTTGGGTTTCCAGTTCCTTGTTGGAAGCTCACCCTGCTCTGCGCTATACCTAAAGTGAAAGTCAACGTGAGCCCAAGCTTCGAAGTAAGGCCCTGATTATCCTTGCAAAACGAGAGGCGTGCAGCGGCTCCATGAGGCCTTAATCGTTGTTCTGCTTTAGTTTCAAGGTAGTAAGCTTTTCAACACTCCTAGGGGACTTGCTTCAGCACCCGTTTCAGTACCAGAACACTGCGTAGAACCAGGAAGCTCTGCTCCTGCGTGTATGCTGCGTGTCAACCTAGAAATTAGAGACTGATGGCACAAGGCTTGTATTCCCGTTTTGAAAGCTCCATTCATGCGGCCCCGAAGCTACCTGAAAAGCACTGTAGTTACCGTGCTTTTACTTACAGCTGGCATGGTTCATAGAAGAAAATGAGTTTTCTCGAAAGAAACCTTGTGCTTCCAGTTCCTAGTTGGAAGCTCACCCTGCTCTGCTCTATACCAAACGTGAAAGTCAATGTGAGCACTAGCCTCGAAGTAAGGCCCTGATTATGCTGGCAAAACGGGAGGCGTGCAGCAGCTCCATGAGGCCTTCATCGCTGTTCTGCTTTAGTTTCACGGTAGTAGCTTTCCAACATTCCTAGGGACTTTGCTTAAGCAACCGTTTCGGTACCAGAACACTGCGTAGAGACAGTAAGCTCTGGTCCTGCGTGTATGCTGCGTGTCAACCTAGAAATTGGAGACTGATGGCATAAGGCTTCTTTTCCCATTATGAAAGCTCCGTTCATGCGGCCTCGAAGCTACCTGAAAAGCATTGTTGTTGCCGGGGTTTTCCTCACTGCCGGCATGGTTCTGAGGAGAAAATGAGTTTTCTCCTAAGAAACCTTGGGTTTCCAGTTCTTTGTTGGAAGCTCACCCTGTTCTGCGCTATACCTAAAGTGAAAGTCAACGTGAGCCCAAGCTTCGAAGTAAGGCCGTGATTATCCTTGCAAAACGAGAGGCGTGCAGCAGCTCCATGAGACCTTCATCGTTTTCTGCTTTAGTTTCAAGGTAGTGAGCTTTTCAACACTCCTAGGGGCCTTGCTTCAGCACCCGTTTCAGTACCAGAACACTGCGTAGAACCAGGAAGCTCTGCTCCTGCGTGTATGCTGCGTGTCAACCTAGAAATTAGAGACTGACGGCACAAGGCTAGTTTTCCCATTATGAAAGGTCCGTTGATGCGGCCCCGAAGCTACCTGAAAAGCACTGTTGTTACCGTGCTTTTACTTACAGCCGGCATGGCACATAGAAGAAAATGAGTTTTCTCGAAAGAAACCTTGTGCTTCCAGTTCCTAGTTGGAAGCTCACCCTGCTCTGCTCTATACCAAACGTGAAAGTCAATGTGAGCACTAGCCTCGAAGTAAGGCCCTGATTATGCTGGCAATACGGGAGGCGTGCAGCAGCTCCATGAGGCCTTCATCGCTGTTCTGCTTTAGTTTCACGGTAGTAAGCTTTCCAACATTCCTAGGGACTTTGCTTAAGCAACCGTTTCGGTACCAGAACACTGCGTAGAGACAGTAAGCTCTGGTCCTGCGTGTATGCTGCGTGTCAACCTAGAAATTGGAGACTGATGGCATAAGGCTTCTTTTCCCATTATGAAAGCTCCGTTCATGCGGCCTCGAAGCTACCTGAAAAGCATTGTTGTTGCCGGGGTTTTCCTCACTGCCGGCATGGTTCTGAGAAGAAAATGAGTTTTCTCCTAAGAAACCTTGGGTTTCCAGTTCCTTGTTGGAAGCTCACCCTGCTCTGCGCTATACCTAAAGTGAAAGTCAACGTGAGCCCAAGCTTCGAAGTAAGGCCCTGATTATCCTTGCAAAACGAGAGGCGTGCAGCAGCTCCATGAGGCCTTCATCGTTGTTCTGCTTTAGTTTCAAGGTAGTAAGCTTTTCAACACTCCTAGGGGACTTGCTTCAGCACCCGTTTCAGTACCAGAACACTGCGTAGAACCAGGAAGCTCTGCTCCTGCGTGTATGCTGCGTGTCAACCTAGAAATTAGAGACTGATGGCACAAGGCTTGTTTTCCCGTTTTGAAAGCTCCATTCATGCGGCCCCGAAGCTACCTGAAAAGCACTGTAGTTACCGTGCTTTTACTTACAGCTGGCATGGTTCATAGAAGAAAATGAGTTTTCTCGAAAGAAACCTTGTGCTTCCAGTTCCTAGTTGGAAGCTCACCCTGCTCTGCTCTATACCAAACGTGAAAGTCAATGTGAGCACTAGCCTCGAAGTAAGGCCCTGATTATGCTGGCAAAACGGGAGGCGTGCAGCAGCTCCATGAGGCCTTCATCGCTGTTCTGCTTTAGTTTCACGGTAGTAGCTTTCCAACATTCCTAGGGACTTTGCTTAAGCAACCGTTTCGGTACCAGAACACTGCGTAGAGACAGTAAGCTCTGGTCCTGCGTGTATGCTGCGTGTCAACCTAGAAATTGGAGACTGATGGCATAAGGCTTCTTTTCCCATTATGAAAGCTCCGTTCATGCGGCCTCGAAGCTACCTGAAAAGCATTGTTGTTGCCGGGGTTTTCCTCACTGCCGGCATGGTTCTGAGAAGAAAATGAGTTTTCTCCTAAGAAACCTTGGGTTTCCAGTTCTTTGTTGGAAGCTCACCCTGTTCTGCGCTATACCTAAAGTGAAAGTCAACGTGAGCCCAAGCTTCGAAGTAAGGCCGTGATTATCCTTGCAAAACGAGAGGCGTGCAGCAGCTCCATGAGACCTTCATCGTTTTCTGCTTTAGTTTCAAGGTAGTGAGATTTTCAACACTCCTAGGGGCCTTGCTTCAGCACCCGTTTCAGTACCAGAACACTTCGTAGAACCAGGAAGCTCTGCTCCTGCGTGTATGCTGCGTGTCAAGCTAGAAATTAGAGACTGACGGCACAAGGCTAGTTTTCCCATTATGAAAGCTCCGTTGATGCGGCCCCGAAGCTACCTGAAAAGCACTGTTGTTACCGTGCTTTTACTTACAGCCGGCATGGCACATAGAAGAAAATGAGTTTTCTCGAAAGAAACCTTGTGCTTCCAGTTCCTAGTTGGAAGCTCACCCGGCTCTGCTCTATACCAAACGTGAAAGTCAATGTGAGCACTAGCCTCGAAGTAAGGCCCTGATTATGCTGGCAAAACGGGAGGCGTGCAGCAGCTCCATGAGGCCTTCATCGCTGTTCTGCTTTAGTTTCACGGTAGTAAGCTTTCCAACATTCCTAGGGACTTTGCTTAAGCAACCGTTTCGGTACCAGAACACTGCGTAGAGACAGTAAGCTCTGGTCCTGCGTGTATGCTGCGTGTCAACCTAGAAATTGGAGACTGATGGCATAAGGCTTCTTTTCCCATTATGAAAGCTCCGTTCATGCGGCCTCGAAGCTACCTGAAAAGCATTGTTGTTGCCGGGGTTTTCCTCACTGCCGGCATGGTTCTGAGAAGAAAATGAGTTTTCTCCTAAGAAACCTTGGGTTTCCAGTTCCTTGTTGGAAGCTCACCCTGCTCTGCGCTATACCTAAAGTGAAAGTCAACGTGAGCCCAAGCTTCGAAGTAAGGCCCTGATTATCCTTGCAAAACGAGAGGCGTGCAGCAGTTCCATGAGGCCTTCATCGTTGTTCTGCTTTAGTTTCAAGGTAGTAAGCTTTTCAACACTCCTAGGGGCCTTGCTTCAGCACCCGTTTCAGTACCAGAACACTGCGTAGAACCAGGAAGCTCTGCTCCTGCGTGTATGCTGCGTGTCAACCTAGAAATTAGAGACTGATGGCACAAGGCTAGTTTTCCCATTATGAAAGCTCCGTTGATGTTGCCCCGAATCTACCTGAAAAGCACTGTTGTTACCGTGCTTTTACTTACAGCCGGCATGGCACATAGAAGAAAATGAGTTTTCTCGAAAGAAACCTTGTGCTTCCAGTTCCTAGTTGGAAGCTCACCCTGCTCTGCTCTATACCAAACGTGAAAGTCAATGTGAGCACTAGCCTCGAAGTAAGGCCCTGATTATGCTGGCAATACGGGAGGCGTGCAGCAGCTCCATGAGGCCTTCATCGCTGTTCTGCTTTAGTTTCACGGTAGTAAGCTTTCCAACATTCCTAGGGACTTTGCTTAAGCAACCGTTTCGGTACCAGAACACTGCGTAGAGACAGTAAGCTCTGGTCCTGCATGTATGCTGCGTGTCAACCTAGAAATTGGAGACTGATGGCATAAGGCTTCTTTTCCCATTATGAAAGCTCCGTTCATGCGGCCTCGAAGCTACCTGAAAAGCATTGTTGTTGCCGGGGTTTTCCTCACTGCCGGCATGGTTCTGAGAAGAAAATGAGTTTTCTCCTAAGAAACCTTGGGTTTCCAGTTCCTTGTTGGAAGCTCACCCTGCTCTGCGCTATATCTAAAGTGAAAGTCAACGTGAGCCCAAGCTTCGAAGTAAGGCCCTGATTATCCTTGCAAAACGAGAGGCGTGCAGCAGCTCCATGAGGCCTTCATCGTTGTTCTGCTTTAGTTTCAAGGTAGTAAGCTTTTCAACACTCCTAGGGGCCTTGCTTCAGCACCCGTTTCAGTACCAGAACACTGCGTAGAACCAGGAAGTTCTGCTCCTGCGTGTATGCTGCGTGTCAACCTAGAAATTAGAGGCTGACGGAACAAGGCTAGTTTTCCCATTATGAAAGCTCCGTTGATGCGGCCCCGAAGCTACCTGAAAAGCACTGTTGTTACCGTGCTTTTACTTACAGCCGGCATGGCACATAGAAGAAAATGAGTTTTCTCGAAAGAAACCTTGTGCTTCCAGTTCCTAGTTGGAAGCTCACCCGGCTCTGCTCTATACCAAACGTGAAAGTCAATGTGAGCACTAGCCTCGAAGTAAGGCCCTGATTATCCTGGCAAAACGGGAGGAGTGCAGCAGCTCCATGAGGCCTTCATCGCTGTTCTGCTTTAGTTTCACGGTAGTAAGCTTTCCAACATTCCTAGGGACTTTGCTTAAGCAACCGTTTCGGTACCAGAACACTGCGTAGAGACAGTAAGCTCTGGTCCTGCGTGTATGCTGCGTGTCAACCTAGAAATTGGAGACTGATGGCATAAGGCTTCTTTTGCCATTATGAAAGCTCCGTTCATGCGGCCTCGAAGCTACCTGAAAAGCATTGTTGTTGCCGGGGTTTTCCTCACTGCCGGCATGGTTCTGAGAAGAAACTGAGTTTTCTCCTAAGAAACCTTGGGTTTCCAGTTCCTTGTTGGAAGCTCACCCTGCTCTGCGCTATACCTAAAGTGAAAGTCAACGTGAGCCCAAGCTTCGAAGTAAGGCCCTGATTATCCTTGCAAAACGAGAGGCGTGCAGCAGCTCCATGAGGCCTTCATCGTTGTTCTGCTTTAGTTTCAAGGTAGTAAGCTTTTCAACACTCCTAGGGGCCTTGCTTCAGCACCCGTTTCAGTACCAGAACACTGCGTAGAACCAGGAAGCTCTGCTCCTGCGTGTATGCTGCGTGTCAAGCTAGAAATTAGAGACTGACGGCACAAGGCTAGTTTTCCCATTATGAAAGCTCCGTTGATGCGGCCCCGAAGCTACCTGAAAAGCACTGTTGTTACCGTGCTTTTACTTACAGCCGGCATGGCACATAGAAGAAAATGAGTTTTCTCGAAAGAAACCTTGTGCTTCCAGTTCCTAGTTGGAAGCTCACCCTGCTCTGCTCTATACCAAACGTGAAAGTCAATGTGAGCACTAGCCTCGAAGTAAGGCCCTGATTATGCTGGCAATACGGGAGGCGTGCAGCAGCTCCATGAGGCCTTCATCGCTGTTCTGCTTTAGTTTCACGGTAGTAAGCTTTCCAACATTCCTAGGGACTTTGCTTAAGCAACCGTTTCGGTACCAGAACACTGCGTAGAGACAGTAAGCTCTGGTCCTGCGTGTATGCTGCGTGTCAACCTAGAAATTGGAGACTGATGGCATAAGGCTTCTTTTGCCATTATGAAAGCTCCGTTCATGCGGCCTCGAAGCTACCTGAAAAGCATTGTTGTTGCCGGGGTTTTCCTCACTGCCGGCATGGTTCTGAGAAGAAAATGAGTTTTCTCCTAAGAAACCTTGGGTTTCCAGTTCCTTGTTGGAAGCTCACCCTGCTCTGCGCTATACCTAAAGTGAAAGTCAACGTGAGCCCAAGCTTCGAAGTAAGGCCCTGATTATCCTTGCAAAACGAGAGGCGTGCAGCAGCTCCATGAGGCCTTCATCGTTGTTCTGCTTTAGTTTCAAGGTAGTAAGCTTTTCAACACTCCTAGGGGCCTTGCTTCAGCACCCGTTTCAGTACCAGAACACTGCGTAGAACCAGGAAGCTCTGCTCCTGCGTGTATGCTGCGTGTCAACCTAGAAATTATAGACTGATGGCACAAGGCTAGTTTTCCCGTTTTGAAAGCTCCATTCATGCGGCCTCGAAGCTACCTGAAAAGCACTGTTGTTACCGTGCTTTTACTTACAGCCGGCATGGCACATAGAAGAAAATGAGTTTTCTCGAAAGAAACCTTGTGCTTCCAGTTCCTAGTTGGAGCTCACCGGCTCTGCTCTATACCAAACGTGAAAATCAATGTGAGCACTAGCCTCGAAGTAAGGCCCTGATTATGCTGTCAATACGGGAGGCGTGCAGCAGCTCCATGAGGCCTTCATCGCTGTTCTGCTTTAGTTTCACGGTAGTAGCTTTCCAACATTCCTAGGGACTTTGCTTAAGCAACCGTTTCGGTACCAGAACACTGCGTAGAGACAGTAAGCTCTGGTCCTGCGTGTATGCTGCGTGTCAACCTAGAAATTGGAGACTGATGGCATAAGGCTTCTTTTCCCATTATGAAAGCTCCGTTCATGCGGCCTCGAAGCTACCTGAAAAGCATTGTTGTTGCCGGGGTTTTCCTCACTGCCGGCATGGTTCTGAGAAGAAACTGAGTTTTCTCCTAAGAAACCTTGGGTTTCCAGTTCCTTGTTGGAAGCTCACCCTGCTCTGCGCTATACCTAAAGTGAAAGTCAACGTGAGCCCAAGCTTCGAAGTAAGGCCCTGATTATCCTTGCAAAACGAGAGGCGTGCAGCAGCTCCATGAGGCCTTCATCGTTGTTCTGCTTTAGTTTCAAGGTAGTAAGCTTTTCACCACTCCTAGGGGCCTTGCTTCAGCACCCGTTTCAGTACCAGAACACTGCGTAGAACCAGGAAGTTCTGCTCCTGCGTGTATGCTGCGTGTCAACCTAGAAATTAGAGGCTGACGGCACAAGGCTAGTTTTCCCATTATGAAAGCTCCGTTGATGCGGCCCCGAAGCTACCTGAAAAGCACTGTTGTTACCGTGCTTTTACTTACAGCCGGCATGGCACATAGAAGAAAATGAGTTTTCTCGAAAGAAACCTTGTGCTTCCAGTTCCTAGTTGGAAGCTCACCCGGCTCTGCTCTATACCAAACGTGAAAGTCAATGTGAGCACTAGCCTCGAAGTAAGGCCCTGATTATCCTGGCAAAACGGGAGGCGTGCAGCAGCTCCATGAGGCCTTCATCGCTGTTCTGCTTTAGTTTCACGGTAGTAAGCTTTCCAAGACTCCTAGGGACTTTGCTTAAGCAACCGTTTCGGTACCAGAACACTGCGTAGAGACAGTAAGCTCTGGTCCTGCGTGTATGCTGCGTGTCAACCTAGAAATTGGAGACTGATGGCATAAGGCTTCTTTTCCCATTATGAAAGCTCCGTTCATGCGGCCTCGAAGCTACCTGAAAAGCATTGTTGTTGCCGGGGTTTTCCTCACTGCCGGCATGGTTCTGAGAAGAAAATGAGTTTTCTCCTAAGAAACCTTGGGTTTCCAGTTCCTTGTTGGAAGCTCACCCTGCTCTGCGCTATACCTAAAGTGAAAGTCAACGTGAGCCCAAGCTTCGAAGTAAGGCCCTGATTATCCTTGCAAAACGAGAGGCGTGCAGCAGCTCCATGAGGCCTTCATCGTTGTTCTGCTTTAGTTTCAAGGTAGTAAGCTTTTCAACACTCCTAGGGGACTTGCTTCAGCACCCGTTTCAGTACCAGAACACTGCGTAGAACCAGGAAGCTCTGCTCCTGCGTGTATGCTGCGTGTCAACCTAGAAATTAGAGACTGATGGCACAAGGCTTGTTTTCCCGTTTTGAAAGCTCCATTCATGCGGCCTCGAAGCTACCTGAAAAGCACTGTTGTTACCGTGCTTTTACTTACAGCCGGCATGGCACATAGAAGAAAATGAGTTTTCTCGAAAGAAACCTTGTGCTTCCAGTTCCTAGTTGGAAGCTCACCCTGCTCTGCTCTATACCAAACGTGAAAGTCAATGTGAGCACTAGCCTCGAAGTAAGGCCCTGATTATCCTGGCAAAACGGGAGGCGTGCAGCAGCTCCATGAGGCCTTCATCGCTGTTCTGCTTTAGTTTCACGGTAGTAAGCTTTCCAAGACTCCTAGGGACTTTGCTTAAGCAACCGTTTCGGTACCAGAACACTGCGTAGAGACAGTAAGCTCTGGTCCTGCGTGTATGCTGCGTGTCAACCTAGAAATTGGAGACTGATGGCATAAGGCTTCTTTTGCCATTATGAAAGCTCCGTTCATGCGGCCTCGAAGCTACCTGAAAAGCATTGTTGTTGCCGGGGTTTTCCTCACTGCCGGCATGGTTCTGAGGAGAAAATGAGTTTTCTCCTAAGAAACCTTGGGTTTCCAGTTCCTTGTTGGAAGCTCACCCTGCTCTGCGCTATACCTAAAGTGAAAGTCAACGTGAGCCCAAGCTTCGAAGTAAGGCCCTGATTATCCTTGCAAAACGAGAGGCGTGCAGCAGGTCCATGAGGCCTTCATCGTTGTTCTGCTTTAGTTTCAAGGTAGTAAGCTTTTCAACACTCCTAGGGGCCTGGCTTCAGCACCCGTTTCAGTACCAGAACACTGCGTAGAACCAGGAAGCTCTGCTCCTGCCTGTATGCTGCGTGTCAACCTAGAAATTAGAGACTGATGGCACAAGGCTTTTTCCCATTATGAAAGCTCCGTTGATGCGGCCCCGAAGCTACCTGAAAAGCACTGTTGTTACCGTGCTTTTACTTACAGCCGGCATGGCACATAGAAGAAAATGAGTTTTCTCGAAAGAAACCTTGTGCTTCCAGTTCCTAGTTGGAAGCTCACCCGGCTCTGCTCTATACCAAACGTGAAAGTCAATGTGAGCACTAGCCTCGAAGTAAGGCCCTGATTATCCTGGCAAAACGGGAGGCGTGCAGCACTCCATGAGGCCTTCATCGCTGTTCTGCTTTAGTTTCACGGTAGTAAGCTTTCCAAGACTCCTAGGGACTTTGCTTAAGCAACCGTTTCGGTACCAGAACACTGCGTAGAGACAGTAAGCTCTGGTCCTGCGTGTATGCTGCGTGTCAACCTAGAAATTGGAGACTGATGGCATAAGGCTTCTTTTCCCATTATGAAAGCTCCGTTCATGCGGCCTCGAAGCTACCTGAAAAGCATTGTTGTTGCCGGGGTTTTCCTCACTGCCGGCATGGTTCTGAGAAGAAAATGAGTTTTCTCCTAAGAAACCTTGGGTTTCCAGTTCCTGGTTGGAAGCTCACCCTGCTCTGCGCTATACCTAAAGTGAAAGTCAACGTGAGCCCAAGCTTCGAAGTAAGGCCCTGATTATCCTTGCAAAACGAGAGGCGTGCAGCAGCTCCATGAGGCCTTCATCGCTGTTCTGCTTTAGTTTCACGGTAGTAAGCTTTCCAACATTCCTAGGGACTTTGCTTAAGCAACCGTTTCGGTACCAGAACACTGCGTAGAACCAGGAAGCTCTGCTCCTGCGTGTATGCTGCGTGTCAACCTAGAAATTAGAGACTGATGGCACAAGGCTAGTTTTCCCATTTTGAAAGCTCCGTTGATGTTGCCCCGAAGCTACCTGAAAAGCACTGTTGTTACCGTGCTTTTACTTACAGCCGGCATGGTTCATAGAAGAAAATGAGTTTTCTCGAAAGAAACCTTGTGCTTCCAGTTCCTAGTTGGAAGCTCACCCGGCTCTGCTCTATAACAAACGTGAAAGTCAATGTGAGCACTAGCCTCGAAGTAAGGCCCTGATTATGCTGGCAAAACGGGAGGCGTGCAGCAGCTCCATGAGGCCTTTATCGCTGTTCTGCTTTAGTTTCACGGTAGTAAGCTTTCCAAGGCTCCTAGGGACTTTGCTTAAGCAACCGTTTCGGTACCAGAACACTGCGTAGAGACAGTAAGCTCTGGTCCTGCGTGTATGCTGCGTGTCAACCTAGAAATTGGAGACTGATGGCATAAGGCTTCTTTGGCATTATGAAAGCTCCGTTCATGCGGCCTCAAAGCTACCTGAAAAGCATTGTTGTTGCCGGGGTTTTCCTCACTGCCGGCATGGTTCTGAGAAGAAACTGAGTTTTCTCCTAAGAAACCTTGGGTTTCCAGTTCCTTGTTGGAAGCTCACCCTGCTCTGCGCTATACCTAAAGTGAAAGTCAACGTGAGCCCAAGCTTCGAAGTAAGGCCCTGATTATCCTTGCAAAACGAGAGGCGTGCAGCAGCTCCATGAGGCCTTCATCGTTGTTCTGCTTTAGTTTCAAGGTAGTAAGCTTTTCAACACTCCTAGGGGCCTTGCTTCAGCACCCGTTTCAGTACCAGAACACTGCGTAGAACCAGGAAGCTCTGCTCCTGCGTGTATGCTGCGTGTCAAGCTAGAAATTAGAGACTGACGGCACAAGGCTAGTTTTCCCATTATGAAAGCTCCGTTGATGCGGCCCCGAAGCTACCTGAAAAGCACTGTTGTTACCGTGCTTTTACTTACAGCCGGCATGGCACATAGAAGAAAATGAGTTTTCTCGAAAGAAACCTTGTGCTTCCAGTTCCTAGTTGGAAGCTCACCCTGCTCTGCTCTATACCAAACGTGAAAGTCAATGTGAGCACTAGCCTCGAAGTAAGGCCCTGATTATGCTGGCAATACGGGAGGCGTGCAGCAGCTCCATGAGGCCTTCATCGCTGTTCTGCTTTAGTTTCACGGTAGTAAGCTTTCCAACATTCCTAGGGACTTTGCTTAAGCAACCGTTTCGGTACCAGAACACTGCGTAGAGACAGTAAGCTCTGGTCCTGCGTGTATGCTGCGTGTCAACCTAGAAATTGGAGACTGATGGCATAAGGCTTCTTTTGCCATTATGAAAGCTCCGTTCATGCGGCCTCGAAGCTACCTGAAAAGCATTGTTGTTGCCGGGGTTTTCCTCACTGCCGGCATGGTTCTGAGAAGAAAATGAGTTTTCTCCTAAGAAACCTTGGGTTTCCAGTTCCTTGTTGGAAGCTCACCCTGCTCTGCGCTATACCTAAAGTGAAAGTCAACGTGAGCCCAAGCTTCGAAGTAAGGCCCTGATTATCCTTGCAAAACGAGAGGCGTGCAGCAGCTCCATGAGGCCTTCATCGTTGTTCTGCTTTAGTTTCAAGGTAGTAAGCTTTTCAACACTCCTAGGGGCCTTGCTTCAGCACCCGTTTCAGTACCAGAACACTGCGTAGAACCAGGAAGCTCTGCTCCTGCGTGTATGCTGCGTGTCAACCTAGAAATTATAGACTGATGGCACAAGGCTAGTTTTCCCGTTTTGAAAGCTCCATTCATGCGGCCTCGAAGCTACCTGAAAAGCACTGTTGTTACCGTGCTTTTACTTACAGCCGGCATGGCACATAGAAGAAAATGAGTTTTCTCGAAAGAAACCTTGTGCTTCCAGTTCCTAGTTGGAGCTCACCGGCTCTGCTCTATACCAAACGTGAAAATCAATGTGAGCACTAGCCTCGAAGTAAGGCCCTGATTATGCTGTCAATACGGGAGGCGTGCAGCAGCTCCATGAGGCCTTCATCGCTGTTCTGCTTTAGTTTCACGGTAGTAGCTTTCCAACATTCCTAGGGACTTTGCTTAAGCAACCGTTTCGGTACCAGAACACTGCGTAGAGACAGTAAGCTCTGGTCCTGCGTGTATGCTGCGTGTCAACCTAGAAATTGGAGACTGATGGCATAAGGCTTCTTTTCCCATTATGAAAGCTCCGTTCATGCGGCCTCGAAGCTACCTGAAAAGCATTGTTGTTGCCGGGGTTTTCCTCACTGCCGGCATGGTTCTGAGAAGAAACTGAGTTTTCTCCTAAGAAACCTTGGGTTTCCAGTTCCTTGTTGGAAGCTCACCCTGCTCTGCGCTATACCTAAAGTGAAAGTCAACGTGAGCCCAAGCTTCGAAGTAAGGCCCTGATTATCCTTGCAAAACGAGAGGCGTGCAGCAGCTCCATGAGGCCTTCATCGTTGTTCTGCTTTAGTTTCAAGGTAGTAAGCTTTTCACCACTCCTAGGGGCCTTGCTTCAGCACCCGTTTCAGTACCAGAACACTGCGTAGAACCAGGAAGTTCTGCTCCTGCGTGTATGCTGCGTGTCAACCTAGAAATTAGAGGCTGACGGCACAAGGCTAGTTTTCCCATTATGAAAGCTCCGTTGATGCGGCCCCGAAGCTACCTGAAAAGCACTGTTGTTACCGTGCTTTTACTTACAGCCGGCATGGCACATAGAAGAAAATGAGTTTTCTCGAAAGAAACCTTGTGCTTCCAGTTCCTAGTTGGAAGCTCACCCGGCTCTGCTCTATACCAAACGTGAAAGTCAATGTGAGCACTAGCCTCGAAGTAAGGCCCTGATTATCCTGGCAAAACGGGAGGCGTGCAGCAGCTCCATGAGGCCTTCATCGCTGTTCTGCTTTAGTTTCACGGTAGTAAGCTTTCCAAGACTCCTAGGGACTTTGCTTAAGCAACCGTTTCGGTACCAGAACACTGCGTAGAGACAGTAAGCTCTGGTCCTGCGTGTATGCTGCGTGTCAACCTAGAAATTGGAGACTGATGGCATAAGGCTTCTTTTCCCATTATGAAAGCTCCGTTCATGCGGCCTCGAAGCTACCTGAAAAGCATTGTTGTTGCCGGGGTTTTCCTCACTGCCGGCATGGTTCTGAGAAGAAAATGAGTTTTCTCCTAAGAAACCTTGGGTTTCCAGTTCCTTGTTGGAAGCTCACCCTGCTCTGCGCTATACCTAAAGTGAAAGTCAACGTGAGCCCAAGCTTCGAAGTAAGGCCCTGATTATCCTTGCAAAACGAGAGGCGTGCAGCAGCTCCATGAGGCCTTCATCGTTGTTCTGCTTTAGTTTCAAGGTAGTAAGCTTTTCAACACTCCTAGGGGACTTGCTTCAGCACCCGTTTCAGTACCAGAACACTGCGTAGAACCAGGAAGCTCTGCTCCTGCGTGTATGCTGCGTGTCAACCTAGAAATTAGAGACTGATGGCACAAGGCTTGTTTTCCCGTTTTGAAAGCTCCATTCATGCGGCCTCGAAGCTACCTGAAAAGCACTGTTGTTACCGTGCTTTTACTTACAGCCGGCATGGCACATAGAAGAAAATGAGTTTTCTCGAAAGAAACCTTGTGCTTCCAGTTCCTAGTTGGAAGCTCACCCTGCTCTGCTCTATACCAAACGTGAAAGTCAATGTGAGCACTAGCCTCGAAGTAAGGCCCTGATTATCCTGGCAAAACGGGAGGCGTGCAGCAGCTCCATGAGGCCTTCATCGCTGTTCTGCTTTAGTTTCACGGTAGTAAGCTTTCCAAGACTCCTAGGGACTTTGCTTAAGCAACCGTTTCGGTACCAGAACACTGCGTAGAGACAGTAAGCTCTGGTCCTGCGTGTATGCTGCGTGTCAACCTAGAAATTGGAGACTGATGGCATAAGGCTTCTTTTGCCATTATGAAAGCTCCGTTCATGCGGCCTCGAAGCTACCTGAAAAGCATTGTTGTTGCCGGGGTTTTCCTCACTGCCGGCATGGTTCTGAGGAGAAAATGAGTTTTCTCCTAAGAAACCTTGGGTTTCCAGTTCCTTGTTGGAAGCTCACCCTGCTCTGCGCTATACCTAAAGTGAAAGTCAACGTGAGCCCAAGCTTCGAAGTAAGGCCCTGATTATCCTTGCAAAACGAGAGGCGTGCAGCAGGTCCATGAGGCCTTCATCGTTGTTCTGCTTTAGTTTCAAGGTAGTAAGCTTTTCAACACTCCTAGGGGCCTGGCTTCAGCACCCGTTTCAGTACCAGAACACTGCGTAGAACCAGGAAGCTCTGCTCCTGCCTGTATGCTGCGTGTCAACCTAGAAATTAGAGACTGATGGCACAAGGCTTTTTCCCATTATGAAAGCTCCGTTGATGCGGCCCCGAAGCTACCTGAAAAGCACTGTTGTTACCGTGCTTTTACTTACAGCCGGCATGGCACATAGAAGAAAATGAGTTTTCTCGAAAGAAACCTTGTGCTTCCAGTTCCTAGTTGGAAGCTCACCCGGCTCTGCTCTATACCAAACGTGAAAGTCAATGTGAGCACTAGCCTCGAAGTAAGGCCCTGATTATCCTGGCAAAACGGGAGGCGTGCAGCACTCCATGAGGCCTTCATCGCTGTTCTGCTTTAGTTTCACGGTAGTAAGCTTTCCAAGACTCCTAGGGACTTTGCTTAAGCAACCGTTTCGGTACCAGAACACTGCGTAGAGACAGTAAGCTCTGGTCCTGCGTGTATGCTGCGTGTCAACCTAGAAATTGGAGACTGATGGCATAAGGCTTCTTTTCCCATTATGAAAGCTCCGTTCATGCGGCCTCGAAGCTACCTGAAAAGCATTGTTGTTGCCGGGGTTTTCCTCACTGCCGGCATGGTTCTGAGAAGAAAATGAGTTTTCTCCTAAGAAACCTTGGGTTTCCAGTTCCTGGTTGGAAGCTCACCCTGCTCTGCGCTATACCTAAAGTGAAAGTCAACGTGAGCCCAAGCTTCGAAGTAAGGCCCTGATTATCCTTGCAAAACGAGAGGCGTGCAGCAGCTCCATGAGGCCTTCATCGCTGTTCTGCTTTAGTTTCACGGTAGTAAGCTTTCCAACATTCCTAGGGACTTTGCTTAAGCAACCGTTTCGGTACCAGAACACTGCGTAGAACCAGGAAGCTCTGCTCCTGCGTGTATGCTGCGTGTCAACCTAGAAATTAGAGACTGATGGCACAAGGCTAGTTTTCCCATTTTGAAAGCTCCGTTGATGTTGCCCCGAAGCTACCTGAAAAGCACTGTTGTTACCGTGCTTTTACTTACAGCCGGCATGGTTCATAGAAGAAAATGAGTTTTCTCGAAAGAAACCTTGTGCTTCCAGTTCCTAGTTGGAAGCTCACCCGGCTCTGCTCTATAACAAACGTGAAAGTCAATGTGAGCACTAGCCTCGAAGTAAGGCCCTGATTATGCTGGCAAAACGGGAGGCGTGCAGCAGCTCCATGAGGCCTTTATCGCTGTTCTGCTTTAGTTTCACGGTAGTAAGCTTTCCAAGGCTCCTAGGGACTTTGCTTAAGCAACCGTTTCGGTACCAGAACACTGCGTAGAGACAGTAAGCTCTGGTCCTGCGTGTATGCTGCGTGTCAACCTAGAAATTGGAGACTGATGGCATAAGGCTTCTTTGGCATTATGAAAGCTCCGTTCATGCGGCCTCAAAGCTACCTGAAAAGCATTGTTGTTGCCGGGGTTTTCCTCACTGCCGGCATGGTTCTGAGAAGAAAATGAGTTTTCTCCTAAGAAACCTTGGGTTTCCAGTTCCTTGTTGGAAGCTCACCCTGCTCTGCGCTATACCTAAAGTGAAAGTCAACGTGAGCCCAAGCTTCGAAGTAAGGCCCTGATTATCCTTGCAAAACGAGAGGCGTGCAGCAGCTCCATGAGGCCTTCATCGTTGTTCTGCTTTAGTTTCAAGGTAGTAAGCTTTTCAACACTCCTAGGGGCCTTGCTTCAGCACCCGTTTCAGTACCAGAACACTGCGTAGAACCAGGAAGTTCTGCTCCTGCGTGTATGCTGCGTGTCAACCTAGAAATTAGAGGCTGACGGAACAAGGCTGGTTTTCCCATTATGAAAGCTCCGTTGATGCGGCCCCGAAGCTACCTGAAAAGCACTGTTGTTACCGTGCTTTTACTTACAGCCGGCATGGCACATAGAAGAAAATGAGTTTTCTCGAAAGAAACCTTGTGCTTCCAGTTCCTAGTTGGAAGCTCACCCGGCTCTGCTCTATACCAAACGTGAAAGTCAATGTGAGCACTAGCCTCAAAGTAAGGCCCTGATTATCCTGGCAAAACGGGAGGCGTGCAGCAGCTCCATGAGGCCTTCATCGCTGTTCTGCTTTAGTTTCACGGTAGTAAGCTTTCCAAGACTCCTAGGGACTTTGCTTAAGCAACCGTTTCGGTACCAGAACACTGCGTAGAGACAGTAAGCTCTGGTCCTGCGTGTATGCTGCGTGTCAACCTAGAAATTGGAGACTGATGGCATAAGGCTTCTTTTCCCATTATGAAAGCTCCGTTCATGCGGCCTCGAAGCTACCTGAAAAGCATTGTTGTTGCCGGGGTTTTCCTCACTGCCGGCATGGTTCTGAGAAGAAAATGAGTTTTCTCCTAAGAAACCTTGGGTTTCCAGTTCCTTGTTGGAAGCTCACCCTGCTCTGCGCTATACCTAAAGTGAAAGTCAACGTGAGCCCAAGCTTCGAAGTAAGGCCCTGATTATCCTTGCAAAACGAGAGGCGTGCAGCAGCTCCATGAGGCCTTCATCGTTGTTCTGCTTTAGTTTCAAGGTAGTAAGCTTTTCAACACTCCTAGGGGACTTGCTTCAGCACCCGTTTCAGTACCAGAACATTGCGTAGAACCAGGAAGCTCTGCTCCTGCGTGTATGCTGCGTGTCAACCTAGAAATTAGAGACTGATGGCACAAGGCTAGTTTTCCCATTATGAAAGCTCCGTTGATGCTGCCCCGAAGCTACCTGAAAAGCACTGTTGTTACCGTGCTTTTACTTACAGCCGGCATGGTTCATAGAAGAAAATGAGTTTTCTCGAAAGAAACCTTGTGCTTCCAGTTCCTAGTTGGAAGCTCACCCTGCTCTGCTCTATACCAAACGTGAAAGTCAATGTGAGCACTAGCCTCGAAGTAAGGCCCTGATTATCCTGGCAAAATCGGAGGCGTGCAGCAGCTCCATGAGGCCTTCATCGCGGTTCTGCTTTAGTTTCACGGTAGTAAGCTTTCCAAGACTCTTGGGACTTTGCTTAAGCAACAGCTTCGGTACCAGCACACTGCGTAGAGACAGTAAGCTCTGGTCCTGCGTGTATGCTGCGTGTCAACCTAGAAATTGGAGACTGATGGCATAAGGCTTCTTTTCCCATTATGAAAGCTCCGTTCATGCGGCCTCGAAGCTACCTGAAAAGCATTGTTGTTGCCGGGGTTTTCCTCACTGCCGGCATGGTTCTGAGGAGAAAATGAGTTTTCTCCTAAGAAACCTTGGGTTTCCAGTTCCTAGTTGGAAACTCACCCTGCTCTGCTCTATACCAAACGTGAAAGTCAATGTGAGCACTAGCCTCGAAGTATGGCCCTGATTATCCTGGCAAAACGGGAGGCGTGCAGCAGCTCCATGAGGCCTTCATCGTTGTTCTGCTTTAGTTTCAAGGTAGTAAGCTTTTCAACACTCCTAGGGGACTTGCTTCAGCACCCGTTTCAGTACCAGAACACTGCGTAGAACCAGGAAGCTCTGCTCCTGCGTGTATGCTGCGTGTCAACCTAGAAATTAGAGACTGATGGCACAAGGCTAGTTTTCCCATTATGAAAGCTCCGTTGATGCGGCCCCGAAGCTACCTGAAAAGCACTGTTGTTACCGTGCTTTTACTTACAGCCGGCATGGCACATAGAAGAAAATGAGTTTTCTCGAAAGAAACCTTGTGCTTCCAGTTCCTAGTTGGAAGCTCACCCGGCTCTGCTCTATACCAAACGTGAAAGTCAATGTGAGCACTAGCCTCGAAGTAAGGCCCTGATTATCCTGGCAAAACGGGAGGCGTGCAGCAGCTCCATGAGGCCTTCATCGCTGTTCTGCTTTAGTTTCACGGTAGTAAGCTTTCCAAGACTCCTAGGGACTTTGCTTAAGCAACCGTTTCGGTACCAGAACACTGCGTAGAGACAGTAAGCTCTGGTCCTGCGTGTATGCTGCGTGTCAACCTAGAAATTGGAGACTGATGGCATAAGGCTTCTTTTGCCATTATGAAAGCTCCGTTCATGCGGCCTCGAAGCTACCTGAAAAGCATTGTTGTTGCCGGGGTTTTCCTCACTGCCGGCATGGTTCTGAGAAGAAAATGAGTTTTCTCCTAAGAAACCTTGGGTTTCCAGTTCCTTGTTGGAAGCTCACCCTGCTCTGCGCTATACCTAAAGTGAAAGTCAACGTGAGCCCAAGCTTCGAAGTAAGGCCCTGATTATCCTTGCAAAACGAGAGGCGTGCAGCGGCTCCATGAGGCCTTAATCGTTGTTCTGCTTTAGTTTCAAGGTAGTAAGCTTTTCAACACTCCTAGGGGACTTGCTTCAGCACCCGTTTCAGTACCAGAACACTGCGTAGAACCAGGAAGCTCTGCTCCTGCGTGTATGCTGCGTGTCAACCTAGAAATTAGAGACTGATGGCACAAGGCTTGTATTCCCGTTTTGAAAGCTCCATTCATGCGGCCCCGAAGCTACCTGAAAAGCACTGTAGTTACCGTGCTTTTACTTACAGCTGGCATGGTTCATAGAAGAAAATGAGTTTTCTCGAAAGAAACCTTGTGCTTCCAGTTCCTAGTTGGAAGCTCACCCTGCTCTGCTCTATACCAAACGTGAAAGTCAATGTGAGCACTAGCCTCGAAGTAAGGCCCTGATTATGCTGGCAAAACGGGAGGCGTGCAGCAGCTCCATGAGGCCTTCATCGCTGTTCTGCTTTAGTTTCACGGTAGTAGCTTTCCAACATTCCTAGGGACTTTGCTTAAGCAACCGTTTCGGTACCAGAACACTGCGTAGAGACAGTAAGCTCTGGTCCTGCGTGTATGCTGCGTGTCAACCTAGAAATTGGAGACTGATGGCATAAGGCTTCTTTTCCCATTATGAAAGCTCCGTTCATGCGGCCTCGAAGCTACCTGAAAAGCATTGTTGTTGCCGGGGTTTTCCTCACTGCCGGCATGGTTCTGAGGAGAAAATGAGTTTTCTCCTAAGAAACCTTGGGTTTCCAGTTCTTTGTTGGAAGCTCACCCTGTTCTGCGCTATACCTAAAGTGAAAGTCAACGTGAGCCCAAGCTTCGAAGTAAGGCCGTGATTATCCTTGCAAAACGAGAGGCGTGCAGCAGCTCCATGAGACCTTCATCGTTTTCTGCTTTAGTTTCAAGGTAGTGAGCTTTTCAACACTCCTAGGGGCCTTGCTTCAGCACCCGTTTCAGTACCAGAACACTGCGTAGAACCAGGAAGCTCTGCTCCTGCGTGTATGCTGCGTGTCAACCTAGAAATTAGAGACTGACGGCACAAGGCTAGTTTTCCCATTATGAAAGGTCCGTTGATGCGGCCCCGAAGCTACCTGAAAAGCACTGTTGTTACCGTGCTTTTACTTACAGCCGGCATGGCACATAGAAGAAAATGAGTTTTCTCGAAAGAAACCTTGTGCTTCCAGTTCCTAGTTGGAAGCTCACCCTGCTCTGCTCTATACCAAACGTGAAAGTCAATGTGAGCACTAGCCTCGAAGTAAGGCCCTGATTATGCTGGCAATACGGGAGGCGTGCAGCAGCTCCATGAGG
Organism: Eubalaena glacialis; assembly: GCF_028564815.1. Lineage (NCBI taxonomy): Eukaryota > Metazoa > Chordata > Mammalia > Artiodactyla > Balaenidae > Eubalaena > Eubalaena glacialis. Next base: position 35,545,786 of record NC_083725.1, read on the forward strand.
CCTTCATCGCTGTTCTGCTTTAGTTTCACGGTAGTAAGCTTTCCAACATTCCTAGGGACTTTGCTTAAGCAACCGTTTCGGTACCAGAACACTGCGTAGAGACAGTAAGCTCTGGTCCTGCGTGTATGCTGCGTGTCAACCTAGAAATTGGAGACTGATGGCATAAGGCTTCTTTTCCCATTATGAAAGCTCCGTTCATGCGGCCTCGAAGCTACCTGAAAAGCATTGTTGTTGCCGGGGTTTTCCTCACTGCCGGCATGGTTCTGAGAAGAAAATGAGTTTTCTCCTAAGAAACCTTGGGTTTCCAGTTCCTTGTTGGAAGCTCACCCTGCTCTGCGCTATACCTAAAGTGAAAGTCAACGTGAGCCCAAGCTTCGAAGTAAGGCCCTGATTATCCTTGCAAAACGAGAGGCGTGCAGCAGCTCCATGAGGCCTTCATCGTTGTTCTGCTTTAGTTTCAAGGTAGTAAGCTTTTCAACACTCCTAGGGGACTTGCTTCAGCACCCGTTTCAGTACCAGAACACTGCGTAGAACCAGGAAGCTCTGCTCCTGCGTGTATGCTGCGTGTCAACCTAGAAATTAGAGACTGATGGCACAAGGCTTGTTTTCCCGTTTTGAAAGCTCCATTCATGCGGCCCCGAAGCTACCTGAAAAGCACTGTAGTTACCGTGCTTTTACTTACAGCTGGCATGGTTCATAGAAGAAAATGAGTTTTCTCGAAAGAAACCTTGTGCTTCCAGTTCCTAGTTGGAAGCTCACCCTGCTCTGCTCTATACCAAACGTGAAAGTCAATGTGAGCACTAGCCTCGAAGTAAGGCCCTGATTATGCTGGCAAAACGGGAGGCGTGCAGCAGCTCCATGAGGCCTTCATCGCTGTTCTGCTTTAGTTTCACGGTAGTAGCTTTCCAACATTCCTAGGGACTTTGCTTAAGCAACCGTTTCGGTACCAGAACACTGCGTAGAGACAGTAAGCTCTGGTCCTGCGTGTATGCTGCGTGTCAACCTAGAAATTGGAGACTGATGGCATAAGGCTTCTTTTCCCATTATGAAAGCTCCGTTCATGCGGCCTCGAAGCCACCTGAAAAGCATTGTTGTTGCCGGGGTTTTCCTCACTGCCGGCATGGTTCTGAGAAGAAAATGAGTTTTCTCCTAAGAAACCTTGGGTTTCCAGTTCTTTGTTGGAAGCTCACCCTGTTCTGCGCTATACCTAAAGTGAAAGTCAACGTGAGCCCAAGCTTCGAAGTAAGGCCGTGATTATCCTTGCAAAACGAGAGGCGTGCAGCAGCTCCATGAGACCTTCATCGTTTTCTGCTTTAGTTTCAAGGTAGTGAGATTTTCAACACTCCTAGGGGCCTTGCTTCAGCACCCGTTTCAGTACCAGAACACTTCGTAGAACCAGGAAGCTCTGCTCCTGCGTGTATGCTGCGTGTCAAGCTAGAAATTAGAGACTGACGGCACAAGGCTAGTTTTCCCATTATGAAAGCTCCGTTGATGCGGCCCCGAAGCTACCTGAAAAGCACTGTTGTTACCGTGCTTTTACTTACAGCCGGCATGGCACATAGAAGAAAATGAGTTTTCTCGAAAGAAACCTTGTGCTTCCAGTTCCTAGTTGGAAGCTCACCCGGCTCTGCTCTATACCAAACGTGAAAGTCAATGTGAGCACTAGCCTCGAAGTAAGGCCCTGATTATGCTGGCAAAACGGGAGGCGTGCAGCAGCTCCATGAGGCCTTCATCGCTGTTCTGCTTTAGTTTCACGGTAGTAAGCTTTCCAACATTCCTAGGGACTTTGCTTAAGCAACCGTTTCGGTACCAGAACACTGCGTAGAGACAGTAAGCTCTGGTCCTGCGTGTATGCTGCGTGTCAACCTAGAAATTGGAGACTGATGGCATAAGGCTTCTTTTCCCATTATGAAAGCTCCGTTCATGCGGCCTCGAAGCTACCTGAAAAGCATTGTTGTTGCCGGGGTTTTCCTCACTGCCGGCATGGTTCTGAGAAGAAAATGAGTTTTCTCCTAAGAAACCTTGGGTTTCCAGTTCCTTGTTGGAAGCTCACCCTGCTCTGCGCTATACCTAAAGTGAAAGTCAACGTGAGCCCAAGCTTCGAAGTAAGGCCCTGATTATCCTTGCAAAACGAGAGGCGTGCAGCAGTTCCATGAGGCCTTCATCGTTGTTCTGCTTTAGTTTCAAGGTAGTAAGCTTTTCAACACTCCTAGGGGCCTTGCTTCAGCACCCGTTTCAGTACCAGAACACTGCGTAGAACCAGGAAGCTCTGCTCCTGCGTGTATGCTGCGTGTCAACCTAGAAATTAGAGACTGATGGCACAAGGCTAGTTTTCCCATTATGAAAGCTCCGTTGATGTTGCCCCGAATCTACCTGAAAAGCACTGTTGTTACCGTGCTTTTACTTACAGCCGGCATGGCACATAGAAGAAAATGAGTTTTCTCGAAAGAAACCTTGTGCTTCCAGTTCCTAGTTGGAAGCTCACCCTGCTCTGCTCTATACCAAACGTGAAAGTCAATGTGAGCACTAGCCTCGAAGTAAGGCCCTGATTATGCTGGCAATACGGGAGGCGTGCAGCAGCTCCATGAGGCCTTCATCGCTGTTCTGCTTTAGTTTCACGGTAGTAAGCTTTCCAACATTCCTAGGGACTTTGCTTAAGCAACCGTTTCGGTACCAGAACACTGCGTAGAGACAGTAAGCTCTGGTCCTGCATGTATGCTGCGTGTCAACCTAGAAATTGGAGACTGATGGCATAAGGCTTCTTTTCCCATTATGAAAGCTCCGTTCATGCGGCCTCGAAGCTACCTGAAAAGCATTGTTGTTGCCGGGGTTTTCCTCACTGCCGGCATGGTTCTGAGAAGAAAATGAGTTTTCTCCTAAGAAACCTTGGGTTTCCAGTTCCTTGTTGGAAGCTCACCCTGCTCTGCGCTATATCTAAAGTGAAAGTCAACGTGAGCCCAAGCTTCGAAGTAAGGCCCTGATTATCCTTGCAAAACGAGAGGCGTGCAGCAGCTCCATGAGGCCTTCATCGTTGTTCTGCTTTAGTTTCAAGGTAGTAAGCTTTTCAACACTCCTAGGGGCCTTGCTTCAGCACCCGTTTCAGTACCAGAACACTGCGTAGAACCAGGAAGTTCTGCTCCTGCGTGTATGCTGCGTGTCAACCTAGAAATTAGAGGCTGACGGAACAAGGCTAGTTTTCCCATTATGAAAGCTCCGTTGATGCGGCCCCGAAGCTACCTGAAAAGCACTGTTGTTACCGTGCTTTTACTTACAGCCGGCATGGCACATAGAAGAAAATGAGTTTTCTCGAAAGAAACCTTGTGCTTCCAGTTCCTAGTTGGAAGCTCACCCGGCTCTGCTCTATACCAAACGTGAAAGTCAATGTGAGCACTAGCCTCGAAGTAAGGCCCTGATTATCCTGGCAAAACGGGAGGCGTGCAGCAGCTCCATGAGGCCTTCATCGCTGTTCTGCTTTAGTTTCACGGTAGTAAGCTTTCCAACATTCCTAGGGACTTTGCTTAAGCAACCGTTTCGGTACCAGAACACTGCGTAGAGACAGTAAGCTCTGGTCCTGCGTGTATGCTGCGTGTCAACCTAGAAATTGGAGACTGATGGCATAAGGCTTCTTTTCCCATTATGAAAGCTCCGTTCATGCGGCCTCGAAGCTACCTGAAAAGCATTGTTGTTGCCGGGGTTTTCCTCACTGCCGGCATGGTTCTGAGAAGAAACTGAGTTTTCTCCTAAGAAACCTTGGGTTTCCAGTTCCTTGTTGGAAGCTCACCCTGCTCTGCGCTATACCTAAAGTGAAAGTCAACGTGAGCCCAAGCTTCGAAGTAAGGCCCTGATTATCCTTGCAAAACGAGAGGCGTGCAGCAGCTCCATGAGGCCTTCATCGTTGTTCTGCTTTAGTTTCAAGGTAGTAAGCTTTTCAACACTCCTAGGGGCCTTGCTTCAGCACCCGTTTCAGTACCAGAACACTGCGTAGAACCAGGAAGCTCTGCTCCTGCGTGTATGCTGCGTGTCAAGCTAGAAATTAGAGACTGACGGCACAAGGCTAGTTTTCCCATTATGAAAGCTCCGTTGATGCGGCACCGAAGCTACCTGAAAAGCACTGTTGTTACCGTGCTTTTACTTACAGCCGGCATGGCACATAGAAGAAAATGAGTTTTCTCGAAAGAAACCTTGTGCTTCCAGTTCCTAGTTGGAAGCTCACCCTGCTCTGCTCTATACCAAACGTGAAAGTCAATGTGAGCACTAGCCTCGAAGTAAGGCCCTGATTATGCTGGCAATACGGGAGGCGTGCAGCAGCTCCATGAGGCCTTCATCGCTGTTCTGCTTTAGTTTCACGGTAGTAAGCTTTCCAACATTCCTAGGGACTTTGCTTAAGCAACCGTTTCGGTACCAGAACACTGCGTAGAGACAGTAAGCTCTGGTCCTGCGTGTATGCTGCGTGTCAACCTAGAAATTGGAGACTGATGGCATAAGGCTTCTTTTGCCATTATGAAAGCTCCGTTCATGCGGCCTCGAAGCTACCTGAAAAGCATTGTTGTTGCCGGGGTTTTCCTCACTGCCGGCATGGTTCTGAGAAGAAAATGAGTTTTCTCCTAAGAAACCTTGGGTTTCCAGTTCCTTGTTGGAAGCTCACCCTGCTCTGCGCTATACCTAAAGTGAAAGTCAACGTGAGCCCAAGCTTCGAAGTAAGGCCCTGATTATCCTTGCAAAACGAGAGGCGTGCAGCAGCTCCATGAGGCCTTCATCGTTGTTCTGCTTTAGTTTCAAGGTAGTAAGCTTTTCAACACTCCTAGGGGCCTTGCTTCAGCACCCGTTTCAGTACCAGAACACTGCGTAGAACCAGGAAGCTCTGCTCCTGCGTGTATGCTGCGTGTCAACCTAGAAATTATAGACTGATGGCACAAGGCTAGTTTTCCCGTTTTGAAAGCTCCATTCATGCGGCCTCGAAGCTACCTGAAAAGCACTGTTGTTACCGTGCTTTTACTTACAGCCGGCATGGCACATAGAAGAAAATGAGTTTTCTCGAAAGAAACCTTGTGCTTCCAGTTCCTAGTTGGAGCTCACCGGCTCTGCTCTATACCAAACGTGAAAATCAATGTGAGCACTAGCCTCGAAGTAAGGCCCTGATTATGCTGTCAATACGGGAGGCGTGCAGCAGCTCCATGAGGCCTTCATCGCTGTTCTGCTTTAGTTTCACGGTAGTAGCTTTCCAACATTCCTAGGGACTTTGCTTAAGCAACCGTTTCGGTACCAGAACACTGCGTAGAGACAGTAAGCTCTGGTCCTGCGTGTATGCTGCGTGTCAACCTAGAAATTGGAGACTGATGGCATAAGGCTTCTTTTCCCATTATGAAAGCTCCGTTCATGCGGCCTCGAAGCTACCTGAAAAGCATTGTTGTTGCCGGGGTTTTCCTCACTGCCGGCATGGTTCTGAGAAGAAACTGAGTTTTCTCCTAAGAAACCTTGGGTTTCCAGTTCCTTGTTGGAAGCTCACCCTGCTCTGCGCTATACCTAAAGTGAAAGTCAACGTGAGCCCAAGCTTCGAAGTAAGGCCCTGATTATCCTTGCAAAACGAGAGGCGTGCAGCAGCTCCATGAGGCCTTCATCGTTGTTCTGCTTTAGTTTCAAGGTAGTAAGCTTTTCACCACTCCTAGGGGCCTTGCTTCAGCACCCGTTTCAGTACCAGAACACTGCGTAGAACCAGGAAGTTCTGCTCCTGCGTGTATGCTGCGTGTCAACCTAGAAATTAGAGGCTGACGGCACAAGGCTAGTTTTCCCATTATGAAAGCTCCGTTGATGCGGCCCCGAAGCTACCTGAAAAGCACTGTTGTTACCGTGCTTTTACTTACAGCCGGCATGGCACATAGAAGAAAATGAGTTTTCTCGAAAGAAACCTTGTGCTTCCAGTTCCTAGTTGGAAGCTCACCCGGCTCTGCTCTATACCAAACGTGAAAGTCAATGTGAGCACTAGCCTCGAAGTAAGGCCCTGATTATCCTGGCAAAACGGGAGGCGTGCAGCAGCTCCATGAGGCCTTCATCGCTGTTCTGCTTTAGTTTCACGGTAGTAAGCTTTCCAAGACTCCTAGGGACTTTGCTTAAGCAACCGTTTCGGTACCAGAACACTGCGTAGAGACAGTAAGCTCTGGTCCTGCGTGTATGCTGCGTGTCAACCTAGAAATTGGAGACTGATGGCATAAGGCTTCTTTTCCCATTATGAAAGCTCCGTTCATGCGGCCTCGAAGCTACCTGAAAAGCATTGTTGTTGCCGGGGTTTTCCTCACTGCCGGCATGGTTCTGAGAAGAAAATGAGTTTTCTCCTAAGAAACCTTGGGTTTCCAGTTCCTTGTTGGAAGCTCACCCTGCTCTGCGCTATACCTAAAGTGAAAGTCAACGTGAGCCCAAGCTTCGAAGTAAGGCCCTGATTATCCTTGCAAAACGAGAGGCGTGCAGCAGCTCCATGAGGCCTTCATCGTTGTTCTGCTTTAGTTTCAAGGTAGTAAGCTTTTCAACACTCCTAGGGGACTTGCTTCAGCACCCGTTTCAGTACCAGAACACTGCGTAGAACCAGGAAGCTCTGCTCCTGCGTGTATGCTGCGTGTCAACCTAGAAATTAGAGACTGATGGCACAAGGCTTGTTTTCCCGTTTTGAAAGCTCCATTCATGCGGCCTCGAAGCTACCTGAAAAGCACTGTTGTTACCGTGCTTTTACTTACAACCGGCATGGCACATAGAAGAAAATGAGTTTTCTCGAAAGAAACCTTGTGCTTCCAGTTCCTAGTTGGAAGCTCACCCTGCTCTGCTCTATACCAAACGTGAAAGTCAATGTGAGCACTAGCCTCGAAGTAAGGCCCTGATTATCCTGGCAAAACGGGAGGCGTGCAGCAGCTCCATGAGGCCTTCATCGCTGTTCTGCTTTAGTTTCACGGTAGTAAGCTTTCCAAGACTCCTAGGGACTTTGCTTAAGCAACCGTTTCGGTACCAGAACACTGCGTAGAGACAGTAAGCTCTGGTCCTGCGTGTATGCTGCGTGTCAACCTAGAAATTGGAGACTGATGGCATAAGGCTTCTTTTGCCATTATGAAAGCTCCGTTCATGCGGCCTCGAAGCTACCTGAAAAGCATTGTTGTTGCCGGGGTTTTCCTCACTGCCGGCATGGTTCTGAGGAGAAAATGAGTTTTCTCCTAAGAAACCTTGGGTTTCCAGTTCCTTGTTGGAAGCTCACCCTGCTCTGCGCTATACCTAAAGTGAAAGTCAACGTGAGCCCAAGCTTCGAAGTAAGGCCCTGATTATCCTTGCAAAACGAGAGGCGTGCAGCAGGTCCATGAGGCCTTCATCGTTGTTCTGCTTTAGTTTCAAGGTAGTAAGCTTTTCAACACTCCTAAGGGCCTGGCTTCAGCACCCGTTTCAGTACCAGAACACTGCGTAGAACCAGGAAGCTCTGCTCCTGCCTGTATGCTGCGTGTCAACCTAGAAATTAGAGACTGATGGCACAAGGCTTTTTCCCATTATGAAAGCTCCGTTGATGCGGCCCCGAAGCTACCTGAAAAGCACTGTTGTTACCGTGCTTTTACTTACAGCCGGCATGGCACATAGAAGAAAATGAGTTTTCTCGAAAGAAACCTTGTGCTTCCAGTTCCTAGTTGGAAGCTCACCCGGCTCTGCTCTATACCAAACGTGAAAGTCAATGTGAGCACTAGCCTCGAAGTAAGGCCCTGATTATCCTGGCAAAACGGGAGGCGTGCAGCACTCCATGAGGCCTTCATCGCTGTTCTGCTTTAGTTTCACGGTAGTAAGCTTTCCAAGACTCCTAGGGACTTTGCTTAAGCAACCGTTTCGGTACCAGAACACTGCGTAGAGACAGTAAGCTCTGGTCCTGCGTGTATGCTGCGTGTCAACCTAGAAATTGGAGACTGATGGCATAAGGCTTCTTTTCCCATTATGAAAGCTCCGTTCATGCGGCCTCGAAGCTACCTGAAAAGCATTGTTGTTGCCGGGGTTTTCCTCACTGCCGGCATGGTTCTGAGAAGAAAATGAGTTTTCTCCTAAGAAACCTTGGGTTTCCAGTTCCTGGTTGGAAGCTCACCCTGCTCTGCGCTATACCTAAAGTGAAAGTCAACGTGAGCCCAAGCTTCGAAGTAAGGCCCTGATTATCCTTGCAAAACGAGAGGCGTGCAGCAGCTCCATGAGGCCTTCATCGTTGTTCTGCTTTAGTTTCAAGGTAGTAAGCTTTTCAACACTCCTAGGGGCCTTGCTTCAGCACCCGTTTCAGTACCAGAACACTGCGTAGAACCAGGAAGCTCTGCTCCTGCGTGTATGCTGCGTGTCAACCTAGAAATTAGAGACTGACGGCACAAGGCTAGTTTTCCAATTATGAAAGCTCCGTTGATGCGGCCTCGAAGCTACCTGAAAAGCACTGTTGTTACCGTGCTTTTACTTACAGCCAGCATGGCACATAGAAGAAAATGAGTTTTCTCGAAAGAAACCTTGTGCTTCCAGTTCCTAGTTGGAAGCTCACCCGGCTCTGCTCTATACCAAACGTGAAAGTCAATGTGAGCACTAGCCTCGAAGTAAGGCCCTGATTATGCTGGCAAAACGGGAGGCGTGCAGCAGCTCCACGAGGCCTTCATCGCTTTTCTGCTTTAGTTTCACGGTAGTAAGCTTTCCAACATTCCTAGGGACTTTGCTTAAGCAACCGTTTCGGTACCAGAACACTGCGTAGAGACAGTAAGCTCTGGTCCTGCGTGTATGCTGCGTGTCAACCTAGAAATTGGAGACTGATGGCATAAGGCTTCTTTTGCCATTATGAAAGCTCCGTTCATGCGGCCTCGAAGCTACCTGAAAAGCATTGTTGTTGCCGGGGTTTTCCTCACTGCCGGCATGGTTCTGAGAAGAAAATGAGTTTTCTCCTAAGAAACCTTGGGTTTCCAGTTCCTTGTTGGAAGCTCACCCTGCTCTGCGCTATACCTAAAGTGAAAGTCAACGTGAGCCCAAGCTTCGAAGTAAGGCCCTGATTATCCTTGCAAAACGAGAGGCGTGCAGCAGCTCCATGAGGCCTTCATCGTTGTTCTGCTTTAGTTTCAAGGTAGTAAGCTTTTCAACACTCCTAGGGGCCTTGCTTCAGCACCCGTTTCAGTACCAGAACACTGCGTAGAACCAGGAAGCTCTGCTCCTGCGTGTATGCTGCGTGTCAACCTAGAAATTATAGACTGATGGCACAAGGCTAGTTTTCCCGTTTTGAAAGCTCCATTCATGCGGCCTCGAAGCTACCTGAAAAGCACTGTTGTTACCGTGCTTTTACTTACAGCCGGCATGGCACATAGAAGAAAATGAGTTTTCTCGAAAGAAACCTTGTGCTTCCAGTTCCTAGTTGGAGCTCACCGGCTCTGCTCTATACCAAACGTGAAAATCAATGTGAGCACTAGCCTCGAAGTAAGGCCCTGATTATGCTGTCAATACGGGAGGCGTGCAGCAGCTCCATGAGGCCTTCATCGCTGTTCTGCTTTAGTTTCACGGTAGTAGCTTTCCAACATTCCTAGGGACTTTGCTTAAGCAACCGTTTCGGTACCAGAACACTGCGTAGAGACAGTAAGCTCTGGTCCTGCGTGTATGCTGCGTGTCAACCTAGAAATTGGAGACTGATGGCATAAGGCTTCTTTTCCCATTATGAAAGCTCCGTTCATGCGGCCTCGAAGCTACCTGAAAAGCATTGTTGTTGCCGGGGTTTTCCTCACTGCCGGCATGGTTCTGAGAAGAAACTGAGTTTTCTCCTAAGAAACCTTGGGTTTCCAGTTCCTTGTTGGAAGCTCACCCTGCTCTGCGCTATACCTAAAGTGAAAGTCAACGTGAGCCCAAGCTTCGAAGTAAGGCCCTGATTATCCTTGCAAAACGAGAGGCGTGCAGCAGCTCCATGAGGCCTTCATCGTTGTTCTGCTTTAGTTTCAAGGTAGTAAGCTTTTCACCACTCCTAGGCGCCTTGTTTCAGCACCCGTTTCAGTACCAGAACACTGCGTAGAACCAGGAAGTTCTGCTCCTGCGTGTATGCTGCGTGTCAACCTAGAAATTAGAGGCTGACGGCACAAGGCTAGTTTTCCCATTATGAAAGCTCCGTTGATGCGGCCCCGAAGCTACCTGAAAAGCACTGTTGTTACCGTGCTTTTACTTACAGCCGGCATGGCACATAGAAGAAAATGAGTTTTCTCGAAAGAAACCTTGTGCTTCCAGTTCCTAGTTGGAAGCTCACCCGGCTCTGCTCTATACCAAACGTGAAAGTCAATGTGAGCACTAGCCTCGAAGTAAGGCCCTGATTATCCTGGCAAAACGGGAGGCGTGCAGCAGCTCCATGAGGCCTTCATCGCTGTTCTGCTTTAGTTTCACGGTAGTAAGCTTTCCAAGACTCCTAGGGACTTTGCTTAAGCAACCGTTTCGGTACCAGAACACTGCGTAGAGACAGTAAGCTCTGGTCCTGCGTGTATGCTGCGTGTCAACCTAGAAATTGGAGACTGATGGCATAAGGCTTCTTTTCCCATTATGAAAGCTCCGTTCATGCGGCCTCGAAGCTACCTGAAAAGCATTGTTGTTGCCGGGGTTTTCCTCACTGCCGGCATGGTTCTGAGAAGAAAATGAGTTTTCTCCTAAGAAACCTTGGGTTTCCAGTTCCTTGTTGGAAGCTCACCCTGCTCTGCGCTATACCTAAAGTGAAAGTCAACGTGAGCCCAAGCTTCGAAGTAAGGCCCTGATTATCCTTGCAAAACGAGAGGCGTGCAGCAGCTCCATGAGGCCTTCATCGTTGTTCTGCTTTAGTTTCAAGGTAGTAAGCTTTTCAACACTCCTAGGGGACTTGCTTCAGCACCCGTTTCAGTACCAGAACACTGCGTAGAACCAGGAAGCTCTGCTCCTGCGTGTATGCTGCGTGTCAACCTAGAAATTAGAGACTGATGGCACAAGGCTTGTTTTCCCGTTTTGAAAGCTCCATTCATGCGGCCTCGAAGCTACCTGAAAAGCACTGTTGTTACCGTGCTTTTACTTACAGCCGGCATGGCACATAGAAGAAAATGAGTTTTCTCGAAAGAAACCTTGTGCTTCCAGTTCCTAGTTGGAAGCTCACCCGGCTCTGCTCTATACCAAACGTGAAAGTCAATGTGAGCACTAGCCTCGAAGTAAGGCCCTGATTATGCTGGCAAAACGGGAGGCGTGCAGCAGCTCCACGAGGCCTTCATCGCTTTTCTGCTTTAGTTTCACGGTAGTAAGCTTTCCAACATTCCTAGGGACTTTGCTTAAGCAACCGTTTCGGTACCAGAACACTGCGTAGAGACAGTAAGCTCTGGTCCTGCGTGTATGCTGCGTGTCAACCTAGAAAGTGGAGACTGATGGCATAAGGCTTCTTTTCCCATTATGAAAGCTCCGTTCATGCGGCCTCGAAGCTACCTGAAAAGCATTGTTGTTGCCGGGGTTTTCCTCACTGCCGGCATGGTTCTGAGAAGAAACTGAGTTTTCTCCTAAGAAACCTTGGGTTTCCAGTTCCTTGTTGGAAGCTCACCCTGCTCTGCGCTATACCTAAAGTGAAAGTCAACGTGAGCCCAAGCTTCGAAGTAAGGCCCTGATTATCCTTGCAAAACGAGAGGCGTGCAGCAGCTCCATGAGGCCTTCATCGTTGTTCTGCTTTAGTTTCAAGGTAGTAAGCTTTTCACCACTCCTAGGCGCCTTGCTTCAGCACCCGTTTCAGTACCAGAACACTGCGTAGAACCAGGAAGTTCTGCTCCTGCGTGTATGCTGCGTGTCAACCTAGAAATTAGAGGCTGACGGCACAAGGCTAGTTTTCCCATTATGAAAGCTCCGTTGATGCGGCCCCGAAGCTACCTGAAAAGCACTGTTGTTACCGTGCTTTTACTTACAGCCGGCATGGCACATAGAAGAAAATGAGTTTTCTCGAAAGAAACCTTGTGCTTCCAGTTCCTAGTTGGAAGCTCACCCGGCTCTGCTCTATACCAAACGTGAAAGTCAATGTGAGCACTAGCCTCGAAGTAAGGCCCTGATTATCCTGGCAAAACGGGAGGCGTGCAGCAGCTCCATGAGGCCTTCATCGCTGTTCTGCTTTAGTTTCACGGTAGTAAGCTTTCCAAGACTCCTAGGGACTTTGCTTAAGCAACCGTTTCGGTACCAGAACACTGCGTAGAGACAGTAAGCTCTGGTCCTGCGTGTATGCTGCGTGTCAACCTAGAAATTGGAGACTGATGGCATAAGGCTTCTTTTCCCATTATGAAAGCTCCGTTCATGCGGCCTCGAAGCTACCTGAAAAGCATTGTTGTTGCCGGGGTTTTCCTCACTGCCGGCATGGTTCTGAGAAGAAAATGAGTTTTCTCCTAAGAAACCTTGGGTTTCCAGTTCCTTGTTGGAAGCTCACCCTGCTCTGCGCTATACCTAAAGTGAAAGTCAACGTGAGCCCAAGCTTCGAAGTAAGGCCCTGATTATCCTTGCAAAACGAGAGGCGTGCAGCAGCTCCATGAGGCCTTCATCGTTGTTCTGCTTTAGTTTCAAGGTAGTAAGCTTTTCAACACTCCTAGGGGACTTGCTTCAGCACCCGTTTCAGTACCAGAACACTGCGTAGAACCAGGAAGCTCTGCTCCTGCGTGTATGCTGCGTGTCAACCTAGAAATTAGAGACTGATGGCACAAGGCTTGTTTTCCCGTTTTGAAAGCTCCATTCATGCGGCCTCGAAGCTACCTGAAAAGCACTGTTGTTACCGTGCTTTTACTTACAGCCGGCATGGCACATAGAAGAAAATGAGTTTTCTCGAAAGAAACCTTGTGCTTCCAGTTCCTAGTTGGAAGCTCACCCTGCTCTGCTCTATACCAAACGTGAAAGTCAATGTGAGCACTAGCCTCGAAGTAAGGCCCTGATTATCCTGGCAAAACGGGAGGCGTGCAGCAGCTCCATGAGGCCTTCATCGCTGTTCTGCTTTAGTTTCACGGTAGTAAGCTTTCCAAGACTCCTAGGGACTTTGCTTAAGCAACCGTTTCGGTACCAGAACACTGCGTAGAGACAGTAAGCTCTGGTCCTGCGTGTATGCTGCGTGTCAACCTAGAAATTGGAGACTGATGGCATAAGGCTTCTTTTGCCATTATGAAAGCTCCGTTCATGCGGCCTCGAAGCTACCTGAAAAGCATTGTTGTTGCCGGGGTTTTCCTCACTGCCGGCATGGTTCTGAGGAGAAAATGAGTTTTCTCCTAAGAAACCTTGGGTTTCCAGTTCCTTGTTGGAAGCTCACCCTGCTCTGCGCTATACCTAAAGTGAAAGTCAACGTGAGCCCAAGCTTCGAAGTAAGGCCCTGATTATCCTTGCAAAACGAGAGGCGTGCAGCAGGTCCATGAGGCCTTCATCGTTGTTCTGCTTTAGTTTCAAGGTAGTAAGCTTTTCAACACTCCTAGGGGCCTGGCTTCAGCACCCGTTTCAGTACCAGAACACTGCGTAGAACCAGGAAGCTCTGCTCCTGCCTGTATGCTGCGTGTCAACCTAGAAATTAGAGACTGATGGCACAAGGCTTTTTCCCATTATGAAAGCTCCGTTGATGCGGCCCCGAAGCTACCTGAAAAGCACTGTTGTTACCGTGCTTTTACTTACAGCCGGCATGGCACATAGAAGAAAATGAGTTTTCTCGAAAGAAACCTTGTGCTTCCAGTTCCTAGTTGGAAGCTCACCCGGCTCTGCTCTATACCAAACGTGAAAGTCAATGTGAGCACTAGCCTCGAAGTAAGGCCCTGATTATCCTGGCAAAACGGGAGGCGTGCAGCACTCCATGAGGCCTTCATCGCTGTTCTGCTTTAGTTTCACGGTAGTAAGCTTTCCAAGACTCCTAGGGACTTTGCTTAAGCAACCGTTTCGGTACCAGAACACTGCGTAGAGACAGTAAGCTCTGGTCCTGCGTGTATGCTGCGTGTCAACCTAGAAATTGGAGACTGATGGCATAAGGCTTCTTTTCCCATTATGAAAGCTCCGTTCATGCGGCCTCGAAGCTACCTGAAAAGCATTGTTGTTGCCGGGGTTTTCCTCACTGCCGGCATGGTTCTGAGAAGAAAATGAGTTTTCTCCTAAGAAACCTTGGGTTTCCAGTTCCTGGTTGGAAGCTCACCCTGCTCTGCGCTATACCTAAAGTGAAAGTCAACGTGAGCCCAAGCTTCGAAGTAAGGCCCTGATTATCCTTGCAAAACGAGAGGCGTGCAGCAGCTCCATGAGGCCTTCATCGTTGTTCTGCTTTAGTTTCAAGGTAGTAAGCTTTTCAACACTCCTAGGGGCCTTGCTTCAGCACCCGTTTCAGTACCAGAACACTGCGTAGAACCAGGAAGCTCTGCTCCTGCGTGTATGCTGCGTGTCAACCTAGAAATTAGAGACTGACGGCACAAGGCTAGTTTTCCAATTATGAAAGCTCCGTTGATGCGGCCTCGAAGCTACCTGAAAAGCACTGTTGTTACCGTGCTTTTACTTACAGCCAGCATGGCACATAGAAGAAAATGAGTTTTCTCGAAAGAAACCTTGTGCTTCCAGTTCCTAGTTGGAAGCTCACCCGGCTCTGCTCTATACCAAACGTGAAAGTCAATGTGAGCACTAGCCTCGAAGTAAGGCCCTGATTATGCTGGCAAAACGGGAGGCGTGCAGCAGCTCCACGAGGCCTTCATCGCTTTTCTGCTTTAGTTTCACGGTAGTAAGCTTTCCAACATTCCTAGGGACTTTGCTTAAGCAACCGTTTCGGTACCAGAACACTGCGTAGAGACAGTAAGCTCTGGTCCTGCGTGTATGCTGCGTGTCAACCTAGAAATTGGAGACTGATGGCATAAGGCTTCTTTTCCCATTATGAAAGCTCCGTTCATGCGGCCTCGAAGCTACCTGAAAAGCATTGTTGTTGCCGGGGTTTTCCTCACTGCCGGCATGGTTCTGAGAAGAAACTGAGTTTTCTCCTAAGAAACCTTGGGTTTCCAGTTCCTTGTTGGAAGCTCACCCTGCTCTGCGCTATACCTAAAGTGAAAGTCAACGTGAGCCCAAGCTTCGAAGTAAGGCCCTGATTATCCTTGCAAAACGAGAGGTGTGCAGCAGCTCCATGAGGCCTTCATCGTTGTTTTGCTTTGGTTTCAAGGTAGTAAGCTTTTCACCACTCCTAGGGGCCTTGCTTCAGCACCCGTTTCAGTACCAGAACACTGCGTAGAACCAGGAAGCTCTGCTCCTGCGTGTATGCTGCGTGTCAACCTAGAAATTAGAGACTGATGGCACAAGGCTTGTTTTCCCGTTTTGAAAGCTCCATTCATGCGGCCTCGAAGCTACCTGAAAAGCACTGTTGTTACCGTGCTTTTACTTACAGCCGGCATGGCACATAGAAGAAAATGAGTTTTCTCGAAAGAAACCTTGTGCTTCCAGTTCCTAGTTGGAAGCTCACCCTGCTCTGCTCTATACCAAACGTGAAAGTCAATGTGAGCACTAGCCTCGAAGTAAGGCCCTGATTATCCTGGCAAAACGGGAGGCGTGCAGCAGCTCCATGAGGCCTTCATCGCTGTTCTGCTTTAGTTTCACGGTAGTAAGCTTTCCAAGACTCCTAAGGACTTTGCTTAAGCAACCATTTCGGTACCAGAACACTGCGTAGAGACAGTAAGCTCTGGTCCTGCGTGTATGCTGCGTGTCAACCTAGAAATTGGAGACTGATGGCATAAGGCTTCTTTTGCCATTATGAAAGCTCCGTTCATGCGGCCTCGAAGCTACCTGAAAAGCATTGTTGTTGCCGGGGTTTTCCTCACTGCCGGCATGGTTCTGAGAAGAAAATGAGTTTTCTCCTAAGAAACCTTGGGTTTCCAGTTCCTTGTTGGAAGCTCACCCTGCTCTGCGCTATACCTAAAGTGAAAGTCAACGTGAGCCCAAGCTTCGAAGTAAGGCCCTGATTATCCTTGCAAAACGAGAGGCGTGCAGCAGCTCCATGAGGCCTTCATCGTTGTTCTGCTTTAGTTTCAAGGTAGTAAGCTTTTCAACACTCCTAGGGGCCTTGCTTCAGCACCCGTTTCAGTACCAGAACACTGCGTAGAACCAGGAAGCTCTGCTCCTGCGTGTATGCTGCGTGTCAACCTAGAAATTAGAGACTGACGGCACAAGGCTAGTTTTCCCATTATGAAAGCTCCGTTGATGCGGCCCCGAAGCTACCTGAAAAGCACTGTTGTTACCGTGCTTTTACTTACAGCCGGCATGGCACATAGAAGAAAATGAGTTTTCTCGAAAGAAACCTTGTGCTTCCAGTTCCTAGTTGGAAGCTCACCCGGCTCTGCTCTATACCAAACGTGAAAGTCAATGTGAGCACTAGCCTCGAAGTAAGGCCCTGATTATCCTGGCAAGACGGGAGGCGTGCAGCAGCTCCATGAGGCCTTCATCGCTGTTCTGCTTTAGTTTCACGGTAGTAAGCTTTCCAACATTCCTAGGGACTTTGCTTAAGCAACAGTTTCGGTACCAGAACACTGCGTAGAGACAGTAAGCTCTGGTCCTGCGTGTATGCTGCGTGTCAACCTAGAAATTGGAGACTGATGGCATAAGGCTTCTTTTCCCATTATGAAAGCTCCGTTCATGCGGCCTCGAAGCTACCTGAAAAGCATTGTTGTTGCCGGGGTTTTCCTCACTGCCGGCATGGTTCTGAGAAGAAAATGAGTTTTCTCCTAAGAAACCTTGGGTTTCCAGTTCCTTGTTGGAAGCTCACCCTGCTCTGCGCTATACCTAAAGTGAAAGTCAACGTGAGCCCAAGCTTCGAAGTAAGGCCCTGATTATCCTTGCAAAACGAGAGGCGTGCAGCAGCTCCATGAGGCCTTCATCGTTGTTCTGCTTTAGTTTCAAGGTAGTAAGCTTTTCAACACTCCTAGGGGCCTTGCTTCAGCACCCGTTTCAGTACCAGAACACTGCGTAGAACCAGGAAGCTCTGCTCCTGCGTGTATGCTGCGTGTCAACCTAGAAATTATAGACTGATGGCACAAGGCTAGTTTTCCCGTTTTGAAAGCTCCATTCATGCGGCCTCGAAGCTACCTGAAAAGCACTGTTGTTACCGTGCTTTTACTTACAGCCGGCATGGCACATAGAAGAAAATGAGTTTTCTCGAAAGAAACCTTGTGCTTCCAGTTCCTAGTTGGAGCTCACCGGCTCTGCTCTATACCAAACGTGAAAATCAATGTGAGCACTAGCCTCGAAGTAAGGCCCTGATTATGCTGTCAATACGGGAGGCGTGCAGCAGCTCCATGAGGCCTTCATCGCTGTTCTGCTTTAGTTTCACGGTAGTAAGCTTTCCAACATTCCTAGGGACTTTGCTTAAGCAACCGTTTCGGTACCAGAACACTGCGTAGAGACAGTAAGCTCTGGTCCTGCGTGTATGCTGCGTGTCAACCTAGAAATTGGAGACTGATGGCATAAGGCTTCTTTTGCCATTATGAAAGCTCCGTTCATGCGGCCTCGAAGCTACCTGAAAAGCATTGTTGTTGCCGGGGTTTTCCTCACTGCCGGCATGGTTCTGAGAAGAAACTGAGTTTTCTCCTAAGAAACCTTGGGTTTCCAGTTCCTTGTTGGAAGCTCACCCTGCTCTGCGCTATACCTAAAGTGAAAGTCAACGTGAGCCCAAGCTTCGAAGTAAGGCCCTGATTATCCTTGCAAAACGAGAGGCGTGCAGCAGCTCCATGAGGCCTTCATCGTTGTTCTGCTTTAGTTTCAAGGTAGTAAGCTTTTCACCACTCCTAGGGGCCTTGCTTCAGCACCCGTTTCAGTACCAGAACACTGCGTAGAACCAGGAAGTTCTGCTCCTGCGTGTATGCTGCGTGTCAACCTAGAAATTAGAGGCTGACGGCACAAGGCTAGTTTTCCCATTATGAAAGCTCCGTTGATGCGGCCCCGAAGCTACCTGAAAAGCACTGTTGTTACCGTGCTTTTACTTACAGCCGGCATGGCACATAGAAGAAAATGAGTTTTCTCGAAAGAAACCTTGTGCTTCCAGTTCCTAGTTGGAAGCTCACCCGGCTCTGCTCTATACCAAACGTGAAAGTCAATGTGAGCACTAGCCTCGAAGTAAGGCCCTGATTATCCTGGCAAAACGGGAGGCGTGCAGCAGCTCCATGAGGCCTTCATCGCTGTTCTGCTTTAGTTTCACGGTAGTAAGCTTTCCAAGACTCCTAGGGACTTTGCTTAAGCAACCGTTTCGGTACCAGAACACTGCGTAGAGACAGTAAGCTCTGGTCCTGCGTGTATGCTGCGTGTCAACCTAGAAATTGGAGACTGATGGCATAAGGCTTCTTTTGCCATTATGAAAGCTCCGTTCATGCGGCCTCGAAGCTACCTGAAAAGCATTGTTGTTGCCGGGGTTTTCCTCACTGCCGGCATGGTTCTGAGAAGAAAATGAGTTTTCTCCTAAGAAACCTTGGGTTTCCAGTTCCTTGTTGGAAGCTCACCCTGCTCTGCGCTATACCTAAAGTGAAAGTCAACGTGAGCCCAAGCTTCGAAGTAAGGCCCTGATTATCCTTGCAAAACGAGAGGCGTGCAGCAGGTCCATGAGGCCTTCATCGTTGTTCTGCTTTAGTTTCAAGGTAGTAAGCTTTTCAACACTCCTAGGGGCCTGGCTTCAGCACCCGTTTCAGTACCAGAACACTGCGTAGAACCAGGAAGCTCTGCTCCTGCGTGTATGCTGCGTGTCAACCTAGAAATTAGAGACTGATGGCACAAGGCTTTTTCCCATTATGAAAGCTCCGTTGATGCGGCCCCGAAGCTACCTGAAAAGCACTGTTGTTACCGTGCTTTTACTTACAGCCGGCATGGCACATAGAAGAAAATGAGTTTTCTCGAAAGAAACCTTGTGCTTCCAGTTCCTAGTTGGAAGCTCACCCTGCTCTGCTCTATACCAAACGTGAAAGTCAATGTGAGCACTAGCCTCGAAGTAAGGCCCTGATTATCCTGGCAAAACGGGAGGCGTGCAGCACTCCATGAGGCCTTCATCGCTGTTCTGCTTTAGTTTCACGGTAGTAAGCTTTCCAAGACTCCTAGGGACTTTGCTTAAGCAACCGTTTCGGTACCAGAACACTGCGTAGAGACAGTAAGCTCTGGTCCTGCGTGTATGCTGCGTGTCAACCTAGAAATTGGAGACTGATGGCATAAGGCTTCTTTTCCCATTATGAAAGCTCCGTTCATGCGGCCTCGAAGCTACCTGAAAAGCATTGTTGTTGCCGGGGTTTTCCTCACTGCCGGCATGGTTCTGAGAAGAAAATGAGTTTTCTCCTAAGAAACCTTGGGTTTCCAGTTCCTGGTTGGAAGCTCACCCTGCTCTGCGCTATACCTAAAGTGAAAGTCAACGTGAGCCCAAGCTTCGAAGTAAGGCCCTGATTATCCTTGCAAAACGAGAGGCGTGCAGCAGCTCCATGAGGCCTTCATCGTTGTTCTGCTTTAGTTTCAAGGTAGTAAGCTTTTCAACACTCCTAGGGGCCTTGCTTCAGCACCCGTTTCAGTACCAGAACACTGCGTAGAACCAGGAAGCTCTGCTCCTGCGTGTATGCTGTGTGTCAACCTAGAAATTAGAGACTGACGGCACAAGGCTAGTTTTCCAATTATGAAAGCTCCGTTGATGAGGCCTCGAAGCTACCTGAAAAGCACTGTTGTTACCGTGCTTTTACTTACAGCCAGCATGGCACATAGAAGAAAATGAGTTTTCTCGAAAGAAACCTTGTGCTTCCAGTTCCTAGTTGGAAGCTCACCCGGCTCTGCTCTATACCAAACGTGAAAGTCAATGTGAGCACTAGCCTCGAAGTAAGGCCCTGATTATGCTGGCAAAACGGGAGGCGTGCAGCAGCTCCACGAGGCCTTCATCGCTTTTCTGCTTTAGTTTCACGGTAGTAAGCTTTCCAACATTCCTAGGGACTTTGCTTAAGCAACCGTTTCGGTACCAGAACACTGCGTAGAGACAGTAAGCTCTGGTCCTGCGTGTATGCTGCGTGTCAACCTAGAAATTGGAGACTGATGGCATAAGGCTTCTTTTCCCATTATGAAAGCTCCGTTCATGCGGCCTCGAAGCTACCTGAAAAGCATTGTTGTTGCCGGGGTTTTCCTCACTGCCGGCATGGTTCTGAGAAGAAACTGAGTTTTCTCCTAAGAAACCTTGGGTTTCCAGTTCCTTGTTGGAAGCTCACCCTGCTCTGCGCTATACCTAAAGTGAAAGTCAACGTGAGCCCAAGCTTCGAAGTAAGGCCCTGATTATCCTTGCAAAACGAGAGGTGTGCAGCAGCTCCATGAGGCCTTCATCGTTGTTCTGCTTTGGTTTCAAGGTAGTAAGCTTTTCACCACTCCTAGGGGCCTTGCTTCAGCACCCGTTTCAGTACCAGAACACTGCGTAGAACCAGGAAGCTCTGCTCCTGCGTGTATGCTGCGTGTCAACCTAGAAATTAGAGACTGATGGCACAAGGCTTGTTTTCCCGTTTTGAAAGCTCCATTCATGCGGCCTCGAAGCTACCTGAAAAGCACTGTTGTTACCGTGCTTTTACTTACAGCCGGCATGGCACATAGAAGAAAATGAGTTTTCTCGAAAGAAACCTTGTGCTTCCAGTTCGTAGTTGGAAGCTCACCCTGCTCTGCTCTATACCAAACGTGAAAGTCAATGTGAGCACTAGCCTCGAAGTAAGGCCCTGATTATCCTGGCAAAACGGGAGGCGTGCAGCAGCTCCATGAGGCCTTCATCGCTGTTCTGCTTTAGTTTCACGGTAGTAAGCTTTCCAAGACTCCTAAGGACTTTGCTTAAGCAACCATTTCGGTACCAGAACACTGCGTAGAGACAGTAAGCTCTGGTCCTGCGTGTATGCTGCGTGTCAACCTAGAAATTGGAGACTGATGGCATAAGGCTTCTTTTGCCATTATGAAAGCTCCGTTCATGCGTCCTCGAAGCTACCTGAAAAGCATTGTTGTTGCCGGGGTTTTCCTCACTGCCGGCATGGTTCTGAGAAGAAAATGAGTTTTCTCCTAAGAAACCTTGGGTTTCCAGTTCCTTGTTGGAAGCTCACCCTGCTCTGCGCTATACCTAAAGTGAAAGTCAACGTGAGCCCAAGCTTCGAAGTAAGGCCCTGATTATCCTTGCAAAACGAGAGGCGTGCAGCAGCTCCATGAGGCCTTCATCGTTGTTCTGCTTTAGTTTCAAGGTAGTAAGCTTTTCAACACTCCTAGGGGCCTTGCTTCAGCACCCGTTTCAGTACCAGAACACTGCGTAGAACCAGGAAGCTCTGCTCCTGCGTGTATGCTGCGTGTCAACCTAGAAATTAGAGACTGACGGCACAAGGCTAGTTTTCCCATTATGAAAGCTCCGTTGATGCGGCCCCGAAGCTACCTGAAAAGCACTGTTGTTACCGTGCTTTTACTTACAGCCGGCATGGCACATAGAAGAAAATGATTTTCTCGAAAGAAACCTTGTGCTTCCAGTTCCTAGTTGGAAGCTCACCCGGCTCTGCTCTATACCAAACGTGAAAGTCAATGTGAGCACTAGCCTCGAAGTAAGGCCCTGATTATCCTGGCAAGACGGGAGGCGTGCAGCAGCTCCATGAGGCCTTCATCGCTGTTCTGCTTTAGTTTCACGGTAGTAAGCTTTCCAAGGCTCCTAGGGACTTTGCTTAAGCAACCGTTTCGGTACCAGAACACTGCGTAGAGACAGTAAGCTCTGGTCCTGCGTGTATGCTGCGTGTCAACATAGAAATTGGAGACTGATGGCATAAGGCTTCTTTTGCCATTATGAAAGCTCCGTTCATGCGGCCTCGAAGCTACCTGAAAAGCATTGTTGTTGCCGGGGTTTTCCTCACTGCCGGCATGGTTCTGAGAAGAAAATGAGTTTTCTCCTAAGAAACCTTGGGTTTCCAGTTCCTTGTTGGAAACTCACCCTGCTCTGCGCTATACCTAAAGTGAAAGTCAACGTGAGCCCAAGCTTCGAAGTAAGGCCCTGATTATCCTTGCAAAACGAGAGGCGTGCAGCAGCTCCATGAGGCCTTCATCGTTGTTCTGCTTTAGTTTCAAGGTAGTAAGCTTTTCAACACTCCTAGGGGCCTTGCTTCAGCACCCGTTTCAGTACCAGAACACTGCGTAGAACCAGGAAGCTCTGCTCCTGCGTGTATGCTGCGTATCAACCTAGAAATTAGAGACTGATGGCACAAGGCTAGTTTTCCCATTATGAAAGCTCCGTTGATGCTGCCCCGAAGCTACCTGAAAAGCACTGTTGTTACCATGCTTTTACTTACAGCCGGCATGGTTCATAGAAGAAAATGAGTTTTCTCGAAAGAAACCTTGTGCTTCCACTTCCTAGTTGGAAGCTCACCCGGCTCTGCTCTATACCAAACGTGAAAGTCAATGTGAGCACTAGCCTCGAAGTAAGGCCCTGATTATGCTGGCAAAACGGGAGGCGTGCAGCAGCTCCATGAGGCCTTCATCGCTGTTCTGCTTTAGTTTCACGGTAGTAAGCTTTCCAACATTCCTAGGGACTTTGCTTAAGCAACCGTTTCGGTACCAGAACACTGCGTAGAGACAGTAAGCTCTGGTCCTGCGTGTATGCTGCGTGTCAACCTAGAAATTGGAGACTGATGGCATAAGGCTTCTTTGGCATTATGGAAGCTCCGTTCATGCGGCCTCGAAGCTACCTGAAAAGCATTGTTGTTGCCGGGGTTTTCCTCACTGCCGGCATGGTTCTGAGAAGAAAATGAGTTTTCTCCTAAGAAACCTTGGGTTTCCAGTTCCTTCTTGGAAGCTCACCCTGCTCTGCGCTATACCTAAAGTGAAAGTCAACGTGAGCCCAAGCTTCGAAGTAAGGCCCTGATTATCCTTGCAAAACGAGAGGTGTGCAGCAGCTCCATGAGGCCTTCATCGTTGTTCTGCTTTAGTTTCAAGGTAGTAAGCTTTTCAACACTCCTAGGGGACTTGCTTCAGCACCCGTTTCAGTACCAGAACACTGCGTAGAACCAGGAAGCTCTGCTCCTGCGTGTATGCTGCGTGTCAACCTAGAAATTAGAGACTGATGGCACAAGGCTAGTTTTCCCATTATGAAAGCTCCGTTGATGCTGCCCCGAAGCTACCTGAAAAGCACTGTTGTTACCGTGCTTTTACTTACAGCCGGCATGGTTCATAGAAGAAAATGAGTTTTCTCGAAAGAAACCTTCTGCTTCCAGTTCCTAGTTGGAAGCTCACCCTGCTCTGCTCTATACCATACGTGAAACTCAATGTGAGCACTAGCCTCGAAGTAAGGCCCTGATTATCCTGGCAAAATGGGAGGCGTGCAGCAGCTCCATGAGGCCTTCATCGCTGTTCTGCTTTAGTTTCACGGTAGTAAGCTTTCCAAGACTCTTGGGACTTTGCTTAAGCAACCGCTTCGGTACAGGACACTGCGTAGAGACAGTAAGCTCTGGTCCTGCGTGTATGCTGCGTGTCAACCTAGAAATTGGAGACTGATGGCATAAGGCTTCTTTTCCCATTATGAAAGCTCCGTTCATGCGGCCTCGAAGCTACCTGAAAAGCACTGTTGTTACCGTGCTTTTACTTACAGCCGGCATGGCACATAGAAGAAAATGAGTTTTCTCGAAAGAAACCTTGTGCTTCCAGTTCCTAGTTGGAAGCTCACCCTGCTCTGCTCTATACCAAACGTGAAAGTCAATGTGAGCACTAGCCTCGAAGTAAGGCCCTGATTATCCTGGCAAAACGGGAGGCGTGCAGCAGCTCCATGAGGCCTTCATCGTTGTTCTGCTTTAGTTTCAAGGTAGTAAGCTTTTCAACACTCCTAGGGGACTTGCTTCAGCACCCGTTTCAGTACCAGAACACTGCGTAGAACCAGGAAGCTCTGCTCCTGCGTGTATGCTGCGTGCCAACCTAGAAATTAGAGACTGATGGCACAAGGCTAGTTTTCCCATTATGTAAGCTCCGTTGATGCGGCCCCGAAGCTACCTGAAAAGCACTGTAGTTACCGTGCTTTTACTTACAGCTGGCATGGTTCATAGAAGAAAATGAGTTTTCTCGAAAGAAACCTTGTGCTTCCAGTTCCTAGTTGGAAGCTCACCCTGCTCTGCTCTATAACAAACGTGAAAGTCAATGTGAGCACTAGCCTCGAAGTAAGGCCCTGATTATGCTGGCAAAACGGGAGGCGTGCAGCAGCTCCATGAGGCCTTCATCGCTGTTCTGCTTTAGTTTCACGGTAGTAGCTTTCCAACATTCCTAGGGACTTTGCTTAAGCAACCGTTTCGGTACCAGAACACTGCGTAGAGACAGTAAGCTCTGGTCCTGCGTGTATGCTGCGTGTCAACCTAGAAATTGGAGACTGATGGCATAAGGCTTCTTTTCCCATTATGAAAGCTCCGTTCATGCGGCCTCGAAGCTACCTGAAAAGCATTGTTGTTGCCGGGGTTTTCCTCACTGCCGGCATGGTTCTGAGAAGAAAATGAGTTTTCTCCTAAGAAACCTTGGGTTTCCAGTTCCTTGTTGGAAACTCACCCTGCTCTGCGCTATACCTAAAGTGAAAGTCAACGTGAGCCCAAGCTTCGAAGTAAGGCCCTGATTATCCTTGCAAAACGAGAGGCGTGCAGCAGCTCCATGAGGCCTTCATCGTTGTTCTGCTTTAGTTTCAAGGTAGTAAGCTTTTCAACACTCCTAGGGGCCTTGCTTCAGCACCCGTTTCAGTACCAGAACACTGCGTAGAACCAGGAAGCTCTGCTCCTGCGTGTATGCTGCGTATCAACCTAGAAATTAGAGACTGATGGCACAAGGCTAGTTTTCCCATTATGAAAGCTCCGTTGATGCTGCCCCGAAGCTACCTGAAAAGCACTGTTGTTACCATGCTTTTACTTACAGCCGGCATGGTTCATAGAAGAAAATGAGTTTTCTCGAAAGAAACCTTGTGCTTCCAGTTCCTAGTTGGAAGCTCACCCGGCTCTGCTCTATACCAAACGTGAAAGTCAATGTGAGCACTAGCCTCGAAGTAAGGCCCTGATTATGCTGGCAAAACGGGAGGCGTGCAGCAGCTCCATGAGGCCTTCATCGCTGTTCTGCTTTAGTTTCACGGTAGTAAGCTTTCCAACATTCCTAGGGACTTTGCTTAAGCAACCGTTTCGGTACCAGAACACTGCGTAGAGACAGTAAGCTCTGGTCCTGCGTGTATGCTGCGTGTCAACCTAGAAATTGGAGACTGATGGCATAAGGCTTCTTTGGCATTATGGAAGCTCCGTTCATGCGGCCTCGAAGCTACCTGAAAAGCATTGTTGTTGCCGGGGTTTTCCTCACTGCCGGCATGGTTCTGAGAAGAAAATGAGTTTTCTCCTAAGAAACCTTGGGTTTCCAGTTCCTTGTTGGAAGCTCACCCTGCTCTGCGCTATACCTAAAGTGAAAGTCAACGTGAGCCCAAGCTTCGAAGTAAGGCCCTGATTATCCTTGCAAAACGAGAGGTGTGCAGCAGCTCCATGAGGCCTTCATCGTTGTTCTGCTTTAGTTTCAAGGTAGTAAGCTTTTCAACACTCCTAGGGGACTTGCTTCAGCACCCGTTTCAGTACCAGAACACTGCGTAGAACCAGGAAGCTCTGCTCCTGCGTGTATGCTGCGTGTCAACCTAGAAATTAGAGACTGATGGCACAAGGCTAGTTTTCCCATTATGAAAGCTCCGTTGATGCTGCCCCGAAGCTACCTGAAAAGCACTGTTGTTACCGTGCTTTTACTTACAGCCGGCATGGCACATAGAAGAAAATGAGTTTTCTCGAAAGAAACCTTGTGCTTCCAGTTCCTAGTTGGAAGCTCACCCTGCTCTGCTCTATACCATACGTGAAACTCAATGTGAGCACTAGCCTCGAAGTAAGGCCCTGATTATCCTGGCAAAATGGGAGGCGTGCAGCAGCTCCATGAGGCCTTCATCGCTGTTCTGCTTTAGTTTCACGGTAGTAAGCTTTCCAAGACTCTTGGGACTTTGCTTAAGCAACCGCTTCGGTACAGGACACTGCGTAGAGACAGTTAGCTCTGGTCCTGCGTGTATGCTGCGTGTCAACCTAGAAATTGGAGACTGATGGCATAAGGCTTCTTTTCCCATTATGAAAGCTCCGTTCATGCGGCCTCGAAGCTACCTGAAAAGCACTGTTGTTACCGTGCTTTTACTTACAGCCGGCATGGCACATAGAAGAAAATGAGTTTTCTCGAAAGAAACCTTGTGCTTCCAGTTCCTAGTTGGAAGCTCACCCTGCTCTGCTCTATACCAAACGTGAAAGTCAATGTGAGCACTAGCCTCGAAGTAAGGCCCTGATTATCCTGGCAAAACGGGAGGCGTGCAGCAGCTCCATGAGGCCTTCATCGTTGTTCTGCTTTAGTTTCAAGGTAGTAAGCTTTTCAACACTCCTAGGGGACTTGCTTCAGCACCCGTTTCAGTACCAGAACACTGCGTAGAACCAGGAAGCTCTGCTCCTGCGTGTATGCTGCGTGCCAACCTAGAAATTAGAGACTGATGGCACAAGGCTAGTTTTCCCATTATGAAAGCTCCGTTGATGCGGCCCCGAAGCTACCTGAAAAGCACTGTAGTTACCGTGCTTTTACTTACAGCTGGCATGGTTCATAGAAGAAAATGAGTTTTCTCGAAAGAAACCTTGTGCTTCCAGTTCCTAGTTGGAAGCTCACCCTGCTCTGCTCTATAACAAACGTGAAAGTCAATGTGAGCACTAGCCTCGAAGTAAGGCCCTGATTATGCTGGCAAAACGGGAGGCGTGCAGCAGCTCCATGAGGCCTTCATCGCTGTTCTGCTTTAGTTTCACGGTAGTAGCTTTCCAACATTCCTAGGGACTTTGCTTAAGCAACCGTTTCAGTACCAGAACACTGCGTAGAGACAGTAAGCTCTGGTCCTGCGTGTATGCTGCGTGTCAACCTAGAAATTGGAGACTGATGGCATAAGGCTTCTTTTCCCATTATGAAAGCTCCGTTCATGCGGCCTCGAAGCTACCTGAAAAGCATTGTTGTTGCCGGGGTTTTCCTCACTGCCGGCATGGTTCTGAGGAGAAAATGAGTTTTCTCCTAAGAAACCTTGGGTTTCCAGTTCCTTGTTGGAAGCTCACCCTGCTCTGCGCTATACCTAAAGTGAAAGTCAACGTGAGCCCAAGCTTCGAAGTAAGGCCCTGATTATCCTTGCAAAACGAGAGGCGTGCAGCAGCTCCATGAGGCCTTCATCGTTGTTCTGCTTTAGTTTCAAGGTAGTAAGCTTTTCAACACTCCTAGGGGCCTTGCTTCAGCACCCGTTTCAGTACCAGAACACTGCGTAGAACCAGGAAGCTCTGCTCCTGCGTGTATGCTGCGTGTCAACCTAGAAATTAGAGACTGATGGCACAAGGCTTGTTTTCCCGTTTTGAAAGCTCCATTCATGCGGCCTCGAAGCTACCTGAAAAGCACTGTTGTTACCGTGCTTTTACTTACAGCCGGCATGGCACATAGAAGAAAATGAGTTTTCTCGAAAGAAACCTTGTGCTTCCAGTTCCTAGTTGGAAGCTCACCCGGCTCTGCTCTATACCAAACGTGAAAGTCAATGTGAGCACTAGCCTCGAAGTAAGGCCCTGATTATCCTGGCAATACGGGAGGCGTGCAGCAGCTCCATGAGGCCTTCATCGCTGTTCTGCTTTAGTTTCACGGTAGTAAGCTTTGCAACATTCCTAGGGACTTTGCTTAAGCAACCGTTTCGGTACCAGAACACTGCGTAGAACCAGGAAGCTCTGCTCCTGCGTGTATGCTGCGTGTCAACCTAGAAATTAGAGACTGATGGCACAAGGCTAGTTTTCCCATTATGAAAGCTCCGTTGATGCGGCCCCGAAGCTACCTGAAAAGCACTGTTGTTACCGTGCTTTTACTTACAGCCGGCATGGCACATAGAAGAAAATGAGTTTTCTCGAAAGAAACCTTGTGCTTCCAGTTCCTAGTTGGAAGCTCACCCGGCTCTGCTCTATACCAAACGTGAAAGTCAATGTGAGCACTAGCCACGAAGTAAGGCCCTGATTATCCTGGCAAAACGGGAGGCGTGCAGCAGCTCCATGAGGCCTTCATCGCTGTTCTGCTTTAGTTTCACGGTAGTAAGCTTTCCAAGACTCCTAGGGACTTTGCTTAAGCAACCGTTTCGGTACCAGAACACTGCGTAGAGACAGTAAGCTCTGGTCCTGCGTGTATGCTGCGTGTCAACCTAGAAATTGGAGACTGATGGCATAAGGCTTCTTTTGCCATTATGAAAGCTCCGTTCATGCGGCCTCGAAGCTACCTGAAAAGCATTGTTGTTGCCGGGGTTTTCCTCACTGCCGGCATGGTTCTGAGAAGAAAATGAGTTTTCTCCTAAGAAACCTTGGGTTTCCAGTTCCTTGTTGGAAGCTCACCCTGCTCTGCGCTATACCTAAAGTGAAAGTCAACGTGAGCCCAAGCTTCGAAGTAAGGCCCTGATTATCCTTGCAAAACGAGAGGCGTGCAGCAGCTCCATGAGGCCTTCATCGTTGTTCTGCTTTAGTTTCAAGGTAGTAAGCTTTTCAACACTCCTAGGGGCCTTGCTTCAGCACCCGTTTCAGTACCAGAACACTGCGTAGAACCAGGAAGCTCTGCTCCTGCGTGTATGCTGCGTGTCAACCTAGAAATTAGAGACTGATGGCACAAGGCTAGTTTTCCCATTATGAAAGCTCCGTTGATGCGGCCCCGAAGCTACCTGAAAAGCACTGTAGTTACCGTGCTTTTACTTACAGCTGGCATGGTTCATAGAAGAAAATGAGTTTTCTCGAAAGAAACCTTGTGCTTCCAGTTCCTAGTTGGAAGCTCACCCTGCTCTGCTCTATAACAAACGTGAAAGTCAATGTGAGCACTAGCCTCGAAGTAAGGCCCTGATTATGCTGGCAAAACGGGAGGCGTGCAGCAGCTCCATGAGGCCTTCATCGCTGTTCTGCTTTAGTTTCACGGTAGTAGCTTTCCAACATTCCTAGGGACTTTGCTTAAGCAACCGTTTCGGTACCAGAACACTGCGTAGAGACAGTAAGCTCTGGTCCTGCGTGTATGCTGCGTGTCAACCTAGAAATTGGAGACTGATGGCATAAGGCTTCTTTTCCCATTATGAAAGCTCCGTTCATGCGGCCTCGAAGCTACCTGAAAAGCATTGTTGTTGCCGGGGTTTTCCTCACTGCCGGCATGGTTCTGAGGAGAAAATGAGTTTTCTCCTAAGAAACCTTGGGTTTCCAGTTCCTTGTTGGAAGCTCACCCTGCTCTGCGCTATACCTAAAGTGAAAGTCAACGTGAGCCCAAGCTTCGAAGTAAGGCCCTGATTATCCTTGCAAAACGAGAGGCGTGCAGCAGCTCCATGAGGCCTTCATCGTTGTTCTGCTTTAGTTTCAAGGTAGTAAGCTTTTCAACACTCCTAGGGGCCTTGCTTCAGCACCCGTTTCAGTACCAGAACACTGCGTAGAACCAGGAAGCTCTGCTCCTGCGTGTATGCTGCGTGTCAACCTAGAAATTAGAGACTGATGGCACAAGGCTTGTTTTCCCGTTTTGAAAGCTCCATTCATGCGGCCTCGAAGCTACCTGAAAAGCACTGTTGTTACCGTGCTTTTACTTACAGCCGGCATGGCACATAGAAGAAAATGAGTTTTCTCGAAAGAAACCTTGTGCTTCCAGTTCCTAGTTGGAAGCTCACCCGGCTCTGCTCTATACCAAACGTGAAAGTCAATGTGAGCACTAGCCTCGAAGTAAGGCCCTGATTATCCTGGCAATACGGGAGGCGTGCAGCAGCTCCATGAGGCCTTCATCGCTGTTCTGCTTTAGTTTCACGGTAGTAAGCTTTGCAACATTCCTAGGGACTTTGCTTAAGCAACCGTTTCGGTACCAGAACACTGCGTAGAACCAGGAAGCTCTGCTCCTGCGTGTATGCTGCGTGTCAACCTAGAAATTAGAGACTGATGGCACAAGGCTAGTTTTCCCATTATGAAAGCTCCGTTGATGCGGCCCCGAAGCTACCTGAAAAGCACTGTTGTTACCGTGCTTTTACTTACAGCCGGCATGGCACATAGAAGAAAATGAGTTTTCTCGAAAGAAACCTTGTGCTTCCAGTTCCTAGTTGGAAGCTCACCCGGCTCTGCTCTATACCAAACGTGAAAGTCAATGTGAGCACTAGCCACGAAGTAAGGCCCTGATTATCCTGGCAAAACGGGAGGCGTGCAGCAGCTCCATGAGGCCTTCATCGCTGTTCTGCTTTAGTTTCACGGTAGTAAGCTTTCCAAGACTCCTAGGGACTTTGCTTAAGCAACCGTTTCGGTACCAGAACACTGCGTAGAGACAGTAAGCTCTGGTCCTGCGTGTATGCTGCGTGTCAACCTAGAAATTGGAGACTGATGGCATAAGGCTTCTTTTGCCATTATGAAAGCTCCGTTCATGCGGCCTCGAAGCTACCTGAAAAGCATTGTTGTTGCCGGGGTTTTCCTCACTGCCGGCATGGTTCTGAGAAGAAAATGAGTTTTCTCCTAAGAAACCTTGGGTTTCCAGTTCCTTGTTGGAAGCTCACCCTGCTCTGCGCTATACCTAAAGTGAAAGTCAACGTGAGCCCAAGCTTCGAAGTAAGGCCCTGATTATCCTTGCAAAACGAGAGGCGTGCAGCAGCTCCATGAGGCCTTCATCGTTGTTCTGCTTTAGTTTCAAGGTAGTAAGCTTTTCAACACTCCTAGGGGCCTTGCTTCAGCACCCGTTTCAGTACCAGAACACTGCGTAGAACCAGGAAGCTCTGCTCCTGCGTGTATGCTGCGTGTCAACCTAGAAATTAGAGACTGATGGCACAAGGCTAGTTTTCCCATTATGAAAGCTCCGTTGATGCTGCCCCGAAGCTACCTGAAAAGCACTGTTGTTACCGTGCTTTTACTTACAGCCGGCATGGTTCATAGAAGAAAATGAGTTTTCTCGAAAGAAACCTTGTGCTTCCAGTTCCTAGTTGGAAACTCACCGGCTCTGCTCTATACCAAACGTGAAAATCAATGTGAGCACTAGCCTCGAAGTAAGGCCCTGATTATGCTGGCAATACGGGAGGCGTGCAGCAGCTCCATGAGGCCTTCATCGCTGTTCTGCTTTAGTTTCACGGTAGTAAGCTTTCCAAGACTCCTAGGGACTTTGCTTAAGCAACCGTTTCGGTACCAGAACACTGCGTAGAGACAGTAAGCTCTGGTCCTGCGTGTATGCTGCGTGTCAACCTAGAAATTGGAGACTGATGGCATAAGGCTTCTTTTGCCATTATGAAAGCTCCATTCATGCGGCCTCGAAGCTACCTGAAAAGCATTGTTGTTGCCGGGGTTTTCCTCACTGCCGGCATGGTTCTGAGAAGAAAATGAGTTTTCTCCTAAGAAACCTTGGGTTTCCAGTTCCTTGTTGGAAGCTCACCCTGCTCTGCGCTATACCTAAAGTGAAAGTCAACGTGAGCCCAAGCTTCGAAGTAAGGCCCTGATTATCCTTGCAAAACGAGAGGCGTGCAGCAGCTCCATGAGGCCTTCATCGTTGTTCTGCTTTAGTTTCAAGGTAGTAAGCTTTTCAACACTCCTAGGGGACTTGCTTCAGCACCCGTTTCAGTACCAGAACACTGCGTAGAACCAGGAAGCTCTGCTCCTGCGTGTATGCTGCGTGTCAACCTAGAAATTAGAGACTGATGGCACAAGGCTAGTTTTCCCATTATGAAAGCTCCGTTGATGCGGCCCCGAAGCTACCTGAAAAGCACTGTAGTTACCGTGCTTTTACTTACAGCTGGCATGGTTCATAGAAGAAAATGAGTTTTCTCGAAAGAAACCTTGTGCTTCCAGTTCCTAGTTGGAAGCTCACCCGGCTCTGCTCTATACCAAACGTGAAAGTCAATGTGAGCACTAGCCTCGAAGTAAGGCCCTGATTATGCTGGCAAAACGGGAGGCGTGCAGCAGCTCCATGAGGCCTTCATCGCTGTTCTGCTTTAGTTTCACGGTAGTAGCTTTCCAACATTCCTAGGGACTTTGCTTAAGCAACCGTTTCGGTACCAGAACACTGCGTAGAGACAGTAAGCTCTGGTCCTGCGTGTATGCTGCGTGTCAACCTAGAAATTGGAGACTGATGGCATAAGGCTTCTTTTCCCATTATGAAAGCTCCGTTCATGCGGCCTCGAGGCTACCTGAAAAGCATTGTTGTTGCCGGGGTTTTCCTCACTGCCGGCATGGTTCTGAGGAGAAAATGAGTTTTCTCCTAAGAAACCTTGGGTTTCCAGTTCCTTGTTGGAAGCTCACCCTGCTCTGCGCTATACCTAAAGTGAAAGTCAACGTGAGCCCAAGCTTCGAAGTAAGGCCCTGATTATCCTTGCAAAACGAGAGGCGTGCAGCAGCTCCATGAGGCCTTCATCGTTGTTCTGCTTTAGTTTCAAGGTAGTAAGCTTTTCAACACTCCTAGGGGACTTGCTTCAGCACCCGTTTCAGTACCAGAACACTGCGTAGAACCAGGAAGCTCTGCTCCTGCGTGTATGCTGCGTGTCAACCTAGAAATTAGAGACTGATGGCACAAGGCTAGTTTTCCCATTATGAAAGCTCCGTTGATGCGGCCCCGAAGCTACCTGAAAAGCACTGTAGTTATCGTGCTTTTACTTACAGCTGGCATGGTTCATAGAAGAAAATGAGTTTTCTCGAAAGAAACCTTGTGCTTCCAGTTCCTAGTTGGAAGCTCACCCTGCTCTGCTCTATAACAAACGTGAAAGTCAATGTGAGCACTAGCCTCGAAGTAAGGCCCTGATTATGCTGGCAAAACGGGAGGCGTGCAGCAGCTCCATGAGGCCTTCATCGCTGTTCTGCTTTAGTTTCACGGTAGTAGCTTTCCAACATTCCTAGGGACTTTGCTTAAGCAACCGTTTCGGTACCAGAACACTGCGTAGAGACAGTAAGCTCTGGTCCTGCGTGTATGCTGCGTGTCAACCTAGAAATTGGAGACTGATGGCATAAGGCTTCTTTTGCCATTATGAAAGCTCCGTTCATGCGGCCTCGAAGCTACCTGAAAAGCATTGTTGTTGCCGGGGTTTTCCTCACTGCCGGCATGGTTCTGAGAAGAAAATGAGTTTTCTCCTAAGAAACCTTGGGTTTCCAGTTCCTTGTTGGAAGCTCACCCTGCTCTGCGCTATACCTAAAGTGAAAGTCAACGTGAGCCCAAGCTTCGAAGTAAGGCCCTGATTATCCTTGCAAAACGAGAGGCGTGCAGCAGCTCCATGAGGCCTTCATCGTTGTTCTGCTTTAGTTTCAAGGTAGTAAGCTTTTCAACACTCCTAGGGGCCTTGCTTCAGCACCCGTTTCAGTACCAGAACACTGCGTAGAACCAGGAAGCTCTGCTCCTGCGTGTATGCTGCGTGTCAACCTAGAAATTAGAGACTGATGGCACAAGGCTAGTTTTCCCATTATGAAAGCTCCGTTGATGCTGCCCCGAAGCTACCTGAAAAGCACTGTTGTTACCGTGCTTTTACTTACAGCCGGCATGGTTCATAGAAGAAAATGAGTTTTCTCGAAAGAAACCTTGTGCTTCCAGTTCCTAGTTGGAAACTCACCGGCTCTGCTCTATACCAAACGTGAAAATCAATGTGAGCACTAGCCTCGAAGTAAGGCCCTGATTATGCTGGCAATACGGGAGGCGTGCAGCAGCTCCATGAGGCCTTCATCGCTGTTCTGCTTTAGTTTCACGGTAGTAAGCTTTCCAAGACTCCTAGGGACTTTGCTTAAGCAACCGTTTCGGTACCAGAACACTGCGTAGAGACAGTAAGCTCTGGTCCTGCGTGTATGCTGCGTGTCAACCTAGAAATTGGAGACTGATGGCATAAGGCTTCTTTTGCCATTATGAAAGCTCCATTCATGCGGCCTCGAAGCTACCTGAAAAGCATTGTTGTTGCCGGGGTTTTCCTCACTGCCGGCATGGTTCTGAGAAGAAAATGAGTTTTCTCCTAAGAAACCTTGGGTTTCCAGTTCCTTGTTGGAAGCTCACCCTGCTCTGCGCTATACCTAAAGTGAAAGTCAACGTGAGCCCAAGCTTCGAAGTAAGGCCCTGATTATCCTTGCAAAACGAGAGGCGTGCAGCAGCTCCATGAGGCCTTCATCGTTGTTCTGCTTTAGTTTCAAGGTAGTAAGCTTTTCAACACTCCTAGGGGACTTGCTTCAGCACCCGTTTCAGTACCAGAACACTGCGTAGAACCAGGAAGCTCTGCTCCTGCGTGTATGCTGCGTGTCAACCTAGAAATTAGAGACTGATGGCACAAGGCTAGTTTTCCCATTATGAAAGCTCCGTTGATGCGGCCCCGAAGCTACCTGAAAAGCACTGTAGTTACCGTGCTTTTACTTACAGCTGGCATGGTTCATAGAAGAAAATGAGTTTTCTCGAAAGAAACCTTGTGCTTCCAGTTCCTAGTTGGAAGCTCACCCGGCTCTGCTCTATACCAAACGTGAAAGTCAATGTGAGCACTAGCCTCGAAGTAAGGCCCTGATTATGCTGGCAAAACGGGAGGCGTGCAGCAGCTCCATGAGGCCTTCATCGCTGTTCTGCTTTAGTTTCACGGTAGTAGCTTTCCAACATTCCTAGGGACTTTGCTTAAGCAACCGTTTCGGTACCAGAACACTGCGTAGAGACAGTAAGCTCTGGTCCTGCGTGTATGCTGCGTGTCAACCTAGAAATTGGAGACTGATGGCATAAGGCTTCTTTTCCCATTATGAAAGCTCCGTTCATGCGGCCTCGAGGCTACCTGAAAAGCATTGTTGTTGCCGGGGTTTTCCTCACTGCCGGCATGGTTCTGAGGAGAAAATGAGTTTTCTCCTAAGAAACCTTGGGTTTCCAGTTCCTTGTTGGAAGCTCACCCTGCTCTGCGCTATACCTAAAGTGAAAGTCAACGTGAGCCCAAGCTTCGAAGTAAGGCCCTGATTATCCTTGCAAAACGAGAGGCGTGCAGCAGCTCCATGAGGCCTTCATCGTTGTTCTGCTTTAGTTTCAAGGTAGTAAGCTTTTCAACACTCCTAGGGGACTTGCTTCAGCACCCGTTTCAGTACCAGAACACTGCGTAGAACCAGGAAGCTCTGCTCCTGCGTGTATGCTGCGTGTCAACCTAGAAATTAGAGACTGATGGCACAAGGCTAGTTTTCCCATTATGAAAGCTCCGTTGATGCGGCCCCGAAGCTACCTGAAAAGCACTGTAGTTATCGTGCTTTTACTTACAGCTGGCATGGTTCATAGAAGAAAATGAGTTTTCTCGAAAGAAACCTTGTGCTTCCAGTTCCTAGTTGGAAGCTCACCCTGCTCTGCTCTATAACAAACGTGAAAGTCAATGTGAGCACTAGCCTCGAAGTAAGGCCCTGATTATGCTGGCAAAACGGGAGGCGTGCAGCAGCTCCATGAGGCCTTCATCGCTGTTCTGCTTTAGTTTCACGGTAGTAGCTTTCCAACATTCCTAGGGACTTTGCTTAAGCAACCGTTTCGGTACCAGAACACTGCGTAGAGACAGTAAGCTCTGGTCCTGCGTGTATGCTGCGTGTCAACCTAGAAATTGGAGACTGATGGCATAAGGCTTCTTTTCCCATTATGAAAGCTCCGTTCATGCGGCCTCGAAGCTACCTGAAAAGCATTGTTGTTGCCGGGGTTTTCCTCACTGCCGGCATGGTTCTGAGGAGAAAATGAGTTTTCTCCTAAGAAACCTTGGGTTTCCAGTTCCTTGTTGGAAGCTCACCCTGCTCTGCGCTATACCTAAAGTGAAAGTCAACGTGAGCCCAAGCTTCGAAGTAAGGCCCTGATTATCCTTGCAAAACGAGAGGCGTGCAGCAGCTCCATGAGGCCTTCATCGTTGTTCTGCTTTAGTTTCAAGGTAGTAAGCTTTTCAACACTCCTAGGGGCCTTGCTTCAGCACCCGTTTCAGTACCAGAACACTGCGTAGAACCAGGAAGCTCTGCTCCTGCGTGTATGCTGCGTGTCAACCTAGAAATTAGAGACTGATGGCACAAGGCTTGTTTTCCCGTTTTGAAAGCTCCATTCATGCGGCCTCGAAGCTACCTGAAAAGCACTGTTGTTACCGTGCTTTTACTTACAGCCGGCATGGCACATAGAAGAAAATGAGTTTTCTCGAAAGAAACCTTGTGCTTCCAGTTCCTAGTTGGAAGCTCACCCGGCTCTGCTCTATACCAAACGTGAAAGTCAATGTGAGAACTAGACTCGAAGTAAGGCCCTGATTATGCTGGCAATACGGGAGGCGTGCAGCAGCTCCATGAGGCCTTCATCGCTGTTCTGCTTTAGTTTCACGGTAGTAAGCTTTCCAACATTCCTAGGGACTTTGCTTAAGCAACCGTTTCGGTACCAGAACACTGCGTAGAGACAGTAAGCTCTGGTCCTGCGTGTATGCTGCGTGTCAACCTAGAAATTGGAGACTGATGGCATAAGGCTTCTTTTGCCATTATGAAAGCTCCGTTCATGCGGCCTCGAAGCTACCTGAAAAGCATTGTTGTTGCCGGGGTTTTCCTCACTGCCGGCATGGTTCTGAGAAGAAACTGAGTTTTCTCCTAAGAAACCTTGGGTTTCCAGTTCCTTGTTGGAAGCTCACCCTGCTCTGCGCTATACCTAAAGTGAAAGTCAACGTGAGCCCAAGCTTCGAAGTAAGGCCCTGATTATCCTTGCAAAACGAGAGGCGTGCAGCAGCTCCATGAGGCCTTCATCGTTGTTCTGCTTTAGTTTCAAGGTAGTAAGCTTTTCAACACTCATAGGGGCCTTGCTTCAGCACCCGTTTCAGTACCAGAACACTGCGTAGAACCAGGAAGTTCTGCTCCTGCGTGTATGCTGCGTGTCAACCTAGAAATTAGAGGCTGACGGCACAAGGCTAGTTTTCCCATTTTGAAAGCTCCGTAGATTCGGCCCCGAAGCTACCTGAAAAGCACTGTTGTTACCGTGCTTTTACTTACAGCCGGCATGGCACATAGAAGAAAATGAGTTTTCTCGAAAGAAACCTTGTGCTTCCAGTTCCTAGTTGGAAGCTCACCCGGCTCTGCTCTATACCAAACGTGAAAGTCAATGTGAGCACTAGCCTCGAAGTAAGGCCCTGATTATCCTGGCAAAACGGGAGGCGTGCAGCAGCTCCATGAGGCCTTCATCGCTGTTCTGCTTTAGTTTCACGGTAGTAAGCTTTCCAAGACTCCTAGGGACTTTGCTTAAGCAACCGTTTCGGTACCAGAACACTGCGTAGAGACAGTAAGCTCTGGTCCTGCGTGTATGCTGCGTGTCAACCTAGAAATTGGAGACTGATGGCATAAGGCTTCTTTTCCCATTATGAAAGCTCCGTTCATGCGGCCTCGAAGCTACCTGAAAAGCATTGTTGTTGCCGGGGTTTTCCTCACTGCCGGCATGGTTCTGAGAAGAAAATGAGTTTTCTCCTAAGAAACCTTGGGTTTCCAGTTCCTTGTTGGAAGCTCACCCTGCTCTGCGCTATACCTAAAGTGAAAGTCAACGTGAGCCCAAGCTTCGAAGTAAGGCCCTGATTATCCTTGCAAAACGAGAGGCGTGCAGCGGCTCCATGAGGCCTTCATCGTTGTTCTGCTTTAGTTTCAAGGTAGTAAGCTTTTCAACACTCCTAGGGGACTTGCTTCAGCACCCGTTTCAGTACCAGAACACTGCGTAGAACCAGGAAGCTCTGCTCCTGCGTGTATGCTGCGTGTCAACCTAGAAATTAGAGACTGATGGCACAAGGCTTGTTTTCCCGTTTTGAAAGCTCCATTCATGCGGCCCCGAAGCTACCTGAAAAGCACTGTAGTTACCGTGCTTTTACTTACAGCTGGCATGGTTCATAGAAGAAAATGAGTTTTCTCGAAAGAAACCTTGTGCTTCCAGTTCCTAGTTGGAAGCTCACCCTGCTCTGCTCTATACCAAACGTGAAAGTCAATGTGAGCACTAGCCTCGAAGTAAGGCCCTGATTATGCTGGCAAAACGGGAGGCGTGCAGCAGCTCCATGAGGCCTTCATCGCTGTTCTGCTTTAGTTTCACGGTAGTAGCTTTCCAACATTCCTAGGGACTTTGCTTAAGCAACCGTTTCGGTACCAGAACACTGCGTAGAGACAGTAAGCTCTGGTCCTGCGTGTATGCTGCGTGTCAACCTAGAAATTGGAGACTGATGGCATAAGGCTTCTTTTCCCATTATGAAAGCTCCGTTCATGCGGCCTCGAAGCTACCTGAAAAGCATTGTTGTTGCCGGGGTTTTCCTCACTGCCGGCATGGTTCTGAGGAGAAAATGAGTTTTCTCCTAAGAAACCTTGGGTTTCCAGTTCTTTGTTGGAAGCTCACCCTGTTCTGCGCTATACCTAAAGTGAAAGTCAACGTGAGCCCAAGCTTCGAAGTAAGGCCGTGATTATCCTTGCAAAACGAGAGGCGTGCAGCAGCTCCATGAGACCTTCATCGTTTTCTGCTTTAGTTTCAAGGTAGTGAGCTTTTCAACACTCCTAGGGGCCTTGCTTCAGCACCCGTTTCAGTACCAGAACACTGCGTAGAACCAGGAAGCTCTGCTCCTGCGTGTATGCTGCGTGTCAAGCTAGAAATTAGAGACTGACGGCACAAGGCTAGTTTTCCCATTATGAAAGCTCCGTTGATGCGGCCCCGAAGCTACCTGAAAAGCACTGTTGTTACCGTGCTTTTACTTACAGCCGGCATGGCACATAGAAGAAAATGAGTTTTCTCGAAAGAAACCTTGTGCTTCCAGTTCCTAGTTGGAAGCTCACCCTGCTCTGCTCTATACCAAACGTGAAAGTCAATGTGAGCACTAGCCTCGAAGTAAGGCCCTGATTATGCTGGCAATACGGGAGGCGTGCAGCAGCTCCATGAGGCCTTCATCGCTGTTCTGCTTTAGTTTCACGGTAGTAAGCTTTCCAACATTCCTAGGGACTTTGCTTAAGCAACCGTTTCGGTACCAGAACACTGCGTAGAGACAGTAAGCTCTGGTCCTGCGTGTATGCTGCGTGTCAACCTAGAAATTGGAGACTGATGGCATAAGGCTTCTTTTCCCATTATGAAAGCTCCGTTCATGCGGCCTCGAAGCTACCTGAAAAGCATTGTTGTTGCCGGGGTTTTCCTCACTGCCGGCATGGTTCTGAGAAGAAAATGAGTTTTCTCCTAAGAAACCTTGGGTTTCCAGTTCCTTGTTGGAAGCTCACCCTGCTCTGCGCTATACCTAAAGTGAAAGTCAACGTGAGCCCAAGCTTCGAAGTAAGGCCCTGATTATCCTTGCAAAACGAGAGGCGTGCAGCAGCTCCATGAGGCCTTCATCGTTGTTCTGCTTTAGTTTCAAGGTAGTAAGCTTTTCAACACTCCTAGGGGCCTTGCTTCAGCACCCGTTTCAGTACCAGAACACTGCGTAGAACCAGGAAGCTCTGCTCCTGCGTGTATGCTGCGTGTCAACCTAGAAATTAGAGACTGATGGCACAAGGCTAGTTTTCCCATTATGAAAGCTCCGTTGATGTTGCCCCGAAGCTACCTGAAAAGCACTGTTGTTACCGTGCTTTTACTTACAGCCGGCATGGTTCATAGAAGAAAATGAGTTTTCTCGAAAGAAACCTTGTGCTTCCAGTTCCTAGTTGGAACCTCACCCGGCTCTGCTCTATAACAAACGTGAAAGTCAATGTGAGCACTAGCCTCGAAGTAAGGCCCTTATTATGCTGGCAAAACGGGAGGCGTGCAGCAGCTCCATGAGGCCTTCATCGCTGTTCTGCTTTAGTTTCACGGTAGTAAGCTTTCCAAGGCTCCTAGGGACTTTGCTTAAGCAACCGTTTCGGTACCAGAACACTGCGTAGAGACAGTAAGCTCTGGTCCTGCGTGTATGCTGCGTGTCAACCTAGAAATTGGAGACTGATTGCATAAGGCTTCTTTTCCCATTATGAAAGCTCCGTTCATGCGGCCTCGAAGCTACCTGAAAAGCATTGTTGTTGCCGGGGTTTTCCTCACTGCCGGCATGGTTCTGAGAAGAAAATGAGTTTTCTCCTAAGAAACCTTGGGTTTCCAGTTCCTTGTTGGAAGCTCACCCTGCTCTGCGCTATACCTAAAGTGAAAGTCAACGTGAGCCCAAGCTTCGAAGTAAGGCCCTGATTATCCTTGCAAAACGAGAGGCGTGCAGCAGCTCCATGAGGCCTTCATCGTTGTTCTGCTTTAGTTTCAAGGTAGTAAGCTTTTCAACACTCCTAGGGGCCTTGCTTCAGCACCCGTTTCAGTACCAGAACACTGCGTAGAACCAGGAAGCTCTGCTCCTGTGTGTATGCTGCGTGTCAACCTAGAAATTAGAGACTGATGGCACAAGGCTAGTTTTCCCATTATGAAAGCTCCGTTGATGCTGCCCCGAAGCTACCTGAAAAGCACTGTTGTTACCGTGCTTTTACTTACAGCCGGCATGGTTCATAGAAGAAAATGAGTTTTCTCGAAAGAAACCTTCTGCTTCCAGTTCCTAGTTGGAAGCTCACCCTGCTCTGCTCTATACCATACGTGAAACTCAATGTGAGCACTAGCCTCGAAGTAAGGCCCTGATTATCCTGGCAAAATGGGAGGCGTGCAGCAGCTCCATGAGGCCTTCATCGCTGTTCTGCTTTAGTTTCACGGTAGTAAGCTTTCCAAGACTCTTGGGACTTTGCTTAAGCAACCGCTTCGGTACAGGACACTGCGTAGAGACAGTAAGCTCTGGTCCTGCGTGTATGCTGCGTGTCAACCTAGAAATTGGAGACTGATGGCATAAGGCTTCTTTTCCCATTATGAAAGCTCCGTTCATGCGGCCTCGAAGCTACCTGAAAAGCACTGTTGTTACCGTGCTTTTACTTACAGCCGGCATGGCACATAGAAGAAAATGAGTTTTCTCGAAAGAAACCTTGTGCTTCCAGTTCCTAGTTGGAAGCTCACCCTGCTCTGCTCTATACCAAACGTGAAAGTCAATGTGAGCACTAGCCTCGAAGTAAGGCCCTGATTATCCTGGCAAAACGGGAGGCGTGCAGCAGCTCCATGAGGCCTTCATCGTTGTTCTGCTTTAGTTTCAAGGTAGTAAGCTTTTCAACACTCCTAGGGGACTTGCTTCAGCACCCGTTTCAGTACCAGAACACTGCGTAGAACCAGGAAGCTCTGCTCCTGCGTGTATGCTGCGTGCCAACCTAGAAATTAGAGACTGATGGCACAAGGCTAGTTTTCCCATTATGAAAGCTCCGTTGATGCGGCCCCGAAGCTACCTGAAAAGCACTGTAGTTACCGTGCTTTTACTTACAGCTGGCATGGTTCATAGAAGAAAATGAGTTTTCTCGAAAGAAACCTTGTGCTTCCAGTTCCTAGTTGGAAGCTCACCCTGCTCTGCTCTATAACAAACGTGAAAGTCAATGTGAGCACTAGCCTCGAAGTAAGGCCCTGATTATGCTGGCAAAACGGGAGGCGTGCAGCAGCTCCATGAGGCCTTCATCGCTGTTCTGCTTTAGTTTCACGGTAGTAGCTTTCCAACATTCCTAGGGACTTTGCTTAAGCAACCGTTTCGGTACCAGAACACTGCGTAGAGACAGTAAGCTCTGGTCCTGCGTGTATGCTGCGTGTCAACCTAGAAATTGGAGACTGATGGCATAAGGCTTCTTTTCCCATTATGAAAGCTCCGTTCATGCGGCCTCGAAGCTACCTGAAAAGCATTGTTGTTGCCGGGGTTTTCCTCACTGCCGGCATGGTTCTGAGAAGAAAATGAGTTTTCTCCTAAGAAACCTTGGGTTTCCAGTTCCTTGTTGGAAACTCACCCTGCTCTGCGCTATACCTAAAGTGAAAGTCAACGTGAGCCCAAGCTTCGAAGTAAGGCCCTGATTATCCTTGCAAAACGAGAGGCGTGCAGCAGCTCCATGAGGCCTTCATCGTTGTTCTGCTTTAGTTTCAAGGTAGTAAGCTTTTCAACACTCCTAGGGGCCTTGCTTCAGCACCCGTTTCAGTACCAGAACACTGCGTAGAACCAGGAAGCTCTGCTCCTGCGTGTATGCTGCGTATCAACCTAGAAATTAGAGACTGATGGCACAAGGCTAGTTTTCCCATTATGAAAGCTCCGTTGATGCTGCCCCGAAGCTACCTGAAAAGCACTGTTGTTACCATGCTTTTACTTACAGCCGGCATGGTTCATAGAAGAAAATGAGTTTTCTCGAAAGAAACCTTGTGCTTCCAGTTCCTAGTTGGAAGCTCA
The DNA here is from genome assembly GCF_028564815.1 of Eubalaena glacialis. Taxonomy (NCBI): domain Eukaryota; kingdom Metazoa; phylum Chordata; class Mammalia; order Artiodactyla; family Balaenidae; genus Eubalaena; species Eubalaena glacialis. The sequence continues at coordinate 35,587,976 of NC_083725.1, forward strand.
CCCGGCTCTGCTCTATACCAAACGTGAAAGTCAATGTGAGCACTAGCCTCGAAGTAAGGCCCTGATTATGCTGGCAAAACGGGAGGCGTGCAGCAGCTCCATGAGGCCTTCATCGCTGTTCTGCTTTAGTTTCACGGTAGTAAGCTTTCCAACATTCCTAGGGACTTTGCTTAAGCAACCGTTTCGGTACCAGAACACTGCGTAGAGACAGTAAGCTCTGGTCCTGCGTGTATGCTGCGTGTCAACCTAGAAATTGGAGACTGATGGCATAAGGCTTCTTTGGCATTATGGAAGCTCCGTTCATGCGGCCTCGAAGCTACCTGAAAAGCATTGTTGTTGCCGGGGTTTTCCTCACTGCCGGCATGGTTCTGAGAAGAAAATGAGTTTTCTCCTAAGAAACCTTGGGTTTCCAGTTCCTTGTTGGAAGCTCACCCTGCTCTGCGCTATACCTAAAGTGAAAGTCAACGTGAGCCCAAGCTTCGAAGTAAGGCCCTGATTATCCTTGCAAAACGAGAGGTGTGCAGCAGCTCCATGAGGCCTTCATCGTTGTTCTGCTTTAGTTTCAAGGTAGTAAGCTTTTCAACACTCCTAGGGGACTTGCTTCAGCACCCGTTTCAGTACCAGAACACTGCGTAGAACCAGGAAGCTCTGCTCCTGCGTGTATGCTGCGTGTCAACCTAGAAATTAGAGACTGATGGCACAAGGCTAGTTTTCCCATTATGAAAGCTCCGTTGATGCTGCCCCGAAGCTACCTGAAAAGCACTGTTGTTACCGTGCTTTTACTTACAGCCGGCATGGCACATAGAAGAAAATGAGTTTTCTCGAAAGAAACCTTGTGCTTCCAGTTCCTAGTTGGAAGCTCACCCTGCTCTGCTCTATACCATACGTGAAACTCAATGTGAGCACTAGCCTCGAAGTAAGGCCCTGATTATCCTGGCAAAATGGGAGGCGTGCAGCAGCTCCATGAGGCCTTCATCGCTGTTCTGCTTTAGTTTCACGGTAGTAAGCTTTCCAAGACTCTTGGGACTTTGCTTAAGCAACCGCTTCGGTACAGGACACTGCGTAGAGACAGTAAGCTCTGGTCCTGCGTGTATGCTGCGTGTCAACCTAGAAATTGGAGACTGATGGCATAAGGCTTCTTTTCCCATTATGAAAGCTCCGTTCATGCGGCCTCGAAGCTACCTGAAAAGCACTGTTGTTACCGTGCTTTTACTTACAGCCGGCATGGCACATAGAAGAAAATGAGTTTTCTCGAAAGAAACCTTGTGCTTCCAGTTCCTAGTTGGAAGCTCACCCTGCTCTGCTCTATACCAAACGTGAAAGTCAATGTGAGCACTAGCCTCGAAGTAAGGCCCTGATTATCCTGGCAAAACGGGAGGCGTGCAGCAGCTCCATGAGGCCTTCATCGTTGTTCTGCTTTAGTTTCAAGGTAGTAAGCTTTTCAACACTCCTAGGGGACTTGCTTCAGCACCCGTTTCAGTACCAGAACACTGCGTAGAACCAGGAAGCTCTGCTCCTGCGTGTATGCTGCGTGCCAACCTAGAAATTAGAGACTGATGGCACAAGGCTAGTTTTCCCATTATGAAAGCTCCGTTGATGCGGCCCCGAAGCTACCTGAAAAGCACTGTAGTTACCGTGCTTTTACTTACAGCTGGCATGGTTCATAGAAGAAAATGAGTTTTCTCGAAAGAAACCTTGTGCTTCCAGTTCCTAGTTGGAAGCTCACCCTGCTCTGCTCTATAACAAACGTGAAAGTCAATGTGAGCACTAGCCTCGAAGTAAGGCCCTGATTATGCTGGCAAAACGGGAGGCGTGCAGCAGCTCCATGAGGCCTTCATCGCTGTTCTGCTTTAGTTTCACGGTAGTAGCTTTCCAACATTCCTAGGGACTTTGCTTAAGCAACCGTTTCGGTACCAGAACACTGCGTAGAGACAGTAAGCTCTGGTCCTGCGTGTATGCTGCGTGTCAACCTAGAAATTGGAGACTGATGGCATAAGGCTTCTTTTCCCATTATGAAAGCTCCGTTCATGCGGCCTCGAAGCTACCTGAAAAGCATTGTTGTTGCCGGGGTTTTCCTCACTGCCGGCATTGTTCTGAGGAGAAAATGAGTTTTCTCCTAAGAAACCTTGGGTTTCCAGTTCCTTGTTGGAAGCTCACCCTGCTCTGCGCTATACCTAAAGTGAAAGTCAACGTGAGCCCAAGCTTCGAAGTAAGGCCCTGATTATCCTTGCAAAACGAGAGGCGTGCAGCAGCTCCATGAGGCCTTCATCGTTGTTCTGCTTTAGTTTCAAGGTAGTAAGCTTTTCAACACTCCTAGGGGCCTTGCTTCAGCACCCGTTTCAGTACCAGAACACTGCGTAGAACCAGGAAGCTCTGCTCCTGCGTGTATGCTGCGTGTCAACCTAGAAATTAGAGACTGATGGCACAAGGCTTGTTTTCCCGTTTTGAAAGCTCCATTCATGCGGCCTCGAAGCTACCTGAAAAGCACTGTTGTTACCGTGCTTTTACTTACAGCCGGCATGGCACATAGAAGAAAATGAGTTTTCTCGAAAGAAACCTTGTGCTTCCAGTTCCTAGTTGGAAGCTCACCCGGCTCTGCTCTATACCAAACGTGAAAGTCAATGTGAGCACTAGCCTCGAAGTAAGGCCCTGATTATCCTGGCAATACGGGAGGCGTGCAGCAGCTCCATGAGGCCTTCATCGCTGTTCTGCTTTAGTTTCACGGTAGTAAGCTTTGCAACATTCCTAGGGACTTTGCTTAAGCAACCGTTTCGGTACCAGAACACTGCGTAGAACCAGGAAGCTCTGCTCCTGCGTGTATGCTGCGTGTCAACCTAGAAATTAGAGGCTGACGGCACAAGGCTAGTTTTCCCATTATGAAAGCTCCGTTGATGCGGCCCCGAAGCTACCTGAAAAGCACTGTTGTTACCGTGCTTTTACTTACAGCCGGCATGGCACATAGAAGAAAATGAGTTTTCTCGAAAGAAACCTTGTGCTTCCAGTTCCTAGTTGGAAGCTCACCCGGCTCTGCTCTATACCAAACGTGAAAGTCAATGTGAGCACTAGCCACGAAGTAAGGCCCTGATTATCCTGGCAAAACGGGAGGCGTGCAGCAGCTCCATGAGGCCTTCATCGCTGTTCTGCTTTAGTTTCACGGTAGTAAGCTTTCCAAGACTCCTAGGGACTTTGCTTAAGCAACCGTTTCGGTACCAGAACACTGCGTAGAGACAGTAAGCTCTGGTCCTGCGTGTATGCTGCGTGTCAACCTAGAAATTGGAGACTGATGGCATAAGGCTTCTTTTGCCATTATGAAAGCTCCGTTCATGCGGCCTCGAAGCTACCTGAAAAGCATTGTTGTTGCCGGGGTTTTCCTCACTGCCGGCATGGTTCTGAGAAGAAAATGAGTTTTCTCCTAAGAAACCTTGGGTTTCCAGTTCCTTGTTGGAAGCTCACCCTGCTCTGCGCTATACCTAAAGTGAAAGTCAACGTGAGCCCAAGCTTCGAAGTAAGGCCCTGATTATCCTTGCAAAACGAGAGGCGTGCAGCAGCTCCATGAGGCCTTCATCGTTGTTCTGCTTTAGTTTCAAGGTAGTAAGCTTTTCAACACTCCTAGGGGCCTTGCTTCAGCACCCGTTTCAGTACCAGAACACTGCGTAGAACCAGGAAGCTCTGCTCCTGCGTGTATGCTGCGTGTCAACCTAGAAATTAGAGACTGATGGCACAAGGCTAGTTTTCCCATTATGAAAGCTCCGTTGATGCTGCCCCGAAGCTACCTGAAAAGCACTGTTGTTACCGTGCTTTTACTTACAGCCGGCATGGTTCATAGAAGAAAATGAGTTTTCTCGAAAGAAACCTTGTGCTTCCAGTTCCTAGTTGGAAACTCACCGGCTCTGCTCTATACCAAACGTGAAAATCAATGTGAGCACTAGCCTCGAAGTAAGGCCCTGATTATGCTGGCAATACGGGAGGCGTGCAGCAGCTCCATGAGGCCTTCATCGCTGTTCTGCTTTAGTTTCACGGTAGTAAGCTTTCCAAGACTCCTAGGGACTTTGCTTAAGCAACCGTTTCGGTACCAGAACACTGCGTAGAGACAGTAAGCTCTGGTCCTGCGTGTATGCTGCGTGTCAACGTAGAAATTGGAGACTGATGGCATAAGGCTTCTTTTGCCATTATGAAAGCTCCATTCATGCGGCCTCGAAGCTACCTGAAAAGCATTGTTGTTGCCGGGGTTTTCCTCACTGCCGGCATGGTTCTGAGAAGAAAATGAGTTTTCTCCTAAGAAACCTTGGGTTTCCAGTTCCTTGTTGGAAGCTCACCCTGCTCTGCGCTATACCTAAAGTGAAAGTCAACGTGAGCCCAAGCTTCGAAGTAAGGCCCTGATTATCCTTGCAAAACGAGAGGCGTGCAGCAGCTCCATGAGGCCTTCATCGTTGTTCTGCTTTAGTTTCAAGGTAGTAAGCTTTTCAACACTCCTAGGGGACTTGCTTCAGCACCCGTTTCAGTACCAGAACACTGCGTAGAACCAGGAAGCTCTGCTCCTGCGTGTATGCTGCGTGTCAACCTAGAAATTAGAGACTGATGGCACAAGGCTAGTTTTCCCATTATGAAAGCTCCGTTGATGCGGCCCCGAAGCTACCTGAAAAGCACTGTAGTTACCGTGCTTTTACTTACAGCTGGCATGGTTCATAGAAGAAAATGAGTTTTCTCGAAAGAAACCTTGTGCTTCCAGTTCCTAGTTGGAAGCTCACCCGGCTCTGCTCTATACCAAACGTGAAAGTCAATGTGAGCACTAGCCTCGAAGTAAGGCCCTGATTATGCTGGCAAAACGGGAGGCGTGCAGCAGCTCCATGAGGCCTTCATCGCTGTTCTGCTTTAGTTTCACGGTAGTAGCTTTCCAACATTCCTAGGGACTTTGCTTAAGCAACCGTTTCGGTACCAGAACACTGCGTAGAGACAGTAAGCTCTGGTCCTGCGTGTATGCTGCGTGTCAACCTAGAAATTGGAGACTGATGGCATAAGGCTTCTTTTCCCATTATGAAAGCTCCGTTCATGCGGCCTCGAGGCTACCTGAAAAGCATTGTTGTTGCCGGGGTTTTCCTCACTGCCGGCATGGTTCTGAGGAGAAAATGAGTTTTCTCCTAAGAAACCTTGGGTTTCCAGTTCCTTGTTGGAAGCTCACCCTGCTCTGCGCTATACCTAAAGTGAAAGTCAACGTGAGCCCAAGCTTCGAAGTAAGGCCCTGATTATCCTTGCAAAACGAGAGGCGTGCAGCAGCTCCATGAGGCCTTCATCGTTGTTCTGCTTTAGTTTCAAGGTAGTAAGCTTTTCAACACTCCTAGGGGACTTGCTTCAGCACCCGTTTCAGTACCAGAACACTGCGTAGAACCAGGAAGCTCTGCTCCTGCGTGTATGCTGCGTGTCAACCTAGAAATTAGAGACTGATGGCACAAGGCTAGTTTTCCCATTATGAAAGCTCCGTTGATGCGGCCCCGAAGCTACCTGAAAAGCACTGTAGTTATCGTGCTTTTACTTACAGCTGGCATGGTTCATAGAAGAAAATGAGTTTTCTCGAAAGAAACCTTGTGCTTCCAGTTCCTAGTTGGAAGCTCACCCTGCTCTGCTCTATAACAAACGTGAAAGTCAATGTGAGCACTAGCCTCGAAGTAAGGCCCTGATTATGCTGGCAAAACGGGAGGCGTGCAGCAGCTCCATGAGGCCTTCATCGCTGTTCTGCTTTAGTTTCACGGTAGTAGCTTTCCAACATTCCTAGGGACTTTGCTTAAGCAACCGTTTCGGTACCAGAACACTGCGTAGAGACAGTAAGCTCTGGTCCTGCGTGTATGCTGCGTGTCAACCTAGAAATTGGAGACTGATGGCATAAGGCTTCTTTTCCCATTATGAAAGCTCCGTTCATGCGGCCTCGAAGCTACCTGAAAAGCATTGTTGTTGCCGGGGTTTTCCTCACTGCCGGCATGGTTCTGAGGAGAAAATGAGTTTTCTCCTAAGAAACCTTGGGTTTCCAGTTCCTTGTTGGAAGCTCACCCTGCTCTGCGCTATACCTAAAGTGAAAGTCAACGTGAGCCCAAGCTTCGAAGTAAGGCCCTGATTATCCTTGCAAAACGAGAGGCGTGCAGCAGCTCCATGAGGCCTTCATCGTTGTTCTGCTTTAGTTTCAAGGTAGTAAGCTTTTCAACACTCCTAGGGGCCTTGCTTCAGCACCCGTTTCAGTACCAGAACACTGCGTAGAACCAGGAAGCTCTGCTCCTGCGTGTATGCTGCGTGTCAACCTAGAAATTAGAGACTGATGGCACAAGGCTTGTTTTCCCGTTTTGAAAGCTCCATTCATGCGGCCTCGAAGCTACCTGAAAAGCACTGTTGTTACCGTGCTTTTACTTACAGCCGGCATGGCACATAGAAGAAAATGAGTTTTCTCGAAAGAAACCTTGTGCTTCCAGTTCCTAGTTGGAAGCTCACCCGGCTCTGCTCTATACCAAACGTGAAAGTCAATGTGAGCACTAGACTCGAAGTAAGGCCCTGATTATGCTGGCAATACGGGAGGCGTGCAGCAGCTCCATGAGGCCTTCATCGCTGTTCTGCTTTAGTTTCAAGGTAGTAAGCTTTTCAACACTCCTAGGGGACTTGCTTCAGCACCCGTTTCGGTACCAGAACACTGCGTAGAGACAGTAAGCTCTGGTCCTGCGTGTATGCTGCGTGTCAACCTAGAAATTGGAGACTGATGGCATAAGGCTTCTTTTGCCATTATGAAAGCTCCGTTCATGCGGCCTCGAAGCTACCTGAAAAGCATTGTTGTTGCCGGGGTTTTCCTCACTGCCGGCATGGTTCTGAGAAGAAACTGAGTTTTCTCCTAAGAAACCTTGGGTTTCCAGTTCCTTGTTGGAAGCTCACCCTGCTCTGCGCTATACCTAAAGTGAAAGTCAACGTGAGCCCAAGCTTCGAAGTAAGGCCCTGATTATCCTTGCAAAACGAGAGGCGTGCAGCAGCTCCATGAGGCCTTCATCGTTGTTCTGCTTTAGTTTCAAGGTAGTAAGCTTTTCAACACTCCTAGGGGCCTTGCTTCAGCACCCGTTTCAGTACCAGAACACTGCGTAGAACCAGGAAGTTCTGCTCCTGCGTGTATGCTGCGTGTCAACCTAGAAATTAGAGGCTGACGGCACAAGGCTAGTTTTCCCATTTTGAAAGCTCCGTAGATGCGGCCCCGAAGCTACCTGAAAAGCACTGTTGTTACCGTGCTTTTACTTACAGCCGGCATGGCACATAGAAGAAAATGAGTTTTCTCGAAAGAAACCTTGTGCTTCCAGTTCCTAGTTGGAAGCTCACCCGGCTCTGCTCTATACCAAACGTGAAAGTCAATGTGAGCACTAGCCTCGAAGTAAGGCCCTGATTATCCTGGCAAAACGGGAGGCGTGCAGCAGCTCCATGAGGCCTTCATCGCTGTTCTGCTTTAGTTTCACGGTAGTAAGCTTTCCAAGACTCCTAGGGACTTTGCTTAAGCAACCGTTTCGGTACCAGAACACTGCGTAGAGACAGTAAGCTCTGGTCCTGCGTGTATGCTGCGTGTCAACCTAGAAATTGGAGACTGATGGCATAAGGCTTCTTTTCCCATTATGAAAGCTTCGTTCATGCGGCCTCGAAGCTACCTGAAAAGCATTGTTGTTGCCGGGGTTTTCCTCACTGCCGGCATGGTTCTGAGAAGAAATTGAGTTTTCTCCTAAGAAACCTTGGGTTTCCAGTTCCTTGTTGGAAGCTCACCCTGCTCTGCGCTATACCTAAAGTGAAACTCAACGTGAGCCCAAGCTTCGAAGTAAGGCCCTGATTATCCTTGCAAAACGAGAGGCGTGCAGCGGCTCCATGAGGCCTTCATCGTTGTTCTGCTTTAGTTTCAAGGTAGTAAGCTTTTCAACACTCCTAGGGGACTTGCTTCAGCACCCGTTTCAGTACCAGAACACTGCGTAGAACCAGGAAGCTCTGCTCCTGCGTGTATGCTGCATGTCAACCTAGAAATTAGAGACTGATGGCACAAGGCTAGTTTTCCCATTATGAAAGCTCCGTTGATGCCGCCCCGAGGCTACCTGAAAAGCACTGTAGTTACCGTGCTTTTACTTACAGCTGGCATGGTTCATAGAAGAAAATGAGTTTTCTCGAAAGAAACCTTGTGCTTCCAGTTCCTAGTTGGAAGCTCACCCTGCTCTGCTCTATAACAAACGTGAAAGTCAATGTGAGCACTAGCCTCGAAGTAAGGCCCTGATTATGCTGGCAAAACGGGAGGCGTGCAGCAGCTCCATGAGGCCTTCATCGCTGTTCTGCTTTAGTTTCACGGTAGTAGCTTTCCAACATTCCTAGGGACTTTGCTTAAGCAACCGTTTCGGTACCAGAACACTGCGTAGAGACAGTAAGCTCTGGTCCTGCGTGTATGCTGCGTGTCAACCTAGAAATTGGAGACTGATGGCATAAGGCTTCTTTTCCCATTATGAAAGCTCCGTTCATGCGGCCTCGAAGCTACCTGAAAAGCATTGTTGTTGCCGGGGTTTTCCTCACTGCCGGCATGGTTCTGAGGAGAAAATGAGTTTTCTCCTAAGAAACCTTGGGTTTCCAGTTCCTTGTTGGAAGCTCACCCTGCTCTGCGCTATACCTAAAGTGAAAGTCAACGTGAGCCCAAGCTTCGAAGTAAGGCCCTGATTATCCTTGCAAAACGAGAGGCGTGCAGCAGCTCCATGAGGCCTTCATCGTTGTTCTGCTTTAGTTTCAAGGTAGTAAGCTTTTCAACACTCCTAGGGGCCTTGCTTCAGCACCCGTTTCAGTACCAGAACACTGCGTAGAACCAGGAAGCTCTGCTCCTGCGTGTATGCTGCGTGTCAACCTAGAAATTAGAGACTGATGGCACAAGGCTTGTTTTCCCGTTTTGAAAGCTCCATTCATGCGGCCTCGAAGCTACCTGAAAAGCACTGTTGTTACCGTGCTTTTACTTACAGCCGGCATGGCACATAGAAGAAAATGAGTTTTCTCGAAAGAAACCTTGTGCTTCCAGTTCCTAGTTGGAAGCTCACCCGGCTCTGCTCTATACCAAACGTGAAAGTCAATGTGAGAACTAGACTCGAAGTAAGGCCCTGATTATGCTGGCAATACGGGAGGCGTGCAGCAGCTCCATGAGGCCTTCATCGCTGTTCTGCTTTAGTTTCACGGTAGTAAGCTTTCCAACATTCCTAGGGACTTTGCTTAAGCAACCGTTTCGGTACCAGAACACTGCGTAGAGACAGTAAGCTCTGGTCCTGCGTGTATGCTGCGTGTCAACCTAGAAATTGGAGACTGATGGCATAAGGCTTCTTTTGCCATTATGAAAGCTCCGTTCATGCGGCCTCGAAGCTACCTGAAAAGCATTGTTGTTGCCGGGGTTTTCCTCACTGCCGGCATGGTTCTGAGAAGAAACTGAGTTTTCTCCTAAGAAACCTTGGGTTTCCAGTTCCTTGTTGGAAGCTCACCCTGCTCTGCGCTATACCTAAAGTGAAAGTCAACGTGAGCCCAAGCTTCGAAGTAAGGCCCTGATTATCCTTGCAAAACGAGAGGCGTGCAGCAGCTCCATGAGGCCTTCATCGTTGTTCTGCTTTAGTTTCAAGGTAGTAAGCTTTTCAACACTCATAGGGGCCTTGCTTCAGCACCCGTTTCAGTACCAGAACACTGCGTAGAACCAGGAAGTTCTGCTCCTGCGTGTATGCTGCGTGTCAACCTAGAAATTAGAGGCTGACGGCACAAGGCTAGTTTTCCCATTTTGAAAGCTCCGTAGATTCGGCCCCGAAGCTACCTGAAAAGCACTGTTGTTACCGTGCTTTTACTTACAGCCGGCATGGCACATAGAAGAAAATGAGTTTTCTCGAAAGAAACCTTGTGCTTCCAGTTCCTAGTTGGAAGCTCACCCGGCTCTGCTCTATACCAAACGTGAAAGTCAATGTGAGCACTAGCCTCGAAGTAAGGCCCTGATTATCCTGGCAAAACGGGAGGCGTGCAGCAGCTCCATGAGGCCTTCATCGCTGTTCTGCTTTAGTTTCACGGTAGTAAGCTTTCCAAGACTCCTAGGGACTTTGCTTAAGCAACCGTTTCGGTACCAGAACACTGCGTAGAGACAGTAAGCTCTGGTCCTGCGTGTATGCTGCGTGTCAACCTAGAAATTGGAGACTGATGGCATAAGGCTTCTTTTCCCATTATGAAAGCTCCGTTCATGCGGCCTCGAAGCTACCTGAAAAGCATTGTTGTTGCCGGGGTTTTCCTCACTGCCGGCATGGTTCTGAGAAGAAAATGAGTTTTCTCCTAAGAAACCTTGGGTTTCCAGTTCCTTGTTGGAAGCTCACCCTGCTCTGCGCTATACCTAAAGTGAAAGTCAACGTGAGCCCAAGCTTCGAAGTAAGGCCCTGATTATCCTTGCAAAACGAGAGGCGTGCAGCGGCTCCATGAGGCCTTCATCGTTGTTCTGCTTTAGTTTCAAGGTAGTAAGCTTTTCAACACTCCTAGGGGACTTGCTTCAGCACCCGTTTCAGTACCAGAACACTGCGTAGAACCAGGAAGCTCTGCTCCTGCGTGTATGCTGCGTGTCAACCTAGAAATTAGAGACTGATGGCACAAGGCTTGTTTTCCCGTTTTGAAAGCTCCATTCATGCGGCCCCGAAGCTACCTGAAAAGCACTGTAGTTACCGTGCTTTTACTTACAGCTGGCATGGTTCATAGAAGAAAATGAGTTTTCTCGAAAGAAACCTTGTGCTTCCAGTTCCTAGTTGGAAGCTCACCCTGCTCTGCTCTATACCAAACGTGAAAGTCAATGTGAGCACTAGCCTCGAAGTAAGGCCCTGATTATGCTGGCAAAACGGGAGGCGTGCAGCAGCTCCATGAGGCCTTCATCGCTGTTCTGCTTTAGTTTCACGGTAGTAGCTTTCCAACATTCCTAGGGACTTTGCTTAAGCAACCGTTTCGGTACCAGAACACTGCGTAGAGACAGTAAGCTCTGGTCCTGCGTGTATGCTGCGTGTCAACCTAGAAATTGGAGACTGATGGCATAAGGCTTCTTTTCCCATTATGAAAGCTCCGTTCATGCGGCCTCGAAGCTACCTGAAAAGCATTGTTGTTGCCGGGGTTTTCCTCACTGCCGGCATGGTTCTGAGGAGAAAATGAGTTTTCTCCTAAGAAACCTTGGGTTTCCAGTTCTTTGTTGGAAGCTCACCCTGTTCTGCGCTATACCTAAAGTGAAAGTCAACGTGAGCCCAAGCTTCGAAGTAAGGCCGTGATTATCCTTGCAAAACGAGAGGCGTGCAGCAGCTCCATGAGACCTTCATCGTTTTCTGCTTTAGTTTCAAGGTAGTGAGCTTTTCAACACTCCTAGGGGCCTTGCTTCAGCACCCGTTTCAGTACCAGAACACTGCGTAGAACCAGGAAGCTCTGCTCCTGCGTGTATGCTGCGTGTCAAGCTAGAAATTAGAGACTGACGGCACAAGGCTAGTTTTCCCATTATGAAAGCTCCGTTGATGCGGCCCCGAAGCTACCTGAAAAGCACTGTTGTTACCGTGCTTTTACTTACAGCCGGCATGGCACATAGAAGAAAATGAGTTTTCTCGAAAGAAACCTTGTGCTTCCAGTTCCTAGTTGGAAGCTCACCCTGCTCTGCTCTATACCAAACGTGAAAGTCAATGTGAGCACTAGCCTCGAAGTAAGGCCCTGATTATGCTGGCAATACGGGAGGCGTGCAGCAGCTCCATGAGGCCTTCATCGCTGTTCTGCTTTAGTTTCACGGTAGTAAGCTTTCCAACATTCCTAGGGACTTTGCTTAAGCAACCGTTTCGGTACCAGAACACTGCGTAGAGACAGTAAGCTCTGGTCCTGCGTGTATGCTGCGTGTCAACCTAGAAATTGGAGACTGATGGCATAAGGCTTCTTTTCCCATTATGAAAGCTCCGTTCATGCGGCCTCGAAGCTACCTGAAAAGCATTGTTGTTGCCGGGGTTTTCCTCACTGCCGGCATGGTTCTGAGAAGAAAATGAGTTTTCTCCTAAGAAACCTTGGGTTTCCAGTTCCTTGTTGGAAGCTCACCCTGCTCTGCGCTATACCTAAAGTGAAAGTCAACGTGAGCCCAAGCTTCGAAGTAAGGCCCTGATTATCCTTGCAAAACGAGAGGCGTGCAGCAGCTCCATGAGGCCTTCATCGTTGTTCTGCTTTAGTTTCAAGGTAGTAAGCTTTTCAACACTCCTAGGGGCCTTGCTTCAGCACCCGTTTCAGTACCAGAACACTGCGTAGAACCAGGAAGCTCTGCTCCTGCGTGTATGCTGCGTGTCAACCTAGAAATTAGAGACTGATGGCACAAGGCTAGTTTTCCCATTATGAAAGCTCCGTTGATGTTGCCCCGAAGCTACCTGAAAAGCACTGTTGTTACCGTGCTTTTACTTACAGCCGGCATGGTTCATAGAAGAAAATGAGTTTTCTCGAAAGAAACCTTGTGCTTCCAGTTCCTAGTTGGAACCTCACCCGGCTCTGCTCTATAACAAACGTGAAAGTCAATGTGAGCACTAGCCTCGAAGTAAGGCCCTTATTATGCTGGCAAAACGGGAGGCGTGCAGCAGCTCCATGAGGCCTTCATCGCTGTTCTGCTTTAGTTTCACGGTAGTAAGCTTTCCAAGGCTCCTAGGGACTTTGCTTAAGCAACCGTTTCGGTACCAGAACACTGCGTAGAGACAGTAAGCTCTGGTCCTGCGTGTATGCTGCGTGTCAACCTAGAAATTGGAGACTGATTGCATAAGGCTTCTTTTCCCATTATGAAAGCTCCGTTCATGCGGCCTCGAAGCTACCTGAAAAGCATTGTTGTTGCCGGGGTTTTCCTCACTGCCGGCATGGTTCTGAGAAGAAAATGAGTTTTCTCCTAAGAAACCTTGGGTTTCCAGTTCCTTGTTGGAAGCTCACCCTGCTCTGCGCTATACCTAAAGTGAAAGTCAACGTGAGCCCAAGCTTCGAAGTAAGGCCCTGATTATCCTTGCAAAACGAGAGGCGTGCAGCAGCTCCATGAGGCCTTCATCGTTGTTCTGCTTTAGTTTCAAGGTAGTAAGCTTTTCAACACTCCTAGGGGCCTTGCTTCAGCACCCGTTTCAGTACCAGAACACTGCGTAGAACCAGGAAGCTCTGCTCCTGCGTGTATGCTGCGTGTCAACCTAGAAATTAGAGACTGATGGCACAAGGCTAGTTTTCCCATTATGAAAGCTCCGTTGATGTTGCCCCGAAGCTACCTGAAAAGCACTGTTGTTACCGTGCTTTTACTTACAGCCGGCATGGTTCATAGAAGAAAATGAGTTTTCTCGAAAGAAACCTTGTGCTTCCAGTTCCTAGTTGGAAGCTCACCCGGCTCTGCTCTATAACAAACGTGAAAGTCAATGTGAGCACTAGCCTCGAAGTAAGGCCCTGATTATGCTGGCAAAACGGGAGGCGTGCAGCAGCTCCATGAGGCCTTCATCGCTGTTCTGCTTTAGTTTCACGGTAGTAAGCTTTCCAAGGCTCCTAGGGACTTTGCTTAAGCAACCGTTTCGGTACCAGAACACTGCGTAGAGACAGTAAGCTCTGGTCCTGCGTGTATGCTGCGTGTCAACCTAGAAATTGGAGACTGATTGCATAAGGCTTCTTTGGCATTATGAAAGCTCCGTTCATGCGGCCTCGAAGCTACCTGAAAAGCATTGTTGTTGCCGGGGTTTTCCTCACTGCCGGCATGGTTCTGAGAAGAAACTGAGTTTTCTCCTAAGAAACCTTGGGTTTCCAGTTCTTTGTTGGAAGCTCACCCTGTTCTGCGCTATACCTAAAGTGAAAGTCAACGTGAGCCCAAGCTTCGAAGTAAGGCCGTGATTATCCTTCCAAAACGAGAGGCGTGCAGCAGCTCCATGAGGCCTTCATCGTTGTTCTGCTTTAGTTTCAAGGTAGTAAGCTTTTCAACACTCCTAGGGGCCTTGCTTCAGCACCCGTTTCAGTACCAGAACACTGCGTAGAACCAGGAAGCTCTGCTCCTGCGTGTATGCTGCGTGTCAAGCTAGAAATTAGAGACTGACGGCACAAGGCTAGTTTTCCCATTATGAAAGCTCCGTTGATGCGGCCCCGAAGCTACCTGAAAAGCACTGTTGTTACCGTGCTTTTACTTACAGCCGGCATGGCACATAGAAGAAAATGAGTTTTCTCGAAAGAAACCTTGTGCTTCCAGTTCCTAGTTGGAAGCTCACCCTGCTCTGCTCTATACCAAACGTGAAAGTCAATGTGAGCACTAGCCTCGAAGTAAGGCCCTGATTATGCTGGCAATACGGGAGGCGTGCAGCAGCTCCATGAGGCCTTCATCGCTGTTCTGCTTTAGTTTCACGGTAGTAAGCTTTCCAACATTCCTAGGGACTTTGCTTAAGCAACCGTTTCGGTACCAGAACACTGCGTAGAGACAGTAAGCTCTGGTCCTGCGTGTATGCTGCGTGTCAACCTAGAAATTGGAGACTGATGGCATAAGGCTTCTTTTCCCATTATGAAAGCTCCGTTCATGCGGCCTCGAAGCTACCTGAAAAGCATTGTTGTTGCCGGGGTTTTCCTCACTGCCGGCATGGTTCTGAGAAGAAAATGAGTTTTCTCCTAAGAAACCTTGGGTTTCCAGTTCCTTGTTGGAAGCTCACCCTGCTCTGCGCTATACCTAAAGTGAAAGTCAACGTGAGCCCAAGCTTCGAAGTAAGGCCCTGATTATCCTTGCAAAACGAGAGGCGTGCAGCAGCTCCATGAGGCCTTCATCGTTGTTCTGCTTTAGTTTCAAGGTAGTAAGCTTTTCAACACTCCTAGGGGCCTTGCTTCAGCACCCGTTTCAGTACCAGAACACTGCGTAGAACCAGGAAGCTCTGCTCCTGCGTGTATGCTGCGTGTCAACCTAGAAATTAGAGACTGATGGCACAAGGCTAGTTTTCCCATTATGAAAGCTCCGTTGATGTTGCCCCGAAGCTACCTGAAAAGCACTGTTGTTACCGTGCTTTTACTTACAGCCGGCATGGTTCATAGAAGAAAATGAGTTTTCTCGAAAGAAACCTTGTGCTTCCAGTTCCTAGTTGGAAGCTCACCCGGCTCTGCTCTATAACAAACGTGAAAGTCAATGTGAGCACTAGCCTCGAAGTAAGGCCCTGATTATGCTGGCAAAACGGGAGGCGTGCAGCAGCTCCATGAGGCCTTCATCGCTGTTCTGCTTTAGTTTCACGGTAGTAAGCTTTCCAAGGCTCCTAGGGACTTTGCTTAAGCAACCGTTTCGGTACCAGAACACTGCGTAGAGACAGTAAGCTCTGGTCCTGCGTGTATGCTGCGTGTCAACCTAGAAATTGGAGACTGATGGCATAAGGCTTCTTTGGCATTATGAAAGCTCCGTTCATGCGGCCTCGAAGCTACCTGAAAAGCATTGTTGTTGCCGGGGTTTTCCTCACTGCCGGCATGGTTCTGAGGAGAAAATGAGTTTTCTCCTAAGAAACCTTGGGTTTCCAGTTCCTTGTTGGAAACTCACCCTGCTCTGCGCTATACCTAAAGTGAAAGTCAACGTGAGCCCAAGCTTCGAAGTAAGGCCCTGATTATCCTTGCAAAACGAGAGGCGTGCAGCAGCTCCATGAGGCCTTCATCGTTGTTCTGCTTTAGTTTCAAGGTAGTAAGCTTTTCAACACTCCTAGGGGCCTTGCTTCAGCACCCGTTTCAGTACCAGAACACTGCGTAGAACCAGGAAGCTCTGCTCCTGCGTGTATGCTGCGTGTCAACCTAGAAATTAGAGGCTGACGGCACAAGGCTAGTTTTCCCATTTTGAAAGCTCCGTAGATGCGGCCCCGAAGCTACCTGAAAAGCATTGTTGTTGCCGGGGTTTTCCTCACTGCCGGCATGGTTCTGAGAAGAAAATGAGTTTTCTCCTAAGAAACCTTGGGTTTCCAGTTCCTTGTTGGAAGCTCACCCTGCTCTGCGCTATACCTAAAGTGAAAGTCAACGTGAGCCCAAGCTTCGAAGTAAGGCCCTGATTATCCTTGCAAAACGAGAGGCGTGCAGCGGCTCCATGAGGCCTTCATCGTTGTTCTGCTTTAGTTTCAAGGTAGTAAGCTTTTCAACACTCCTAGGGGACTTGCTTCAGCACCCGTTTCAGTACCAGAACACTGCGTAGAACCAGGAAGCTCTGCTCCTGCGTGTATGCTGCGTGTCAACCTAGAAATTAGAGACTGATGGCACAAGGCTTGTTTTCCCGTTTTGAAAGCTCCATTCATGCGGCCCCGAAGCTACCTGAAAAGCACTGTAGTTACCGTGCTTTTACTTACAGCTGGCATGGTTCATAGAAGAAAATGAGTTTTCTCGAAAGAAACCTTGTGCTTCCAGTTCCTAGTTGGAAGCTCACCCTGCTCTGCTCTATACCAAACGTGAAAGTCAATGTGAGCACTAGCCTCGAAGTAAGGCCCTGATTATGCTGGCAAAACGGGAGGCGTGCAGCAGCTCCATGAGGCCTTCATCGCTGTTCTGCTTTAGTTTCACGGTAGTAGCTTTCCAACATTCCTAGGGACTTTTCTTAAGCAACCGTTTCGGTACCAGAACACTGCGTAGAGACAGTAAGCTCTGGTCCTGCGTGTATGCTGCGTGTCAACCTAGAAATTGGAGACTGATGGCATAAGGCTTCTTTTCCCATTATGAAAGTTCCGTTCATGCGGCCTCGAAGCTACCTGAAAAGCATTGTTGTTGCCGGGGTTTTCCTCACTGCCGGCATGGTTCTGAGGAGAAAATGAGTTTTCTCCTAAGAAACCTTGGGTTTCCAGTTCTTTGTTGGAAGCTCACCCTGTTCTGCGCTATACCTAAAGTGAAAGTCAACGTGAGCCCAAGCTTCGAAGTAAGGCCCTGATTATCCTTGCAAAACGAGAGGCGTGCAGCAGCTCCATGAGACCTTCATCGTTTTCTGCTTTAGTTTCAAGGTAGTGAGCTTTTCAACACTCCTAGGGGCCTTGCTTCAGCACCCGTTTCAGTACCAGAACACTGCGTAGAACCAGGAAGCTCTGCTCCTGCGTGTATGCTGCGTGTCAAGCTAGAAATTAGAGACTGACGGCACAAGGCTAGTTTTCCCATTATGAAAGCTCCGTTGATGCGGCCCCGAAGCTACCTGAAAAGCACTGTTGTTACCGTGCTTTTACTTACAGCCAGCATGGCACATAGAAGAAAATGAGTTTTCTTGAAAGAAACCTTGTGCTTCCAGTTCCTAGTTGGAAGCTCACCCTGCTCTGCTCTATACCAAACGTGAAAGTCAATGTGAGCACTAGCCTCGAAGTAAGGCCCTGATTATGCTGGCAATACGGGAGGCGTGCAGCAGCTCCATGAGGCCTTCATCGCTGTTCTGCTTTAGTTTCACGGTAGTAAGCTTTCCAACATTCCTAGGGACTTTGCTTAAGCAACCGTTTCGGTACCAGAACACTGCGTAGAGACAGTAAGCTCTGGTCCTGCGTGTATGCTGCGTGTCAACCTAGAAATTGGAGACTGATGGCATAAGGCTTCTTTTCCCATTATGAAAGCTCCGTTCATGCGGCCTCGAAGCTACCTGAAAAGCATTGTTGTTGCCGGGGTTTTCCTCACTGCCGGCATGGTTCTGAGAAGAAAATGAGTTTTCTCCTAAGAAACCTTGGGTTTCCAGTTCCTTGTTGGAAGCTCACCCTGCTCTGCGCTATACCTAAAGTGAAAGTCAACGTGAGCCCAAGCTTCGAAGTAAGGCCCTGATTATCCTTGCAAAACGAGAGGCGTGCAGCAGCTCCATGAGGCCTTCATCGTTGTTCTGCTTTAGTTTCAAGGTAGTAAGCTTTTCAACACTCCTAGGGGCCTTGCTTCAGCACCCGTTTCAGTACCAGAACACTGCGTAGAACCAGGAAGCTCTGCTCCTGCGTGTATGCTGCGTGTCAACCTAGAAATTAGAGGCTGAAGGCACAAGGCTAGTTTTCCCATTTTGAAAGCTCCGTAGATGCGGCCCCGAAGCTACCTGAAAAGCACTGTTGTTACCGTGCTTTTACTTACAGCCGGCATGGCACATAGAAGAAAATGAGTTTTCTCGAAAGAAACCTTGTGCTTCCAGTTCCTAGTTGGAAGCTCACCCGGCTCTGCTCTATACCAAACGTGAAAGTCAATGTGAGCACTAGCCTCGAAGTAAGGCCCTGATTATCCTGGCAAAACGGGAGGCGTGCAGCAGCTCCATGAGGCCTTCATCGCTGTTCTGCTTTAGTTTCACGGTAGTAAGCTTTCCAAGACTCCTAGGGACTTTGCTTAAGCAACCGTTTCGGTACCAGAACACTGCGTAGAGACAGTAAGCTCTGGTCCTGCGTGTATGCTGCGTGTCAACCTAGAAATTGGAGACTGATGGCATAAGGCTTCTTTTCCCATTATGAAAGCTCCGTTCATGCGGCCTCGAAGCTACCTGAAAAGCATTGTTGTTGCCGGGGTTTTCCTCACTGCCGGCATGGTTCTGAGAAGAAAATGAGTTTTCTCCTAAGAAACCTTGGGTTTCCAGTTCCTTGTTGGAAGCTCACCCTGCTCTGCGCTATACCTAAAGTGAAAGTCAACGTGAGCCCAAGCTTCGAAGTAAGGCCCTGATTATCCTTGCAAAACGAGAGGCGTGCAGCGGCTCCATGAGGCCTTCATCGTTGTTCTGCTTTAGTTTCAAGGTAGTAAGCTTTTCAACACTCCTAGGGGACTTGCTTCAGCACCCGTTTCAGTACCAGAACACTGCGTAGAACCAGGAAGCTCTGCTCCTGCGTGTATGCTGCGTGTCAACCTAGAAATTAGAGACTGATGGCACAAGGCTTGTTTTCCCGTTTTGAAAGCTCCATTCATGCGGCCCCGAAGCTACCTGAAAAGCACTGTAGTTACCGTGCTTTTACTTACAGCTGGCATGGTTCATAGAAGAAAATGAGTTTTCTCGAAAGAAACCTTGTGCTTCCAGTTCCTAGTTGGAAGCTCACCCTGCTCTGCTCTATACCAAACGTGAAAGTCAATGTGAGCACTAGCCTCGAAGTAAGGCCCTGATTATGCTGGCAAAACGGGAGGCGTGCAGCAGCTCCATGAGGTCTTCATCGCTGTTCTGCTTTAGTTTCACGGTACTAGCTTTCCAACATTCCTAGGGACTTTGCTTAAGCAACCGTTTCGGTACCAGAACACTGCGTAGAGACAGTAAGCTCTGGTCCTGCGTGTATGCTGCGTGTCAACCTAGAAATTGGAGACTGATGGCATAAGGCTTCTTTTCCCATTATGAAAGCTCCGTTCATGCGGCCTCGAAGCTACCTGAAAAGCATTGTTGTTGCCGGGGTTTTCCTCACTGCCGGCATGGTTCTGAGGAGAAAATGAGTTTTCTCCTAAGAAACCTTGGGTTTCCAGTTCTTTGTTGGAAGCTCACCCTGTTCTGCGCTATACCTAAAGTGAAAGTCAACGTGAGCCCAAGCTTCGAAGTAAGGCCGTGATTATCCTTGCAAAACGAGAGGCGTGCAGCAGCTCCATGAGACCTTCATCGTTTTCTGCTTTAGTTTCAAGGTAGTGAGCTTTTCAACACTCCTAGGGGCCTTGCTTCAGCACCCGTTTCAGTACCAGAACACTGCGTAGAACCAGGAAGCTCTGCTCCTGCGTGTATGCTGCGTGTCAACCTAGAAATTAGAGACTGACGGCACAAGGCTAGTTTTCCCATTATGAAAGCTCCGTTGATGCGGCCCCGAAGCTACCTGAAAAGCACTGTTGTTACCGTGCTTTTACTTACAGCCGGCATGGCACATAGAAGAAAATGAGTTTTCTCGAAAGAAACCTTGTGCTTCCAGTTCCTAGTTGGAAGCTCACCCTGCTCTGCTCTATACCAAACGTGAAAGTCAATGTGAGCACTAGCCTCGAAGTAAGGCCCTGATTATGCTGGCAATACGGGAGGCGTGCAGCAGCTCCATGAGGCCTTCATCGCTGTTCTGCTTTAGTTTCACGGTAGTAAGCTTTCCAACATTCCTAGGGACTTTGCTTAAGCAACCGTTTCGGTACCAGAACACTGCGTAGAGACAGTAAGCTCTGGTCCTGCGTGTATGCTGCGTGTCAACCTAGAAATTGGAGACTGATGGCATAAGGCTTCTTTTCCCATTATGAAAGCTCCGTTCATGCGGCCTCGAAGCTACCTGAAAAGCATTGTTGTTGCCGGGTTTTTCCTCACTGCCGGCATGGTTCTGAGAAGAAAATGAGTTTTCTCCTAAGAAACCTTGGGTTTCCAGTTCCTTGTTGGAAGCTCACCCTGCTCTGCGCTATACCTAAAGTGAAAGTCAACGTGAGCCCAAGCTTCGAAGTAAGGCCCTGATTATCCTTGCAAAACGAGAGGCGTTCAGCAGCTCCATGAGGCCTTCATCGTTGTTCTGCTTTAGTTTCAAGGTAGTAAGCTTTTCAACACTCCTAGGGGCCTTGCTTCAGCACCCGTTTCAGTACCAGAACACTGCGTAGAACCAGGAAGCTCTGCTCCTGCGTGTATGCTGCGTGTCAACCTAGAAATTAGAGACTGATGGCACAAGGCTAGTTTTCCCATTATGAAAGCTCCGTTGATGTTGCCCCGAAGCTACCTGAAAAGCACTGTTGTTACCGTGCTTTTACTTACAGCCGGCATGGTTCATAGAAGAAAATGAGTTTTCTCGAAAGAAACCTTGTGCTTCCAGTTCCTAGTTGGAAGCTCACCCGGCTCTGCTCTATAACAAACGTGAAAGTCAATGTGAGCACTAGCCTCGAAGTAAGGCCCTGATTATGCTGGCAAAACGGGAGGCGTGCAGCAGCTCCATGAGGCCTTCATCGCTGTTCTGCTTTAGTTTCACGGTAGTAAGCTTTCCAAGGCTCCTAGGGACTTTGCTTAAGCAACCGTTTCGGTACCAGAACACTGCGTAGAGACAGTAAGCTCTGGTCCTGCGTGTATGCTGCGTGTCAACCTAGAAATTGGAGACTGATGGCATAAGGCTTCTTTGGCATTATGAAAGCTCCGTTCATGCGGCCTCGAAGCTACCTGAAAAGCATTGTTGTTGCCGGGGTTTTCCTCACTGCCGGCATGGTTCTGAGGAGAAAATGAGTTTTCTCCTAAGAAACCTTGGGTTTCCAGTTCCTTGTTGGAAACTCACCCTGCTCTGCGCTATACCTAAAGTGAAAGTCAACGTGAGCCCAAGCTTCGAAGTAAGGCCCTGATTATCCTTGCAAAACGAGAGGCGTGCAGCAGCTCCATGAGGCCTTCATCGTTGTTCTGCTTTAGTTTCAAGGTAGTAAGCTTTTCAACACTCCTAGGGGCCTTGCTTCAGCACCCGTTTCAGTACCAGAACACTGCGTAGAACCAGGAAGTTCTGCTCCTGCGTGTATGCTGCGTGTCAACCTAGAAATTAGAGGCTGACGGCACAAGGCTAGTTTTCCCATTTTGAAAGCTCCGTAGATGCGGCCCCGAAGCTACCTGAAAAGCATTGTTGTTGCCGGGGTTTTCCTCACTGCCGGCATGGTTCTGAGAAGAAAATGAGTTTTCTCCTAAGAAACCTTGGGTTTCCAGTTCCTTGTTGGAAGCTCACCCTGCTCTGCGCTATACCTAAAGTGAAAGTCAACGTGAGCCCAAGCTTCGAAGTAAGGCCCTGATTATCCTTGCAAAACGAGAGGCGTGCAGCGGCTCCATGAGGCCTTCATCGTTGTTCTGCTTTAGTTTCAAGGTAGTAAGCTTTTCAACACTCCTAGGGGACTTGCTTCAGCACCCGTTTCAGTACCAGAACACTGCGTAGAACCAGGAAGCTCTGCTCCTGCGTGTATGCTGCGTGTCAACCTAGAAATTAGAGACTGATGGCACAAGGCTTGTTTTCCCGTTTTGAAAGCTCCATTCATGCGGCCCCGAAGCTACCTGAAAAGCACTGTAGTTACCGTGCTTTTACTTACAGCTGGCATGGTTCATAGAAGAAAATGAGTTTTCTCGAAAGAAACCTTGTGCTTCCAGTTCCTAGTTGGAAGCTCACCCTGCTCTGCTCTATACCAAACGTGAAAGTCAATGTGAGCACTAGCCTCGAAGTAAGGCCCTGATTATGCTGGCAATACGGGAGGCGTGCAGCAGCTCCATGAGGCCTTCATCGCTGTTGTGCTTTAGTTTCACGGTAGTAAGCTTTCCAACATTCTTGGGACTTTGCTTAAGCAACCGTTTCGGTACCAGAACACTGCGTAGAGACAGTAAGCTCTGGTCCTGCGTGTATGCTGCGTGTCAACCTAGAAATTGGAGACTGATGGCATAAGGCTTCTTTTCCCATTATGAAAGCTCCGTTCATGCGGCCTCGAAGCTACCTGAAAAGCATTGTTGTTGCCGGGGTTTTCCTCACTGCCGGCATGGTTCTGAGGAGAAAATGAGTTTTCTCCTAAGAAACCTTGGGTTTCCAGTTCCTTGTTGGAAGCTCACCCTGCTCTGCGCTATACCTAAAGTGAAAGTCAACGTGAGCCCAAGCTTCGAAGTAAGGCCCTGATTATCCTTGCAAAACGAGAGGCGTGCAGCGGCTCCATGAGGCCTTCATCGTTGTTCTGCTTTAGTTTCAAGGTAGTAAGCTTTTCAACACTCCTAGGGGACTTGCTTCAGCACCCGTTTCAGTACCAGAACACTGCGTAGAACCAGGAAGCTCTGCTCCTGCGTGTATGCTGCGTGTCAACCTAGAAATTAGAGACTGATGGCACAAGGCTTGTTTTCCCGTTTTGAAAGCTCCATTCATGCGGCCCCGAAGCTACCTGAAAAGCACTGTAGTTACCGTGCTTTTACTTACAGCTGGCATGGTTCATAGAAGAAAATGAGTTTTCTCGAAAGAAACCTTGTGCTTCCAGTTCCTAGTTGGAAGCTCACCCTGCTCTGCTCTATACCAAACGTGAAAGTCAATGTGAGCACTAGCCTCGAAGTAAGGCCCTGATTATGCTGGCAAAACGGGAGGCGTGCAGCAGCTCCATGAGGCCTTCATCGCTGTTCTGCTTTAGTTTCACGGTACTAGCTTTCCAACATTCCTAGGGACTTTGCTTAAGCAACCGTTTCGGTACCAGAACACTGCGTAGAGACAGTAAGCTCTGGTCCTGCGTGTATGCTGCGTGTCAACCTAGAAATTGGAGACTGATGGCATAAGGCTTCTTTTCCCATTATGAAAGCTCCGTTCATGCGGCCTCGAAGCTACCTGAAAAGCATTGTTGTTGCCGGGGTTTTCCTCACTGCCGGCATGGTTCTGAGGAGAAAATGAGTTTTCTCCTAAGAAACCTTGGGTTTCCAGTTCTTTGTTGGAAGCTCACCCTGTTCTGCGCTATACCTAAAGTGAAAGTCAACGTGAGCCCAAGCTTCGAAGTAAGGCCGTGATTATCCTTGCAAAACGAGAGGCGTGCAGCAGCTCCATGAGACCTTCATCGTTTTCTGCTTTAGTTTCAAGGTAGTGAGCTTTTCAACACTCCTAGGGGCCTTGCTTCAGCACCCGTTTCAGTACCAGAACACTGCGTAGAACCAGGAAGCTCTGCTCCTGCGTGTATGCTGCGTGTCAAGCTAGAAATTAGAGACTGACGGCACAAGGCTAGTTTTCCCATTATGAAAGCTCCGTTGATGCGGCCCCGAAGCTACCTGAAAAGCACTGTTGTTACCGTGCTTTTACTTACAGCCGGCATGGCACATAGAAGAAAATGAGTTTTCTCGAAAGAAACCTTGTGCTTCCAGTTCCTAGTTGGAAGCTCACCCTGCTCTGCTCTATACCAAACGTGAAAGTCAATGTGAGCACTAGCCTCGAAGTAAGGCCCTGATTATGCTGGCAATACGGGAGGCGTGCAGCAGCTCCATGAGGCCTTCATCGCTGTTCTGCTTTAGTTTCACGGTAGTAAGCTTTCCAACATTCCTAGGGACTTTGCTTAAGCAACCGTTTCGGTACCAGAACACTGCGTAGAGACAGTAAGCTCTGGTCCTGCGTGTATGCTGCGTGTCAACCTAGAAATTGGAGACTGATGGCATAAGGCTTCTTTTCCCATTATGAAAGCTCCGTTCATGCGGCCTCGAAGCTACCTGAAAAGCATTGTTGTTGCCGGGTTTTTCCTCACTGCCGGCATGGTTCTGAGAAGAAAATGAATTTTCTCCTAAGAAACCTTGGGTTTCCAGTTCCTTGTTGGAAGCTCACCCTGCTCTGCGCTATACCTAAAGTGAAAGTCAACGTGAGCCCAAGCTTCGAAGTAAGGCCCTGATTATCCTTGCAAAACGAGAGGCGTGCAGCAGCTCCATGAGGCCTTCATCGTTGTTCTGCTTTAGTTTCAAGGTAGTAAGCTTTTCAACACTCCTAGGGGCCTTGCTTCAGCACCCGTTTCAGTACCAGAACACTGCCTAGAACCAGGAAGTTCTGCTCCTGCGTGTATGCTGCGTGTCAACCTAGAAATTAGAGGCTGACGGCACAAGGCTAGTTTTCCCATTTTGAAAGCTCCGTAGATGCGGCCCCGAAGCTACCTGAAAAGCATTGTTGTTGCCGGGGTTTTCCTCACTGCCGGCATGGTTCTGAGAAGAAAATGAGTTTTCTCCTAAGAAACCTTGGGTTTCCAGTTCCTTGTTGGAAGCTCACCCTGCTCTGCGCTATACCTAAAGTGAAAGTCAACGTGAGCCCAAGCTTCGAAGTAAGGCCCTGATTATCCTTGCAAAACGAGAGGCGTGCAGCGGCTCCATGAGGCCTTCATCGTTGTTCTGCTTTAGTTTCAAGGTAGTAAGCTTTTCAACACTCCTAGGGGACTTGCTTCAGCACCCGTTTCAGTACCAGAACACTGCGTAGAACCAGGAAGCTCTGCTCCTGCGTGTATGCTGCGTGTCAACCTAGAAATTAGAGACTGATGGCACAAGGCTTGTTTTCCCGTTTTGAAAGCTCCATTCATGCGGCCCCGAAGCTACCTGAAAAGCACTGTAGTTACCGTGCTTTTACTTACAGCTGGCATGGTTCATAGAAGAAAATGAGTTTTCTCGAAAGAAACCTTGTGCTTCCAGTTCCTAGTTGGAAGCTCACCCTGCTCTGCTCTATACCAAACGTGAAAGTCAATGTGAGCACTAGCCTCGAAGTAAGGCCCTGATTATGCTGGCAATACGGGAGGCGTGCAGCAGCTCCATGAGGCCTTCATCGCTGTTGTGCTTTAGTTTCACGGTAGTAAGCTTTCCAACATTCTTGGGACTTTGCTTAAGCAACCGTTTCGGTACCAGAACACTGCGTAGAGACAGTAAGCTCTGGTCCTGCGTGTATGCTGCGTGTCAACCTAGAAATTGGAGACTGATGGCATAAGGCTTCTTTTCCCATTATGAAAGCTCCGTTCATGCGGCCTCGAAGCTACCTGAAAAGCATTGTTGTTGCCGGGGTTTTCCTCACTGCCGGCATGGTTCTGAGGAGAAAATGAGTTTTCTCCTAAGAAACCTTGGGTTTCCAGTTCTTTGTTGGAAGCTCACCCTGTTCTGCGCTATACCTAAAGTGAAAGTCAACGTGAGCCCAAGCTTCGAAGTAAGGCCGTGATTATCCTTGCAAAATGAGAGGCGTGCAGCAGCTCCATGAGACCTTCATCGTTTTCTGCTTTAGTTTCAAGGTAGTGA
Source organism: Eubalaena glacialis (assembly GCF_028564815.1). NCBI lineage: Eukaryota > Metazoa > Chordata > Mammalia > Artiodactyla > Balaenidae > Eubalaena > Eubalaena glacialis. The sequence goes on from NC_083725.1 coordinate 35,613,585, forward strand.
GCTTTTCAACACTCCTAGGGGCCTTGCTTCAGCACCCGTTTCAGTACCAGAACACTGCGTAGAACTAGGAAGCTCTGCTCCTGCGTGTATGCTGCGTGTCAACCTAGAAATTAGAGACTGACGGCACAAGGCTAGTTTTCCCATTATGAAAGCTCCGTTGATGCGGCCCCGAAGCTACCTGAAAAGCACTGTTGTTACCGTGCTTTTACTTACAGCCGGCATGGCACATAGAAGAAAATGAGTTTTCTCGAAAGAAACCTTGTGCTTCCAGTTCCTAGTTGGAAGCTCACCCTGCTCTGCTCTATACCAAACGTGAAAGTCAATGTGAGCACTAGCCTCGAAGTAAGGCCCTGATTATGCTGGCAATACGGGAGGCGTGCAGCAGCTCCATGAGGCCTTCATCGCTGTTCTGCTTTAGTTTCACGGTAGTAAGCTTTCCAACATTCCTAGGGACTTTGCTTAAGCAACCGTTTCGGTACCAGAACACTGCGTAGAGACAGTAAGCTCTGGTCCTGCGTGTATGCTGCGTGTCAACCTAGAAATTGGAGACTGATGGCATAAGGCTTCTTTTCCCATTATGAAAGCTCCGTTCATGCGGCCTCGAAGCTACCTGAAAAGCATTGTTGTTGCCGGGGTTTTCCTCACTGCCGGCATGGTTCTGAGGAGAAAATGAGTTTTCTCCTAAGAAACCTTGGGTTTCCAGTTCCTTGTTGGAAACTCACCCTGCTCTGCGCTATACCTAAAGTGAAAGTCAACGTGAGCCCAAGCTTCGAAGTAAGGCCCTGATTATCCTTGCAAAACGAGAGGCGTGCAGCAGCTCCATGAGGCCTTCAACGTTGTTCTGCTTTAGTTTCAAGGTAGTAAGCTTTTCAACACTCCTAGGGGCCTTGCTTCAGCACCCGTTTCAGTACCAGAACACTGCGTAGAACCAGGAAGTTCTGCTCCTGCGTGTATGCTGCGTGTCAACCTAGAAATTAGAGGCTGACGGCACAAGGCTAGTTTTCCCATTTTGAAAGCTCCGTAGATGCGGCCCCGAAGCTACCTGAAAAGCATTGTTGTTGCCGGGGTTTTCCTCACTGCCGGCATGGTTCTGAGAAGAAAATGAGTTTTCTCCTAAGAAACCTTGGGTTTCCAGTTCCTTGTTGGAAGCTCACCCTGCTCTGCGCTATACCTAAAGTGAAAGTCAACGTGAGCCCAAGCTTCGAAGTAAGGCCCTGATTATCCTTGCAAAACGAGAGGCGTGCAGCGGCTCCATGAGGCCTTCATCGTTGTTCTGCTTTAGTTTCAAGGTAGTAAGCTTTTCAACACTCCTAGGGGACTTGCTTCAGCACCCGTTTCAGTACCAGAACACTGCGTAGAACCAGGAAGCTCTGGTCCTGCGTGTATGCTGCGTGTCAACCTAGAAATTAGAGACTGATGGCACAAGGCTTGTTTTCCCGTTTTGAAAGCTCCATTCATGCGGCCCCGAAGCTACCTGAAAAGCACTGTAGTTACCGTGCTTTTACTTACAGCCGGCATGGTTCATAGAAGAAAATGAGTTTTCTCGAAAGAAACCTTGTGCTTCCAGTTCCTAGTTGGAAGCTCACCCTGCTCTGCTCTATACCAAACGTGAAAGTCAATGTGAGCACTAGCCTCGAAGTAAGGCCCTGATTATGCTGGCAAAACGGGAGGCGTGCAGCAGCTCCATGAGGCCTTCATCGCTGTTCTGCTTTCGTTTCACGGTAGTAGCTTTCCAACAGTCCTAGGGACTTTTCTTAAGCAACCGTTTCGGTACCAGAACACTGCGTAGAGACAGTAAGCTCTGGTCCTGCGTGTATGCTGCGTGTCAACCTAGAAATTGGAGACTGACGGCATAAGGCTTCTTTTCCCATTATGAAAGCTCCGTTCATGCGGCCTCGAAGCTACCTGAAAAGCATTGTTGTTGCCGGGGTTTTCCTCACTGCCGGCATGGTTCTGAGGAGAAAATGAGTTTTCTCCTAAGAAACCTTGGGTTTCCAGTTCTTTGTTGGAAGCTCACCCTGTTCTGCGCTATACCTAAAGTGAAAGTCAACGTGAGCCCAAGCTTCGAAGTAAGGCCGTGATTATCCTTGCAAAACGAGAGGCGTGCAGCAGCTCCATGAGACCTTCATCGTTTTCTGCTTTAGTTTCAAGGTAGTGAGCTTTTCAACACTCCTAGGGGCCTTGCTTCAGCACCCGTTTCAGTACCAGAACACTGCGTAGAACCAGGAAGCTCTGCTCCTGCGTGTATGCTGCGTGTCAAGCTAGAAATTAGAGACTGACGGCACAAGGCTAGTTTTCCCATTATGAAAGCTCCGTTGATGCGGCCCCGAAGCTACCTGAAAAGCACTGTTGTTACCGTGCTTTTACTTACAGCCGGCATGGCACATAGAAGAAAATGAGTTTTCTCGAAAGAAACCTTGTGCTTCCAGTTCCTAGTTGGAAGCTCACCCTGCTCTGCTCTATACCAAACGTGAAAGTCAATGTGAGCACTAGCCTCGAAGTAAGGCCCTGATTATGCTGGCAATACGGGAGGCGTGCAGCAGCTCCATGAGGCCTTCATCGCTGTTCTGCTTTAGTTTCACGGTAGTAAGCTTTCCAACATTCCTAGGGACTTTGCTTAAGCAACCGTTTCGGTACCAGAACACTGCGTAGAGACAGTAAGCTCTGGTCCTGCGTGTATGCTGCGTGTCAACCTAGAAATTGGAGACTGATGGCATAAGGCTTCTTTTCCCATTATGAAAGCTCCGTTCATGCGGCCTCGAAGCTACCTGAAAAGCATTGTTGTTGCCGGGGTTTTCCTCACTGCCGGCATGGTTCTGAGGAGAAAATGAGTTTTCTCCTAAGAAACCTTGGGTTTCCAGTTCCTTGTTGGAAGCTCACCCTGCTCTGCGCTATACCTAAAGTGAAAGTCAACGTGAGCCCAAGCTTCGAAGTAAGGCCCTGATTATCCTTGCAAAACGAGAGGCGTGCAGCAGCTCCATGAGGCCTTCATCGTTGTTCTGCTTTAGTTTCAAGGTAGTGAGCTTTTCAACACTCCTAGGGGCCTTGCTTCAGCACCCGTTTCAGTACCAGAACACTGCGTAGAACCAGGAAGCTCTGCTCCTGCGTGTATGCTGCGTGTCAACCTAGAAATTAGAGACTGATGGCACAAGGCTAGTTTTCCCATTATGAAAGCTCCGTTGATGTTGCCCCGAAGCTACCTGAAAAGCACTGTTGTTACCGTGCTTTTACTTACAGCCGGCATGGTTCATAGAAGAAAATGAGTTTTCTCGAAAGAAACCTTGTGCTTCCAGTTCCTAGTTGGAAGCTCACCCGGCTCTGCTCTATAACAAACGTGAAAGTCAATGTGAGCACTAGCCTCGAAGTAAGGCCCTGATTATGCTGGCAAAACGGGAGGCGTGCAGCAGCTCCATGAGGCCTTCATCGCTGTTCTGCTTTAGTTTCACGGTAGTAAGCTTTCCAAGGCTCCTAGGGACTTTGCTTAAGCAACCGTTTCGGTACCAGAACACTGCGTAGAGACAGTAAGCTCTGGTCCTGCGTGTATGCTGCGTGTCAACCTAGAAATTGGAGACTGATGGCATAAGGCTTCTTTGGCATTATGAAAGCTCCGTTCATGCGGCCTCGAAGCTACCTGAAAAGCATTGTTGTTGCCGGGGTTTTCCTCACTGCCGGCATGGTTCTGAGGAGAAAATGAGTTTTCTCCTAAGAAACCTTGGGTTTCCAGTTCCTTGTTGGAAACTCACCCTGCTCTGCGCTATACCTAAAGTGAAAGTCAACGTGAGCCCAAGCTTCGAAGTAAGGCCCTGATTATCCTTGCAAAACGAGAGGCGTGCAGCAGCTCCATGAGGCCTTCATCGTTGTTCTGCTTTAGTTTCAAGGTAGTAAGCTTTTCAACACTCCTAGGGGCCTTGCTTCAGCACCCGTTTCAGTACCAGAACACTGCGTAGAACCAGGAAGTTCTGCTCCTGCGTGTATGCTGCGTGTCAACCTAGAAATTAGAGGCTGACGGCACAAGGCTAGTTTTCCCATTTTGAAAGCTCCGTAGATGCGGCCCCGAAGCTACCTGAAAAGCATTGTTGTTGCCGGGGTTTTCCTCACTGCCGGCATGGTTCTGAGAAGAAAATGAGTTTTCTCCTAAGAAACCTTGGGTTTCCAGTTCCTTGTTGGAAGCTCACCCTGCTCTGCGCTATACCTAAAGTGAAAGTCAACGTGAGCCCAAGCTTCGAAGTAAGGCCCTGATTATCCTTGCAAAACGAGAGGCGTGCAGCGGCTCCATGAGGCCTTCATCGTTGTTCTGCTTTAGTTTCAAGGTAGTAAGCTTTTCAACACTCCTAGGGGACTTGCTTCAGCACCCGTTTCAGTACCAGAACACTGCGTAGAACCAGGAAGCTCTGCTCCTGCGTGTATGCTGCGTGTCAACCTAGAAATTAGAGACTGATGGCACAAGGCTTGTTTTCCCGTTTTGAAAGCTCCATTCATGCGGCCCCGAAGCTACCTGAAAAGCACTGTAGTTACCGTGCTTTTACTTACAGCTGGCATGGTTCATAGAAGAAAATGAGTTTTCTCGAAAGAAACCTTGTGCTTCCAGTTCCTAGTTGGAAGCTCACCCTGCTCTGCTCTATACCAAACGTGAAAGTCAATGTGAGCACTAGCCTCGAAGTAAGGCCCTGATTATGCTGGCAAAACGGGAGGCGTGCAGCAGCTCCATGAGGCCTTCATCGCTGTTCTGCTTTCGTTTCACGGTAGTAGCTTTCCAACATTCCTAGGGACTTTTCTTAAGCAACCGTTTCGGTACCAGAACACTGCGTAGAGACAGTAAGCTCTGGTCCTGCGTGTATGCTGCGTGTCAACCTAGAAATTGGAGACTGATGGCATAAGGCTTCTTTTCCCATTATGAAAGCTCCGTTCATGCGGCCTCGAAGCTACCTGAAAAGCATTGTTGTTGCCGGGGTTTTCCTCACTGCCGGCATGGTTCTGAGGAGAAAATGAGTTTTCTCCTAAGAAACCTTGGGTTTCCAGTTCTTTGTTGGAAGCTCACCCTGTTCTGCGCTATACCTAAAGTGAAAGTCAACGTGAGCCCAAGCTTCGAAGTAAGGCCGTGATTATCCTTGCAAAACGAGAGGCGTGCAGCAGCTCCATGAGACCTTCATCGTTTTCTGCTTTAGTTTCAAGGTAGTGAGCTTTTCAACACTCCTAGGGGCCTTGCTTCAGCACCCGTTTCAGTACCAGAACACTGCGTAGAACCAGGAAGCTCTGCTCCTGCGTGTATGCTGCGTGTCAACCTAGAAATTAGAGACTGACGGCACAAGGCTAGTTTTCCCATTATGAAAGCTCCGTTGATGCGGCCCCGAAGCTACCTGAAAAGCACTGTTGTTACCGTGCTTTTACTTACAGCCGGCATGGCACATAGAAGAAAATGAGTTTTCTCGAAAGAAACCTTGTGCTTCCAGTTCCTAGTTGGAAGCTCACCCTGCTCTGCTCTATACCAAACGTGAAAGTCAATGTGAGCACTAGCCTCGAAGTAAGGCCCTGATTATGCTGGCAATACGGGAGGCGTGCAGCAGCTCCATGAGGCCTTCATCGCTGTTCTGCTTTAGTTTCACGGTAGTAAGCTTTCCAACATTCCTAGGGACTTTGCTTAAGCAACCGTTTCGGTACCAGAACACTGCGTAGAGACAGTAAGCTCTGGTCCTGCGTGTATGCTGCGTGTCAACCTAGAAATTGGAGACTGATGGCATAAGGCTTCTTTTCCCATTATGAAAGCTCCGTTCATGCGGCCTCGAAGCTACCTGAAAAGCATTGTTGTTGCCGGGGTTTTCCTCACTGCCGGCATGGTTCTGAGAAGAAAATGAGTTTTCTCCTAAGAAACCTTGGGTTTCCAGTTCCTTGTTGGAAGCTCACCCTGCTCTGCGCTATACCTAAAGTGAAAGTCAACGTGAGCCCAAGCTTCGAAGTAAGGCCCTGATTATCCTTGCAAAACGAGAGGCGTGCAGCAGCTCCATGAGGCCTTCATTGTTGTTCTGCTTTAGTTTCAAGGTAGTAAGCTTTTCAACACTCCTAGGGGCCTTGCTTCAGCACCCGTTTCAGTACCAGAACACTGCGTAGAACCAGGAAGCTCTGCTCCTGCGTGTATGCTGCGTGTCAACCTAGAAATTAGAGACTGATGGCACAAGGCTAGTTTTCCCATTATGAAAGCTCCGTTGATGTTGCCCCGAAGCTACCTGAAAAGCACTGTTGTTACCGTGCTTTTACTTACAGCCGGCATGGTTCATAGAAGAAAATGAGTTTTCTCGAAAGAAACCTTGTGCTTCCAGTTCCTAGTTGGAAGCTCACCCGGCTCTGCTCTATAACAAACGTGAAAGTCAATGTGAGCACTAGCCTCGAAGTAAGGCCCTGATTATGCTGGCAAAACGGGAGGCGTGCAGCAGCTCCATGAGGCCTTCATCGCTGTTCTGCTTTAGTTTCACGGTAGTAAGCTTTCCAAGGCTCCTAGGGACTTTGCTTAAGCAACCGTTTCGGTACCAGAACACTGCGTAGAGACAGTAAGCTCTGGTCCTGCGTGTATGCTGCGTGTCAACCTAGAAATTGGAGACTGATGGCATAAGGCTTCTTTGGCATTATGAAAGCTCCGTTCATGCGGCCTCGAAGCTACCTGAAAAGCATTGTTGTTGCCGGGGTTTTCCTCACTGCCGGCATGGTTCTGAGGAGAAAATGAGTTTTCTCCTAAGAAACCTTGGGTTTCCAGTTCCTTGTTGGAAACTCACCCTGCTCTGCGCTATACCTAAAGTGAAAGTCAACGTGAGCCCAAGCTTCGAAGTAAGGCCCTGATTATCCTTGCAAAACGAGAGGCGTGCAGCAGCTCCATGAGGCCTTCATCGTTGTTCTGCTTTAGTTTCAAGGTAGTAAGCTTTTCAACACTCCTAGGGGCCTTGCTTCAGCACCCGTTTCAGTACCAGAACACTGCGTAGAACCAGGAAGTTCTGCTCCTGCGTGTATGCTGCGTGTCAACCTAGAAATTAGAGGCTGACGGCACAAGGCTAGTTTTCCCATTTTGAAAGCTCCGTAGATGCGGCCCCGAAGCTACCTGAAAAGCATTGTTGTTGCCGGGGTTTTCCTCACTGCCGGCATGGTTCTGAGAAGAAAATGAGTTTTCTCCTAAGAAACCTTGGGTTTCCAGTTCCTTGTTGGAAGCTCACCCTGCTCTGCGCTATACCTAAAGTGAAAGTCAACGTGAGCCCAAGCTTCGAAGTAAGGCCCTGATTATCCTTGCAAAACGAGAGGCGTGCAGCGGCTCCATGAGGCCTTCATCGTTGTTCTGCTTTAGTTTCAAGGTAGTAAGCTTTTCAACACTCCTAGGGGACTTGCTTCAGCACCCGTTTCAGTACCAGAACACTGCGTAGAACCAGGAAGCTCTGCTCCTGCGTGTATGCTGCGTGTCAACCTAGAAATTAGAGACTGATGGCACAAGGCTTGTTTTCCCGTTTTGAAAGCTCCATTCATGCGGCCCCGAAGCTACCTGAAAAGCACTGTAGTTACCGTGCTTTTACTTACAGCTGGCATGGTTCATAGAAGAAAATGAGTTTTCTCGAAAGAAACCTTGTGCTTCCAGTTCCTAGTTGGAAGCTCACCCTGCTCTGCTCTATACCAAACGTGAAAGTCAATGTGAGCACTAGCCTCGAAGTAAGGCCCTGATTATGCTGGCAAAACGGGAGGCGTGCAGCAGCTCCATGAGGCCTTCATCGCTGTTCTGCTTTCGTTTCACGGTAGTAGCTTTCCAACATTCCTAGGGACTTTTCTTAAGCAACCGTTTCGGTACCAGAACACTGCGTAGAGACAGTAAGCTCTGGTCCTGCGTGTATGCTGCGTGTCAACCTAGAAATTGGAGACTGATGGCATAAGGCTTCTTTTCCCATTATGAAAGCTCCGTTCATGCGGCCTCGAAGCTACCTGAAAAGCATTGTTGTTGCCGGGGTTTTCCTCACTGCCGGCATGGTTCTGAGGAGAAAATGAGTTTTCTCCTAAGAAACCTTGGGTTTCCAGTTCTTTGTTGGAAGCTCACCCTGTTCTGCGCTATACCTAAAGTGAAAGTCAACGTGAGCCCAAGCTTCGAAGTAAGGCCGTGATTATCCTTGCAAAACGAGAGGCGTGCAGCAGCTCCATGAGACCTTCATCGTTTTCTGCTTTAGTTTCAAGGTAGTGAGCTTTTCAACACTCCTAGGGGCCTTGCTTCAGCACCCGTTTCAGTACCAGAACACTGCGTAGAACCAGGAAGCTCTGCTCCTGCGTGTATGCTGCGTGTCAAGCTAGAAATTAGAGACTGACGGCACAAGGCTAGTTTTCCCATTATGAAAGCTCCGTTGATGCGGCCCCGAAGCTACCTGAAAAGCACTGTTGTTACCGTGCTTTTACTTACAGCCGGCATGGCACATAGAAGAAAATGAGTTTTCTCGAAAGAAACCTTGTGCTTCCAGTTCCTAGTTGGAAGCTCACCCTGCTCTGCTCTATACCAAACGTGAAAGTCAATGTGAGCACTAGCCTCGAAGTAAGGCCCTGATTATGCTGGCAATACGGGAGGCGTGCAGCAGCTCCATGAGGCCTTCATCGCTGTTCTGCTTTAGTTTCACGGTAGTAAGCTTTCCAACATTCCTAGGGACTTTGCTTAAGCAACCGTTTCGGTACCAGAACACTGCGTAGAGACAGTAAGCTCTGGTCCTGCGTGTATGCTGCGTGTCAACCTAGAAATTGGAGACTGATGGCATAAGGCTTCTTTTCCCATTATGAAAGCTCCGTTCATGCGGCCTCGAAGCTACCTGAAAAGCATTGTTGTTGCCGGGGTTTTCCTCACTGCCGGCATGGTTCTGAGAAGAAAATGAGTTTTCTCCTAAGAAACCTTGGGTTTCCAGTTCCTTGTTGGAAGCTCACCCTGCTCTGCGCTATACCTAAAGTGAAAGTCAACGTGAGCCCAAGCTTCGAAGTAAGGCCCTGATTATCCTTGCAAAACGAGAGGCGTGCAGCAGCTCCATGAGGCCTTCATCGTTGTTCTGCTTTAGTTTCAAGGTAGTAAGCTTTTCAACACTCCTAGGGGCCTTGCTTCAGCACCCGTTTCAGTACCAGAACACTGCGTAGAACCAGGAAGCTCTGCTCCTGCGTGTATGCTGCGTGTCAACCTAGAAATTAGAGACTGATGGCACAAGGCTAGTTTTCCCATTATGAAAGCTCCGTTGATGTTGCCCCGAAGCTACCTGAAAAGCACTGTTGTTACCGTGCTTTTACTTACAGCCGGCATGGTTCATAGAAGAAAATGAGTTTTCTCGAAAGAAACCTTGTGCTTCCAGTTCCTAGTTGGACGCTCACCCGGCTCTGCTCTATAACAAACGTGAAAGTCAATGTGAGCACTAGCCTCGAAGTAAGGCCCTGATTATGCTGGCAAAACGGGAGGCGTGCAGCAGCTCCATGAGGCCTTCATCGCTGTTCTGCTTTAGTTTCACGGTAGTAAGCTTTCCAAGGCTCCCAGGGACTTTGCTTAAGCAACCGTTTCGGTACCAGAACACTGCGTAGAGACAGTAAGCTCTGGTCCTGCGTGTATGCTGCGTGTCAACCTAGAAATTGGAGACTGATGGCATAAGGCTTCTTTGGCATTATGAAAGCTCCGTTCATGCGGCCTCGAAGCTACCTGAAAAGCATTGTTGTTGCCGGGGTTTTCCTCACTGCCGGCATGGTTCTGAGGAGAAAATGAGTTTTCTCCTAAGAAACCTTGGGTTTCCAGTTCCTTGTTGGAAACTCACCCTGCTCTGCGCTATACCTAAAGTGAAAGTCAACGTGAGCCCAAGCTTCGAAGTAAGGCCCTGATTATCCTTGCAAAACGAGAGGCGTGCAGCAGCTCCATGAGGCCTTCATCGTTGTTCTGCTTTAGTTTCAAGGTAGTAAGCTTTTCAACACTCCTAGGGGCCTTGCTTCAGCACCCGTTTCAGTACCAGAACACTGCGTAGAACCAGGAAGCTCTGCTCCTGCGTGTATGCTGCGTGTCAACCTAGAAATTAGAGGCTGAAGGCACAAGGCTAGTTTTCCCATTTTGAAAGCTCCGTAGATGCGACCCCGAAGCTACCTGAAAAGCACTGTTGTTACCGTGCTTTTACTTATAGCCGGCATGGCACATAGAAGAAAATGAGTTTTCTCGAAAGAAACCTTGTGCTTCCAGTTCCTAGTTGGAAGCTCACCCGGCTCTGCTCTATACCAAACGTGAAAGTCAATGTGAGCACTAGCCTCGAAGTAAGGCCCTGATTATCCTGGCAAAACGGGAGGCGTGCAGCAGCTCCATGAGGCCTTCATCGCTGTTCTGCTTTAGTTTCACGGTAGTAAGCTTTCCAAGACTCCTAGGGACTTTGCTTAAGCAACCGTTTCGGTACCAGAACACTGCGTAGAGACAGTAAGCTCTGGTCCTGCGTGTATGCTGCGTGTCAACCTAGAAATTGGAGACTGATGGCATAAGGCTTCTTTTCCCATTATGAAAGCTCCGTTCATGCGGCCTCGAAGCTACCTGAAAAGCATTGTTGTTGCCGGGGTTTTCCTCACTGCCGGCATGGTTCTGAGAAGAAACTGAGTTTTCTCCTAAGAAACCTTGGGTTTCCAGTTCCTTGTTGGAAGCTCACCCTGCTCTGCGCTATACCTAAAGTGAAAGTCAACGTGAGCCCAAGCTTCGAAGTAAGGCCCTGATTATCCTTGCAAAACGAGAGGCGTGCAGCGGCTCCATGAGGCCTTCATCGTTGTTCTGCTTTAGTTTCAAGGTAGTAAGCTTTTCAACACTCCTAGGGGACTTGCTTCAGCACCCGTTTCAGTACCAGAACACTGCGTAGAACCAGGAAGCTCTGCTCCTGCGTGTATGCTGCGTGTCAACCTAGAAATTAGAGACTGATGGCACAAGGCTTGTTTTCCCGTTTTGAAAGCTCCATTCATGCGGCCCCGAAGCTACCTGAAAAGCACTGTAGTTACCGTGCTTTTACTTACAGCTGGCATGGTTCATAGAAGAAAATGAGTTTTCTCGAAAGAAACCTTGTGCTTCCAGTTCCTAGTTGGAAGCTCACCCTGCTCTGCTCTATACCAAACGTGAAAGTCAATGTGAGCACTAGCCTCGAAGTAAGGCCCTGATTATGCTGGCAAAACGGGAGGCGTGCAGCAGCTCCATGAGGCCTTCATCGCTGTTCTGCTTTAGTTTCACGGTAGAAGCTTTCCAACATTCCTAGGGACTTTGCTTAAGCAACCGTTTCGGTACCAGAACACTGCGTAGAGACAGTAAGCTCTGGTCCTGCGTGTATGCTGCGTGTCAACCTAGAAATTGGAGACTGATGGCATAAGGCTTCTTTTCCCATTATGAAAGCTCCGTTCATGCGGCCTCGAAGCTACCTGAAAAGCATTGTTGTTGCCGGGGTTTTCCTCACTGCCGGCATGGTTCTGAGGAGAAAATGAGTTTTCTCCTAAGAAACCTTGGGTTTCCAGTTCTTTGTTGGAAGCTCACCCTGTTCTGCGCTATACCTAAAGTGAAAGTCAACGTGAGCCCAAGCTTCGAAGTAAGGCCGTGATTATCCTTGCAAAACGAGAGGCGTGCAGCAGCTCCATGAGACCTTCATCGTTTTCTGCTTTAGTTTCAAGGTAGTGAGCTTTTCAACACTCCTAGGGGCCTTGCTTCAGCACCCGTTTCAGTACCAGAACACTGCGTAGAACCAGGAAGCTCTGCTCCTGCGTGTATGCTGCGTGTCAACCTAGAAATTAGAGACTGACGGCACAAGGCTAGTTTTCCCATTATGAAAGCTCCGTTGATGCGGCCCCGAAGCTACCTGAAAAGCACTGTTGTTACCGTGCTTTTACTTACAGCCGGCATGGCACATAGAAGAAAATGAGTTTTCTCGAAAGAAACCTTGTGCTTCCAGTTCCTAGTTGGAAGCTCACCCTGCTCTGCTCTATACCAAACGTGAAAGTCAATGTGAGCACTAGCCTCGAAGTAAGGCCCTGATTATGCTGGCAATACGGGAGGCGTGCAGCAGCTCCATGAGGCCTTCATCGCTGTTCTGCTTTAGTTTCACGGTAGTAAGCTTTCCAACATTCCTAGGGACTTTGCTTAAGCAACCGTTTCGGTACCAGAACACTGCGTAGAGACAGTAAGCTCTGGTCCTGCGTGTATGCTGCGTGTCAACCTAGAAATTGGAGACTGATGGCATAAGGCTTCTTTTCCCATTATGAAAGCTCCGTTCATGCGGCCTCGAAGCTACCTGAAAAGCATTGTTGTTGCCGGGGTTTTCCTCACTGCCGGCATGGTTCTGAGAAGAAAATGAGTTTTCTCCTAAGAAACCTTGGGTTTCCAGTTCCTTGTTGGAAGCTCACCCTGCTCTGCGCTATACCTATAGTGAAAGTCAACGTGAGCCCAAGCTTCGAAGTAAGGCCCTGATTATCCTTGCAAAACGAGAGGCGTGCAGCAGCTCCATGAGGCCTTCATCGTTGTTCTGCTTTAGTTTCAAGGTAGTAAGCTTTTCAACACTCCTAGGGGCCTTGCTTCAGCACCCGTTTCAGTACCAGAACACTGCGTAGAACCAGGAAGCTCTGCTCCTGCGTGTATGCTGCGTGTCAACCTAGAAATTAGAGACTGATGGCACAAGGCTAGTTTTCCCATTATGAAAGCTCCGTTGATGTTGCCCCGAAGCTACCTGAAAAGCACTGTTGTTACCGTGCTTTTACTTACAGCCGGCATGGTTCATAGAAGAAAATGAGTTTTCTCGAAAGAAACCTTGTGCTTCCAGTTCCTAGTTGGAAGCTCACCCGGCTCTGCTCTATAACAAACGTGAAAGTCAATGTGAGCACTAGCCTCGATGTAAGGCCCTGATTATGCTGGCAAAACGGGAGGCGTGCAGCAGCTCCATGAGGCCTTCATCGCTGTTCTGCTTTAGTTTCACGGTAGTAAGCTTTCCAAGGCTCCTAGGGACTTTGCTTAAGCAACCGTTTCGGTACCAGAACACTGCGTAGAGACAGTAAGCTCTGGTCCTGCGTGTATGCTGCGTGTCAACCTAGAAATTGGAGACTGATGGCATAAGGCTTCTTTGGCATTATGAAAGCTCCGTTCATGCGGCCTCGAAGCTACCTGAAAAGCATTGTTGTTGCCGGGGTTTTCCTCACTGCCGGCATGGTTCTGAGGAGAAAATGAGTTTTCTCCTAAGAAACCTTGGGTTTCCAGTTCCTTGTTGGAAACTCACCCTGCTCTGCGCTATACCTAAAGTGAAAGTCAACGTGAGCCCAAGCTTCGAAGTAAGGCCCTGATTATCCTTGCAAAACGAGAGGCGTGCAGCAGCTCCATGAGGCCTTCATCGTTGTTCTGCTTTAGTTTCAAGGTAGTAAGCTTTTCAACACTCCTAGGGGCCTTGCTTCAGCACCCGTTTCAGTACCAGAACACTGCGTAGAACCAGGAAGTTCTGCTCCTGCGTGTATGCTGCGTGTCAACCTAGAAATTAGAGGCTGACGGCACAAGGCTAGTTTTCCCATTTTGAAAGCTCCGTAGATGCGGCCCCGAAGCTACCTGAAAAGCACTGTTGTTACCGTGCTTTTACTTACAGCCGGCATGGCACATAGAAGAAAATGAGTTTTCTCGAAAGAAACCTTGTGCTTCCAGTTCCTAGTTGGAAGCTCACCCGGCTCTGCTCTATACCAAACGTGAAAGTCAATGTGAGCACTAGCCTCGAAGTAAGGCCCTGATTATCCTGGCAAAACGGGAGGCGTGCAGCAGCTCCATGAGGCCTTCATCGCTGTTCTGCTTTAGTTTCACGGTAGTAAGCTTTCCAAGACTCCTAGGGACTTTGCTTAAGCAACCGTTTCGGTACCAGAACACTGCGTAGAGACAGTAAGCTCTGGTCCTGCGTGTATGCTGCGTGTCAACCTAGAAATTGGAGACTGATGGCATAAGGCTTCTTTTCCCATTATGAAAGCTCCGTTCATGCGGCCTCGAAGCTACCTGAAAAGCATTGTTGTTGCCGGGGTTTTCCTCACTGCCGGCATGGTTCTGAGAAGAAAATGAGTTTTCTCCTAAGAAACCTTGGGTTTCCAGTTCCTTGTTGGAAGCTCACCCTGCTCTGCGCTATACCTAAAGTGAAAGTCAACGTGAGCCCAAGCTTCGAAGTAAGGCCCTGATTATCCTTGCAAAACGAGAGGCGTGCAGCGGCTCCATGAGGCCTTCATCGTTGTTCTGCTTTAGTTTCAAGGTAGTAAGCTTTTCAACACTCCTAGGGGACTTGCTTCAGCACCCGTTTCAGTACCAGAACACTGCGTAGAACCAGGAAGCTCTGCTCCTGCGTGTATGCTGCGTGTCAACCTAGAAATTAGAGACTGATGGCACAAGGCTTGTTTTCCCGTTTTGAAAGCTCCATTCATGCGGCCCCGAAGCTACCTGAAAAGCACTGTAGTTACCGTGCTTTTACTTACAGCTGGCATGGTTCATAGAAGAAAATGAGTTTTCTCGAAAGAAACCTTGTGCTTCCAGTTCCTAGTTGGAAGCTCACCCTGCTCTGCTCTATACCAAACGTGAAAGTCAATGTGAGCACTAGCCTCGAAGTAAGGCCCTGATTATCCTGGCAAAACGGGAGGCGTGCAGCAGCTCCATGAGGCCTTCATCGCTGTTCTGCTTTAGTTTCACGGTAGTAGCTTTCCAACATTCCTAGGGACTTTGCTTAAGCAACCGTTTCGGTACCAGAACACTGTGTAGAGACAGTAAGCTCTAGTCCTGCGTGTATGCTGCGTGTCAACCTAGAAATTGGAGACTGATGGCATAAGGCTTCTTTTCCCATTATGAAAGCTCCGTTCATGCGGCCTCGAAGCTACCTGAAAAGCATTGTTGTTGCCGGGGTTTTCCTCACTGCCGGCATGGTTCTGAGGAGAAAATGAGTTTTCTCCTAAGAAACCTTGGGTTTCCAGTTCTTTGTTGGAAGCTCACCCTGTTCTGCGCTATACCTAAAGTGAAAGTCAACGTGAGCCCAAGCTTCGAAGTAAGGCCGTGATTATCCTTGCAAAACGAGAGGCGTGCAGCAGCTCCATGAGACCTTCATCGTTTTCTGCTTTAGTTTCAAGGTAGTGAGCTTTTCAACACTCCTAGGGGCCTTGCTTCAGCACCCGTTTCAGTACCAGAACACTGCGTAGAACCAGGAAGCTCTGCTCCTGCGTGTATGCTGCGTGTCAAGCTAGAAATTAGAGACTGACGGCACAAGGCTAGTTTTCCCATTATGAAAGCTCCGTTGATGCGGCCCCGAAGCTACCTGAAAAGCACTGTTGTTACCGTGCTTTTACTTACAGCCGGCATGGCACATAGAAGAAAATGAGTTTTCTCGAAAGAAACCTTGTGCTTCCAGTTCCTAGTTGGAAGCTCACCCTGCTCTGCTCTATACCAAACGTGAAAGTCAATGTGAGCACTAGCCTCGAAGTAAGGCCCTGATTATGCTGGCAATACGGGAGGCGTGCAGCAGCTCCATGAGGCCTTCATCGCTGTTCTGCTTTAGTTTCACGGTAGTAAGCTTTCCAAGACTCCTAGGGACTTTGCTTAAGCAACCGTTTCGGTACCAGAACACTGCGTAGAGACAGTAAGCTCTGGTCCTGCGTGTATGCTGCGTGTCAACCTAGAAATTGGAGACTGATGGCATAAGGCTTCTTTTCCCATTATGAAAGCTCCGTTCATGCGGCCTCGAAGCTACCTGAAAAGCATTGTTGTTGCCGGGGTTTTCCTCACTGCCGGCATGGTTCTGAGAAGAAAATGAGTTTTCTCCTAAGAAACCTTGGGTTTCCAGTTCCTTGTTGGAAGCTCACCCTGCTCTGCGCTATACCTAAAGTGAAAGTCAACGTGAGCCCAAGCTTCGAAGTAAGGCCCTGATTATCCTTGCAAAACGAGAGGCGTGCAGCAGCTCCATGAGGCCTTCATCGTTGTTCTGCTTTAGTTTCAAGGTAGTAAGCTTTTCAACACTCCTAGGGGCCTTGCTTCAGCACCCGTTTCAGTACCAGAACACTGCGTAGAACCAGGAAGCTCTGCTCCTGCGTGTATGCTGCGTGTCAACCTAGAAATTAGAGACTGATGGCACAAGGCTAGTTTTCCCATTATGAAAGCTCCGTTGATGTTGCCCCGAAGCTACCTGAAAAGCACTGTTGTTACCGTGCTTTTACTTACAGCCGGCATGGTTCATAGAAGAAAATGAGTTTTCTCGAAAGAAACCTTGTGCTTCCAGTTCCTAGTTGGAAGCTCACCCGGCTCTGCTCTATAACAAACGTGAAAGTCAATGTGAGCACTAGCCTCGAAGTAAGGCCCTGATTATGCTGGCAAAACGTGAGGCGTGCAGCAGCTCCATGAGGCCTTCATCGCTGTTCTGCTTTAGTTTCACGGTAGTAAGCTTTCCAAGGCTCCTAGGGACTTTGCTTAAGCAACCGTTTCGGTACCAGAACACTGCGTAGAGACAGTAAGCTCTGGTCCTGCGTGTATGCTGCGTGTCAACCTAGAAATTGGAGACTGATGGCATAAGGCTTCTTTGGCATTATGAAAGCTCCGTTCATGCGGCCTCGAAGCTACCTGAAAAGCATTGTTGTTGCCGGGGTTTTCCTCACTGCCGGCATGGTTCTGAGGAGAAAATGAGTTTTCTCCTAAGAAACCTTGGGTTTCCAGTTCCTTGTTGGAAACTCACCCTGCTCTGCGCTATACCTAAAGTGAAAGTCAACGTGAGCCCAAGCTTCGAAGTAAGGCCCTGATTATCCTTGCAAAACGAGAGGCGTGCAGCAGCTCCATGAGGCCTTCATCGTTGTTCTGCTTTAGTTTCAAGGTAGTAAGCTTTTCAACACTCCTAGGGGCCTTGCTTCAGCACCCGTTTCAGTACCAGAACACTGCGTAGAACCAGGAAGCTCTGCTCCTGCGTGTATGCTGCGTGTCAACCTAGAAATTAGAGGCTGACGGCACAAGGCTAGTTTTCCCATTTTGAAAGCTCCGTAGATGCGGCCCCGAAGCTACCTGAAAAGCACTGTTGTTACCGTGCTTTTACTTACAGCCGGCATGGTTCATAGAAGAAAATGAGTTTTCTCGAAAGAAACCTTGTGCTTCCAGTTCCTAGTTGGAAGCTCACCCTGCTCTGCTCTATACCAAACGTGAAAGTCAATGTGAGCACTAGCCTCGAAGTAAGGCCCTGATTATGCTGGCAAAACGGGAGGCGTGCAGCAGCTCCATGAGGCCTTCATCGCTGTTCTGCTTTAGTTTCACGGTAGTAGCTTTCCAACATTCCTAGGGACTTTGCTTAAGCAACCGTTTCGGTACCAGAACACTGCGTAGAGACAGTAAGCTCTGGTCCTGCGTGTATGCTGCGTGTCAACCTAGAAATTGGAGACTGATGGCATAAGGCTTCTTTTCCCATTATGAAAGCTCCGTTCATGCGGCCTCGAAGCTACCTGAAAAGCATTGTTGTTGCCGGGGTTTTCCTCACTGCCGGCATGGTTCTGAGGAGAAAATGAGTTTTCTCCTAAGAAACCTTGGGTTTCCAGTTCTTTGTTGGAAGCTCACCCTGTTCTGCGCTATACCTAAAGTGAAAGTCAACGTGAGCCCAAGCTTCGAAGTAAGGCCCTGATTATCCTTGCAAAACGAGAGGCGTGCAGCAGCTCCATGAGACCTTCATCGTTTTCTGCTTTAGTTTCAAGGTAGTGAGCTTTTCAACACTCCTAGGGGCCTTGCTTCAGCACCCGTTTCAGTACCAGAACACTGCGTAGAACCAGGAAGCTCTGCTCCTGCGTGTATGCTGCGTGTCAAGCTAGAAATTAGAGACTGACGGCACAAGGCTAGTTTTCCCATTATGAAAGCTCCGTTGATGCGGCCCCGAAGCTACCTGAAAAGCACTGTTGTTACCGTGCTTTTACTTACAGCCGGCATGGCACATAGAAGAAAATGAGTTTTCTCGAAAGAAACCTTGTGCTTCCAGTTCCTAGTTGGAAGCTCACCCTGCTCTGCTCTATACCAAACGTGAAAGTCAATGTGAGCACTAGCCTCGAAGTAAGGCCCTGATTATGTTGGCAATACGGGAGGCGTGCAGCAGCTCCATGAGGCCTTCATCGCTGTTCTGCTTTAGTTTCACGGTAGTAAGCTTTCCAACATTCCTAGGGACTTTGCTTAAGCAACCGTTTCGGTACCAGAACACTGCGTAGAGACAGTAAGCTCTGGTCCTGCGTGTATGCTGCGTGTCAACCTAGAAATTGGAGACTGATGGCATAAGGCTTCTTTTCCCATTATGAAAGCTCCGTTCATGCGGCCTCGAAGCTACCTGAAAAGCATTGTTGTTGCCGGGGTTTTCCTCACTGCCGGCATGGTTCTGAGGAGAAAATGAGTTTTCTCCTAAGAAACCTTGGGTTTCCAGTTCCTTGTTGGAAGCTCACCCTGCTCTGCGCTATACCTAAAGTGAAAGTCAACGTGAGCCCAAGCTTCGAAGTAAGGCCCTGATTATCCTTGCAAAACGAGAGGCGTGCAGCAGCTCCATGAGGCCTTCATCGTTGTTCTGCTTTAGTTTCAAGGTAGTAAGCTTTTCAACACTCCTAGGGGCCTTGCTTCAGCACCCGTTTCAGTACCAGAACACTGCGTAGAACCAGGAAGCTCTGCTCCTGCGTGTATGCTGCGTGTCAACCTAGAAATTAGAGACTGATGGCACAAGGCTAGTTTTCCCATTATGAAAGCTCCGTTGATGTTGCCCCGAAGCTACCTGAAAAGCACTGTTGTTACCGTGCTTTTACTTACAGCCGGCATGGTTCATAGAAGAAAATGAGTTTTCTCGAAAGAAACCTTGTGCTTCCAGTTCCTAGTTGGAAGCTCACCCGGCTCTGCTCTATACCAAACGTGAAAGTCAATGTGAGCACTAGCCTCGAAGTAAGGCCCTGATTATGCTGGCAAAACGGGAGGCGTGCAGCAGCTCCATGAGGCCTTCATCGCTGTTCTGCTTTAGTTTCACGGTAGTAAGCTTTCCAAGGCTCCTAGGGACTTTGCTTAAGCAACCGTTTCGGTACCAGAACACTGCGTAGAGACAGTAAGCTCTGGTCCTGCGTGTATGCTGCGTGTCAACCTAGAAATTGGAGACTGATGGCATAAGGCTTCTTTGGCATTATGAAAGCTCCGTTCATGCGGCCTCGAAGCTACCTGAAAAGCATTGTTGTTGCCGGGGTTTTCCTCACTGCCGGCATGGTTCTGAGGAGAAAATGAGTTTTCTCCTAAGAAACCTTGGGTTTCCAGTTCCTTGTTGGAAACTCACCCTGCTCTGCGCTATACCTAAAGTGAAAGTCAACGTGAGCCCAAGCTTCGAAGTAAGGCCCTGATTATCCTTGCAAAACGAGAGGCGTGCAGCAGCTCCATGAGGCCTTCATCGTTGTTCTGCTTTAGTTTCAAGGTAGTAAGCTTTTCAACACTCCTAGGGGCCTTGCTTCAGCACCCGTTTCAGTACCAGAACACTGCGTAGAACCAGGAAGCTCTGCTCCTGCGTGTATGCTGCGTGTCAACCTAGAAATTAGAGGCTGACGGCACAAGGCTAGTTTTCCCATTTTGAAAGCTCCGTAGATGCGGCCCCGAAGCTACCTGAAAAGCACTGTTGTTACCGTGCTTTTACTTACAGCCGGCATGGTTCATAGAAGAAAATGAGTTTTCTCGAAAGAAACCTTGTGCTTCCAGTTCCTAGTTGGAAGCTCACCCTGCTCTGCTCTATACCAAACGTGAAAGTCAATGTGAGCACTAGCCTCGAAGTAAGGCCCTGATTATGCTGGCAAAACGGGAGGCGTGCAGCAGCTCCATGAGGCCTTCATCGCTGTTCTGCTTTAGTTTCACGGTAGTAGCTTTCCAACATTCCTAGGGACTTTGCTTAAGCAACCGTTTCGGTACCAGAACACTGCGTAGAGACAGTAAGCTCTGGTCCTGCGTGTATGCTGCGTGTCAACCTAGAAATTGGAGACTGATGGCATAAGGCTTCTTTTCCCATTATGAAAGCTCCGTTCATGCGGCCTCGAAGCTACCTGAAAAGCATTGTTGTTGCCGGGGTTTTCCTCACTGCCGGCATGGTTCTGAGGAGAAAATGAGTTTTCTCCTAAGAAACCTTGGGTTTCCAGTTCCTTGTTGGAAGCTCACCCTGCTCTGCGCTATACCTAAAGTGAAAGTCAACGTGAGCCCAAGCTTCGAAGTAAGGCCCTGATTATCCTTGCAAAACGAGAGGCGTGCAGCAGCTCCATGAGTCCTTCATCGTTGTTCTCCTTTAGTTTCAAGGTAGTAAGCTTTTCAACACTCCTAGGGGCCTTGCTTCAGCACCCGTTTCAGTACCAGAACACTGCGTAGAACCAGGAAGCTCTGCTCCTGCGTGTATGCTGCGTGTCAACCTAGAAATTAGAGACTGATGGCACAAGGCTTGTTTTCCCGTTTTGAAAGCTCCATTCATGCGGTCTCGAAGCTACCTGAAAAGCACTGTTGTTACCGTGCTTTTACTTACAGCCGGCATGGCACATAGAAGAAAATGAGTTTTCTCGAAAGAAACCTTGTGCTTCCAGTTCCTAGTTGGAAGCTCACCCGGCTCTGCTCTATACCAAACGTGAAAGTCAATGTGAGCACTAGCCTCGAAGTAAGGCCCTGATTATGCTGGCAAAACGGGAGGCGTGCAGCAGCTCCATGAGGCCTTCATCGCTGTTCTGCTTTAGTTTCACGGTAGTAGCTTTCCAACATTCCTAGGGACTTTGCTTAAGCAACCGTTTCGGTACCGGAACACTGCGTAGAGACAGTAAGCTCTGGTCCTGCGTGTATGCTGCGTGTCAACCTAGAAATTGGAGACTGATGGCATAAGGCTTCTTTTCCCATTATGAAAGCTCCGTTCATGCGGCCTCGAAGCTACCTGAAAAGCATTGTTGTTGCCGGGGTTTTCCTCACTGCCGGCATGGTTCTGAGGAGAAAATGAGTTTTCTCCTAAGAAACCTTGGGTTTCCAGTTCCTTGTTGGAAGCTCACCCTGCTCTGCGCTATACCTAAAGTGAAAGTCAACGTGAGCCCAAGCTTCGAAGTAAGGCCCTGATTATCCTTGCAAAACGAGAGGCGTGCAGCAGCTCCATGAGGCCTTCATCGTTGTTCTGCTTTAGTTTCAAGGTAGTAAGCTTTTCAACACTCCTAGGGGCCTTGCTTCAGCACCCGTTTCAGTACCAGAACACTGCGTAGAACCAGGAAGCTCTGCTCCTGCGTGTATGCTGCGTGTCAACCTAGAAATTAGAGACTGATGGCAGAAGGCTAGTTTTCCCATTATGAAAGCTCCGTTGATGTTGCCCCGAAGCTACCTGAAAAGCACTGTTGTTACCGTGCTTTTACTTACAGCCGGCATGGTTCATAGAAGAAAATGAGTTTTCTCGAAAGAAACCTTGTGCTTCCAGTTCCTAGTTGGAAGCTCACCCGGCTCTGCTCTATAACAAACGTGAAAGTCAATGTGAGCACTAGCCTCGAAGTAAGGCCCTGATTATGCTGGCAAAACGGGAGGCGTGCAGCAGCTCCATGAGGCCTTCATCGCTGTTCTGCTTTAGTTTCACGGTAGTAAGCTTTCCAAGGCTCCTAGGGACTTTGCTTAAACAACCGTTTCGGTACCAGAACACTGCGTAGAGACAGTAAGCTCTGGTCCTGCGTGTATGCTGCGTGTCAACCTAGAAATTGGAGACTGATGGCATAAGGCTTCTTTGGCATTATGAAAGCTCCGTTCATGCGGCCTCGAAGCTACCTGAAAAGCATTGTTGTGGCCGGGGTTTTCCTCACTGCCGGCATGGTTCTGAGGAGAAAATGAGTTTTCTCCTAAGAAACCTTGGGTTTCCAGTTCCTTGTTGGAAACTCACCCTGCTCTGCGCTATACCTAAAGTGAAAGTCAACGTGAGCCCAAGCTTCGAAGTAAGGCCCTGATTATCCTTGCAAAACGAGAGGCGTGCAGCAGCTCCATGAGGCCTTCATCGTTGTTCTGCTTTAGTTTCAAGGTAGTAAGCTTTTCAACACTCCTAGGGGCCTTGCTTCAGCACCCGTTTCAGTACCAGAACACTGCGTAGAACCAGGAAGCTCTGCTCCTGCGTGTATGCTGCGTGTCAACCTAGAAATTAGAGGCTGACGGCACAAGGCTAGTTTTCCCATTTTGAAAGCTCCGTAGATGCGGCCCCGAAGCTACCTGAAAAGCACTGTTGTTACCGTGCTTTTACTTACAGCCGGCATGGTTCATAGAAGAAAATGAGTTTTCTCGAAAGAAACCTTGTGCTTCCAGTTCCTAGTTGGAAGCTCACCCTGCTCTGCTCTATACCAAACGTGAAAGTCAATGTGAGCACTAGCCTCGAAGTAAGGCCCTGATTATGCTGGCAAAACGGGAGGCGTGCAGCAGCTCCATGAGGCCTTCATCGCTGTTCTGCTTTAGTTTCACGGTAGTAGCTTTCCAACATTCCTAGGGACTTTGCTTAAGCAACCGTTTCGGTACCAGAACACTGCGTAGAGACAGTAAGCTATGGTCCTGCGTGTATGCTGCGTGTCAACCTAGAAATTGGAGACTGATGGCATAAGGCTTCTTTGGCATTATGGAAGCTCCGTTCATGCGGCCTCGAAGCTACCTGAAAAGCATTGTTGTTGCCGGGGTTTTCCTCACTGCCGGCATGGTTCTGAGGAGAAAATGAGTTTTCTCCTAAGAAACCTTGGGTTTCTAGTTCCTTGTTGGAAACTCACCCTGCCCTGCGCTATACCTAAAGTGAAAGTCAACGTGAGCCCAAGCTTCGAAGTAAGGCCCTGATTATCCTTGCAAAACGAGAGGCGTGCAGCAGCTCCATGAGACCTTCATCGTTTTCTGCTTTAGTTTCAAGGTAGTGAGCTTTTCAACACTCCTAGGGGCCTTGCTTCAGCACCCGTTTCAGTACCAGAACACTGCGTAGAACCAGGAAGCTCTGCTCCTGCGTGTATGCTGCGTGTCAACCTAGAAATTAGAGACTGATGGCACAAGGCTAGTTTTCCCATTATGAAAGCTCCGTTGATGCTGCCCCGAAGCTACCTGAAAAGCACTGTTTTTACCGTGCTTTTACTTACAGCCGGCATGGTTCATAGAAGAAAATGAGTTTTCTCGAAAGAAACCTTGTGCTTCCAGTTCCTAGTTGGAAGCTCACCCTGCTCTGCTCTATAACAAACGTGAAAGTCAATGTGAGCACTAGCCTCGAAGTAAGGCCCTGATTATGCTGGCAAAACGGGAGGCGTGCAGCAGCTCCATGAGGCCTTCATCGCTGTTCTGCTTTAGTTTCACGTTAGTAGCTTTCCAACATTCCTAGGGACTTTGCTTAAGCAACCGTTTCGGTACCAGAACACTGCGTAGAGACAGTAAGCTCTGGTCCTGCGTGTATGCTGCGTGTCAACCTAGAAATTGGAGACTGATGGCATAAGGCTTCTTTTCCCATTATGAAAGCTCCGTTCATGCGGCCTCGAAGCTACCTGAAAAGCATTGTTGTTGCCGGGGTTTTCCTCACTGCCGGCATGGTTCTGAGGAGAAAATGAGTTTTCTCCTAAGAAACCTTGGGTTTCCAGTTCCTTGTTGGAAGCTCACCCTGCTCTGCGCTATACCTAAAGTGAAAGTCAACGTGAGCCCAAGCTTCGAAGTAAGGCCCTGATTATCCTTGCAAAACGAGAGGCGTGCAGCAGCTCCATGAGGCCTTCATCGTTGTTCTGCTTTAGTTTCAAGGTAGTAAGCTTTTCAACACTCCTAGGGGCCTTGCTTCAGCACCCGTTTCAGTACCAGAACACTGCGTAGAACCAGGAAGCTCTGCTCCTGCGTGTATGCTGCGTGTCAACCTAGAAATTAGAGACTGATGGCACAAGGCTTGTTTTCCCGTTTTGAAAGCTCCATTCATGCGGTCTCGAAGCTACCTGAAAAGCACTGTTGTTACCGTGCTTTTACTTACAGCCGGCATGGCACATAGAAGAAAATGAGTTTTCTCGAAAGAAACCTTGTGCTTCCAGTTCCTAGTTGGAAGCTCACCCGGCTCTGCTCTATACCAAACGTGAAAGTCAATGTGAGCACTAGCCTCGAAGTAAGGCCCTGATTATCCTGGCAAAACGGGAGGCGTGCAGCAGCTCCATGAGGCCTTCATCGCTGTTCTGCTTTAGTTTCACGGTAGTAAGCTTTCCAAGGCTCCTAGGGACTTTGCTTAAGCAACCGTTTCGGTACCAGAACACTGCGTAGAGACAGTAAGCTCTGGTCCTGCGTGTATGCTGCGTGTCAACCTAGAAATTGGAGACTGATGGCATAAGGCTTCTTTTCCCATTATGAAAGCTCCGTTCATGCGGCCTCGAAGCTACCTGAAAAGCATTGTTGTTGCCGGGGTTTTCCTCACTGCCGGCATGGTTCTGAGAAGAAAATGAGTTTTCTCCTAAGAAACCTTGGGTTTCCAGTTCCTTGTTGGAAGCTCACCCTGCTCTGCGCTATACCTAAAGTGAAAGTCAACGTGAGCCCAAGCTTCGAAGTAAGGCCCTGATTATCCTTGCAAAACGAGAGGCGTGCAGCGGCTCCATGAGGCCTTCATCGTTGTTCTGCTTTAGTTTCAAGGTAGTAAGCTTTTCAACACTCCTAGGGGACTTGCTTCAGCACCCGTTTCAGTACCAGAACACTGCGTAGAACCAGGAAGCTCTGCTCCTGCGTGTATGCTGCGTGTCAACCTAGAAATTAGAGACTGATGGCACAAGGCTTGTTTTCCCGTTTTGAAAGCTCCATTCATGCGGCCCCGAAGCTACCTGAAAAGCACTGTAGTTACCGTGCTTTTACTTACAGCTGGCATGGTTCATAGAAGAAAATGAGTTTTTTCGAAAGAAACCTTGTGCTTCCAGTTCCTAGTTGGAAGCTCACCCTGCTCTGCTATATACCAAACGTGAAAGTCAATGTGAGCACTAGCCTCGAAGTAAGGCCCTGATTATGCTGGCAAAACGGGAGGCGTGCAGCAGCTCCATGAGGCCTTCATCGCTGTTCTGCTTTAGTTTCACGGTAGTAGCTTTCCAACATTCCTAGGGACTTTGCTTAAGCAACCGTTTCGGTACCAGAACACTGCGTAGAGACAGTAAGCTCTGGTCCTGCGTGTATGCTGCGTGTCAACCTAGAAATTGGAGACTGATGGCATAAGGCTTCTTTTCCCATTATGAAAGCTCCGTTCATGCGGCCTCGAAGCTACCTGAAAAGCATTGTTGTTGCCGGGGTTTTCCTCACTGCCGGCATGGTTCTGAGGAGAAAATGAGTTTTCTCCTAAGAAACCTTGGGTTTCCAGTTCTTTGTTGGAAGCTCACCCTGTTCTGCGCTATACCTAAAGTGAAAGTCAACGTGAGCCCAAGCTTCGAAGTAAGGCCCTGATTATCCTTGCAAAACGAGAGGCGTGCAGCAGCTCCATGAGACCTTCATCGTTGTTCTGCTTTAGTTTCAAGGTAGTAAGCTTTTCAACACTCCTAGGGGCCTTGCTTCAGCACCCGTTTCAGTACCAGAACACTGCGTAGAACCAGGAAGCTCTGCTCCTGCGTGTATGCTGCGTGTCAACCTAGAAATTAGAGGCTGAAGGCACAAGGCTAGTTTTCCCATTTTGAAAGCTCCGTAGATGCGGCCCCGAAGCTACCTGAAAAGCACTGTTGTTACCGTGCTTTTACTTACAGCCGGCATGGCACATAGAAGAAAATGAGTTTTCTCGAAAGAAACCTTGTGCTTCCAGTTCCTAGTTGGAAGCTCACCCGGCTCTGCTCTATACCAAACGTGAAAGTCAATGTGAGCACTAGCCTCGAAGTAAGGCCCTGATTATCCTGGCAAAACGGGAGGCGTGCAGCAGCTCCATGAGGCCTTCATCGCTGTTCTGCTTTAGTTTCACGGTAGTAAGCTTTCCAAGACTCCTAGGGACTTTGCTTAAGCAACCGTTTCGGTACCAGAACACTGCGTAGAGACAGTAAGCTCTGGTCCTGCGTGTATGCTGCGTGTCAACCTAGAAATTGGAGACTGATGGCATAAGGCTTCTTTTCCCATTATGAAAGCTCCGTTCATGCGGCCTCGAAGCTACCTGAAAAGCATTGTTGTTGCCGGGGTTTTCCTCACTGCCGGCATGGTTCTGAGAAGAAAATGAGTTTTCTCCTAAGAAACCTTGGGTTTCCAGTTCCTTGTTGGAAGCTCACCCTGCTCTGCGCTATACCTAAAGTGAAAGTCAACGTGAGCCCAAGCTTCGAAGTAAGGCCCTGATTATCCTTGCAAAACGAGAGGCGTGCAGCAGCTCCATGAGGCCTTCATCGTTGTTCTGCTTTAGTTTCAAGGTAGTAAGCTTTTCAACACTCCTAGGGGACTTGCTTCAGCACCCGTTTCAGTACCAGAACACTGCGTAGAACCAGGAAGCTCTGCTCCTGCGTGTATGCTGCGTGTCAACCTAGAAATTAGAGACTGATGGCACAAGGCTTGTTTTCCCGTTTTGAAAGCTCCATTCATGCGGCCCCGAAGCTACCTGAAAAGCACTGTAGTTACCGTGCTTTTACTTACAGCTGGCATGGTTCATAGAAGAAAATGAGTTTTCTCGAAAGAAACCTTGTGCTTCCAGTTCCTAGTTGGAAGCTCACCCTGCTCTGCTCTATACCAAACGTGAAAGTCAATGTGAGCACTAGCCTCGAAGTAAGGCCCTGATTATGCTGGCAAAACGGGAGGCGTGCAGCAGCTCCATGAGGCCTTCATCGCTGTTCTGCTTTAGTTTCACGGTAGTAGCTTTCCAACATTCCTAGGGACTTTGCTTAAGCAACCGTTTCGG
The DNA here is from genome assembly GCF_028564815.1 of Eubalaena glacialis. Lineage (NCBI taxonomy): Eukaryota > Metazoa > Chordata > Mammalia > Artiodactyla > Balaenidae > Eubalaena > Eubalaena glacialis. Next base: position 35,640,386 of record NC_083725.1, read on the forward strand.
TACCAGAACACTGCGTAGAGACAGTAAGCTCTGGTCCTGCGTGTATGCTGCGTGTCAACCTAGAAATTGGAGACTGATGGCATAAGGCTTCTTTTCCCATTATGAAAGCTCCGTTCATGCGGCCTCGAAGCTACCTGAAAAGCATTGTTGTTGCCGGGGTTTTCCTCACTGCCGGCATGGTTCTGAGGAGAAAATGAGTTTTCTCCTAAGAAACCTTGGGTTTCCAGTTCTTTGTTGGAAGCTCACCCTGTTCTGCGCTATACCTAAAGTGAAAGTCAACGTGAGCCCAAGCTTCGAAGTAAGGCCGTGATTATCCTTGCAAAACGAGAGGCGTGCAGCAGCTCCATGAGACCTTCATTGTTTTCTGCTTTAGTTTCAAGGTAGTGAGCTTTTCAACACTCCTAGGGGCCTTGCTTCAGCACCCGTTTCAGTACCAGAACACTGCGTAGAACCAGGAAGCTCTGCTCCTGCGTGTATGCTGCGTGTCAACCTAGAAATTAGAGGCTGACGGCACAAGGCTAGTTTTCCCATTTTGAAAGCTCCGTAGATGCGGCCCCGAAGCTACCTGAAAAGCACTGTTGTTACCGTGCTTTTACTTACAGCCGGCATGGTTCATAGAAGAAAATGAGTTTTCTCGAAAGAAACCTTGTGCTTCCAGTTCCTAGTTGGAAGCTCACCCTGCTCTGCTCTATACCAAACGTGAAAGTCAATGTGAGCACTAGCCTCGAAGTAAGGCCCTGATTATGCTGGCAAAACGGGAGGCGTGCAGCAGCTCCATGAGGCCTTCATCGCTGTTCTGCTTTAGTTTCACGGTAGTAGCTTTCCAACATTCCTAGGGACTTTGCTTAAGCAACCGTTTCGGTACCAGAACACTGCGTAGAGACAGTAAGCTCTGGTCCTGCGTGTATGCTGCGTGTCAACCTAGAAATTGGAGACTGATGGCATAAGGCTTCTTTGGCATTATGAAAGCTCCGTTCATGCGGCCTCGAAGCTACCTGAAAAGCATTGTTGTTGCCGGGGTTTTCCTCACTGCCGGCATGGTTCTGAGGAGAAAATGAGTTTTCTCCTAAGAAACCTTGGGTTTCTAGTTCCTTGTTGGAAACTCACCCTGCTCTGCGCTATACCTAAAGTGAAAGTCAACGTGAGCCCAAGCTTCGAAGTAAGGCCCTGATTATCCTTGCAAAACGAGAGGCGTGCAGCAGCTCCATGAGGCCTTCATCGTTGTTCTGCTTTAGTTTCAAGGTAGTAAGCTTTTCAACACTCCTAGGGGCCTTGCTTCAGCACCCGTTTCAGTACCAGAACACTGCGTAGAACCAGGAAGCTCTGCTCCTGCGTGTATGCTGCGTGTCAACCTAGAAATTAGAGACTGATGGCACAAGGCTAGTTTTCCCATTATGAAAGCTCCGTTGATGCTGCCCCGAAGCTACCTGAAAAGCACTGTTTTTACCGTGCTTTTACTTACAGCCGGCATGGTTCATAGAAGAAAATGAGTTTTCTCGAAAGAAACCTTGTGCTTCCAGTTCCTAGTTGGAAGCTCACCCTGCTCTGCTCTATAACAAACGTGAAAGTCAATGTGAGCACTAGCCTCGAAGTAAGGCCCTGATTATGCTGGCAAAACGGGAGGCGTGCAGCAGCTCCATGAGGCCTTCATCGCTGTTCTGCTTTAGTTTCACGTTAGTAGCTTTCCAACATTCCTAGGGACTTTGCTTAAGCAACCGTTTCGGTACCAGAACACTGCGTAGAGACAGTAAGCTCTGGTCCTGCGTGTATGCTGCGTGTCAACCTAGAAATTGGAGACTGATGGCATAAGGCTTCTTTTCCCATTATGAAAGCTCCGTTCATGCGGCCTCGAAGCTACCTGAAAAGCATTGTTGTTGCCGGGGTTTTCCTCACTGCCGGCATGGTTCTGAGGAGAAAATGAGTTTTCTCCTAAGAAACCTTGGGTTTCCAGTTCCTTGTTGGAAGCTCACCCTGCTCTGCGCTATACCTAAAGTGAAAGTCAACGTGAGCCCAAGCTTCGAAGTAAGGCCCTGATTATCCTTGCAAAACGAGAGGCGTGCAGCAGCTCCATGAGGCCTTCATCGTTGTTCTGCTTTAGTTTCAAGGTAGTAAGCTTTTCAACACTCCTAGGGGCCTTGCTTCAGCACCCGTTTCAGTACCAGAACACTGCGTAGAACCAGGAAGCTCTGCTCCTGCGTGTATGCTGCGTGTCAACCTAGAAATTAGAGACTGATGGCACAAGGCTTGTTTTCCCGTTTTGAAAGCTCCATTCATGCGGTCTCGAAGCTACCTGAAAAGCACTGTTGTTACCGTGCTTTTACTTACAGCCGGCATGGCACATAGAAGAAAATGAGTTTTCTCGAAAGAAACCTTGTGCTTCCAGTTCCTAGTTGGAAGCTCACCCGGCTCTGCTCTATACCAAACGTGAAAGTCAATGTGAGCACTAGCCTCGAAGTAAGGCCCTGATTATCCTGGCAAAACGGGAGGCGTGCAGCAGCTCCATGAGGCCTTCATCACTGTTCTGCTTTAGTTTCACGGTAGTAAGCTTTCCAAGGCTCCTAGGGACTTTGCTTAAGCAACCGTTTCGGTACCAGAACACTGCGTAGAGACAGTAAGCTCTGGTCCTGCGTGTATGCTGCGTGTCCACCTAGAAATTGGAGACTGATGGCATAAGGCTTCTTTTCCCATTATGAAAGCTCCGTTCATGCGGCCTCGAAGCTACCTGAAAAGCATTGTTGTTGCCGGGGTTTTCCTCACTGCCGGCATGGTTCTGAGAAGAAAATGAGTTTTCTCCTAAGAAACCTTGGGTTTCCAGTTCCTTGTTGGAAGCTCACCCTGCTCTGCGCTATACCTAAAGTGAAAGTCAACGTGAGCCCAAGCTTCGAAGTAAGGCCCTGATTATCCTTGCAAAACGAGAGGCGTGCAGCGGCTCCATGAGGCCTTCATCGTTGTTCTGCTTTAGTTTCAAGGTAGTAAGCTTTTCAACACTCCTAGGGGACTTGCTTCAGCACCCGTTTCAGTACCAGAACACTGCGTAGAACCAGGAAGCTCTGCTCCTGCGTGTATGCTGCGTGTCAACCTAGAAATTAGAGACTGATGGCACAAGGCTTGTTTTCCCGTTTTGAAAGCTCCATTCATGCGGCCCCGAAGCTACCTGAAAAGCACTGTAGTTACCGTGCTTTTACTTACAGCTGGCATGGTTCATAGAAGAAAATGAGTTTTCTCGAAAGAAACCTTGTGCTTCCAGTTCCTAGTTGGAAGCTCACCCTGCTCTGCTCTATACCAAACGTGAAAGTCAATGTGAGCACTAGCCTCGAAGTAAGGCCCTGATTATGCTGGCAAAACGGGAGGCGTGCAGCAGCTCCATGAGGCCTTCATCGCTGTTCTGCTTTAGTTTCACGGTAGTAGCTTTCCAACATTCCTAGGGACTTTGCTTAAGCAACCGTTTCGGTACCAGAACACTGCGTAGAGACAGTAAGCTCTGGTCCTGCGTGTATGCTGCGTGTCAACCTAGAAATTGGAGACTGATGGCATAAGGCTTCTTTTCCCATTATGAAAGCTCCGTTCATGCGGCCTCGAAGCTACCTGAAAAGCATTGTTGTTGCCGGGGTTTTCCTCACTGCCGGCATGGTTCTGAGGAGAAAATGAGTTTTCTCCTAAGAAACCTTGGGTTTCCAGTTCTTTGTTGGAAGCTCACCCTGTTCTGCGCTATACCTAAAGTGAAAGTCAACGTGAGCCCAAGCTTCGAAGTAAGGCCCTGATTATCCTTGCAAAACGAGAGGCGTGCAGCGGCTCCATGAGGCCTTCATCGTTGTTCTGCTTTAGTTTCAAGGTAGTAAGCTTTTCAACACTCCTAGGGGACTTGCTTCAGCACCCGTTTCAGTACCAGAACACTGCGTAGAACCAGGAAGCTCTGCTCCTGCGTGTATGCTGCGTGTCAACCTAGAAATTAGAGACTGATGGCACAAGGCTTGTTTTCCCGTTTTGAAAGCTCCATTCATGCGGCCCCGAAGCTACCTGAAAAGCACTGTAGTTACCGTGCTTTTACTTACAGCTGGCATGGTTCATAGAAGAAAATGAGTTTTCTCGAAAGAAACCTTGTGCTTCCAGTTCCTAGTTGGAAGCTCACCCTGCTCTGCTCTATACCAAACGTGAAAGTCAATGTGAGCACTAGCCTCGAAGTAAGGCCCTGATTATGCTGGCAAAACGGGAGGCGTGCAGCAGCTCCATGAGGCCTTCATCGCTGTTCTGCTTTAGTTTCACGGTAGTAGCTTTCCAACATTCCTAGGGACTTTGCTTAAGCAACCGTTTCGGTACCAGAACACTGCGTAGAGACAGTAAGCTCTGGTCCTGCGTGTATGCTGCGTGTCAACCTAGAAATTGGAGACTGATGGCATAAGGCTTCTTTTCCCATTATGAAAGCTCCGTTCATGCGGCCTCGAAGCTACCTGAAAAGCATTGTTGTTGCCGGGGTTTTCCTCACTGCCGGCATGGTTCTGAGGAGAAAATGAGTTTTCTCCTAAGAAACCTTGGGTTTCCAGTTCTTTGTTGGAAGCTCACCCTGTTCTGCGCTATACCTAAAGTGAAAGTCAACGTGAGCCCAAGCTTCGAAGTAAGGCCCTGATTATCCTTGCAAAACGAGAGGCGTGCAGCAGCTCCATGAGACCTTCATCGTTGTTCTGCTTTAGTTTCAAGGTAGTAAGCTTTTCAACACTCCTAGGGGCCTTGCTTCAGCACCCGTTTCAGTACCAGAACACTGCGTAGAACCAGGAAGCTCTGCTCCTGCGTGTATGCTGCGTGTCAACCTAGAAATTAGAGACTGATGGCACAAGGCTTGTTTTCCCGTTTTGAAAGCTCCATTCATGCGGCCCCGAAGCTACCTGAAAAGCACTGTAGTTACCGTGCTTTTACTTACAGCTGGCATGGTTCATAGAAGAAAATGAGTTTTCTCGAAAGAAACCTTGTGCTTCCAGTTCCTAGTTGGAAGCTCACCCTGCTCTGCTCTATACCAAACGTGAAAGTCAATGTGAGCACTAGCCTCGAAGTAAGGCCCTGATTATGCTGGCAAAACGGGAGGCGTGCAGCAGCTCCATGAGGCCTTCATCGCTGTTCTGCTTTAGTTTCACGGTAGTAGCTTTCCAACATTCCTAGGGACTTTGCTTAAGCAACCGTTTCGGTACCAGAACACTGCGTAGAGACAGTAAGCTCTGGTCCTGCGTGTATGCTGCGTGTCAACCTAGAAATTGGAGACTGATGGCATAAGGCTTCTTTTCCCATTATGAAAGCTCCGTTCATGCGGCCTCGAAGCTACCTGAGAAGCATTGTTGTTGCCGGGGTTTTCCTCACTGCCGGCATGGTTCTGAGGAGAAAATGAGTTTTCTCCTAAGAAACCTTGGGTTTCCAGTTCTTTGTTGGAAGCTCACCCTGTTCTGCGCTATACCTAAAGTGAAAGTCAACGTGAGCCCAAGCTTCGAAGTAAGGCCGTGATTATCCTTGCAAAACGAGAGGCGTGCAGCAGCTCCATGAGACCTTCATCGTTTTCTGCTTTAGTTTCAAGGTAGTGAGCTTTTCAACACTCCTAGGGGCCTTGCTTCAGCACCCGTTTCAGTACCAGAACACTGCGTAGAACCAGGAAGCTCTGCTCCTGCGTGTATGCTGCGTGTCAACCTAGAAATTAGAGACTGACGGCACAAGGCTAGTTTTCCCATTATGAAAGCTCCGTTGATGCGGCCCCGAAGCTACCTGAAAAGCACTGTTGTTACCGTGCTTTTACTTACAGCCGGCATGGCACATAGAAGAAAATGAGTTTTCTCGAAAGAAACCTTGTGCTTCCAGTTCCTAGTTGGAAGCTCACCCTGCTCTGCTCTATACCAAACGTGAAAGTCAATGTGAGCACTAGCCTCGAAGTAAGGCCCTGATTATGCTGGCAATACGGGAGGCGTGCAGCAGCTCCATGAGGCCTTCATCGCTGTTCTGCTTTAGTTTCACGGTAGTAAGCTTTCCAACATTCCTAGGGACTTTGCTTAAGCAACCGTTTCGGTACCAGAACACTGCGTAGAGACAGTAAGCTCTGGTCCTGCGTGTATGCTGCGTGTCAACCTAGAAATTGGAGACTGATGGCATAAGGCTTCTTTTCCCATTATGAAAGCTCCGTTCATGCGGCCTCGAAGCTACCTGAAAAGCATTGTTGTTGCCGGGGTTTTCCTCACTGCCGGCATGGTTCTGAGAAGAAAATGAGTTTTCTCCTAAGAAACCTTGGGTTTCCAGTTCCTTGTTGGAAGCTCACCCTGCTCTGCGCTATACCTAAAGTGAAAGTCAACGTGAGCCCAAGCTTCGAAGTAAGGCCCTGATTATCCTTGCAAAACGAGAGGCGTGCAGCAGCTCCATGAGGCCTTCATCGTTGTTCTGCTTTAGTTTCAAGGTAGTAAGCTTTTCAACACTCCTAGGGGCCTTGCTTCAGCACCCGTTTCAGTACCAGAACACTGCGTAGAACCAGGAAGCTCTGCTCCTGCGTGTATGCTGCGTGTCAACCTAGAAATTAGAGACTGATGGCACAAGGCTAGTTTTCCCATTATGAAAGCTCCGTTGATGTTGCCCCGAAGCTACCTGAAAAGCACTGTTGTTACCGTGCTTTTACTTACAGCCGGCATGGTTCATAGAAGAAAATGAGTTTTCTCGAAAGAAACCTTGTGCTTCCAGTTCCTAGTTGGAAGCTCACCCGGCTCTGCTCTATACCAAACGTGAAAGTCAATGTGAGCACTAGCCTCGAAGTAAGGCCCTGATTATGCTGGCAAAACGGGAGGCGTGCAGCAGCTCCATGAGGCCTTCATCGCTGTTCTGCTTTAGTTTCACGGTAGTAAGCTTTCCAAGGCTCCTAGGGACTTTGCTTAAGCAACCGTTTCGGTACCAGAACACTGCGTAGAGACAGTAAGCTCTGGTCCTGCGTGTATGCTGCGTGTCAACCTAGAAATTGGAGACTGATGGCATAAGGCTTCTTTGGCATTATGAAAGCTCCGTTCATGCGGCCTCGAAGCTACCTGAAAAGCATTGTTGTTGCCGGGGTTTTCCTCACTGCCGGCATGGTTCTGAGGAGAAAATGAGTTTTCTCCTAAGAAACCTTGGGTTTCCAGTTCCTTGTTGGAAACTCACCCTGCTCTGCGCTATACCTAAAGTGAAAGTCAACGTGAGCCCAAGCTTCGAAGTAAGGCCCTGATTATCCTTGCAAAACGAGAGGCGTGCAGCAGCTCCATGAGGCCTTCATCGTTGTTCTGCTTTAGTTTCAAGGTAGTAAGCTTTTCAACACTCCTAGGGGCCTTGCTTCAGCACCCGTTTCAGTACCAGAACACTGCGTAGAACCAGGAAGTTCTGCTCCTGCGTGTATGCTGCGTGTCAACCTAGAAATTAGAGGCTGACGGCACAAGGCTAGTTTTCCCATTTTGAAAGCTCCGTAGATGCGGCCCCGAAGCTACCTGAAAAGCACTGTTGTTACCGTGCTTTTACTTACAGCCGGCATGGCACATAGAAGAAAATGAGTTTTCTCGAAAGAAACCTTGTGCTTCCAGTTCCTAGTTGGAAGCTCACCCGGCTCTGCTCTATACCAAACGTGAAAGTCAATGTGAGCACTAGCCTCGAAGTAAGGCCCTGATTATCCTGGCAAAACGGGAGGCGTGCAGCAGCTCCATGAGGCCTTCATCGCTGTTCTGCTTTAGTTTCACGGTAGTAAGCTTTCCAAGACTCCTAGGGACTTTGCTTAAGCAACCGTTTCGGTACCAGAACACTGCGTAGAGACAGTAAGCTCTGGTCCTGCGTGTATGCTGCGTGTCAACCTAGAAATTGGAGACTGATGGCATAAGGCTTCTTTTCCCATTATGAAAGCTCCGTTCATGCGGCCTCGAAGCTACCTGAAAAGCATTGTTGTTGCCGGGGTTTTCCTCACTGCCGGCATGGTTCTGAGAAGAAAATGAGTTTTCTCCTAAGAAACCTTGGGTTTCCAGTTCCTTGTTGGAAGCTCACCCTGCTCTGCGCTATACCTAAAGTGAAAGTCAACGTGAGCCCAAGCTTCGAAGTAAGGCCCTGATTATCCTTGCAAAACGAGAGGCGTGCAGCGGCTCCATGAGGCCTTCATCGTTGTTCTGCTTTAGTTTCAAGGTAGTAAGCTTTTCAACACTCCTAGGGGACTTGCTTCAGCACCCGTTTCAGTACCAGAACACTGCGTAGAACCAGGAAGCTCTGCTCCTGCGTGTATGCTGCGTGTCAACCTAGAAATTAGAGACTGATGGCACAAGGCTTGTTTTCCCGTTTTGAAAGCTCCATTCATGCGGCCCCGAAGCTACCTGAAAAGCACTGTAGTTACCGTGCTTTTACTTACAGCTGGCATGGTTCATAGAAGAAAATGAGTTTTCTCGAAAGAAACCTTGTGCTTCCAGTTCCTAGTTGGAAGCTCACCCGGCTCTGCTCTATACCAAACGTGAAAGTCAATGTGAGCACTAGCCTCGAAGTAAGGCCCTGATTATGCTGGCAAAACGGGAGGCGTGCAGCAGCTCCATGAGGCCTTCATCGCTGTTCTGCTTTAGTTTCACGGTAGTAGCTTTCCAACATTCCTAGGGACTTTGCTTAAGCAACCGTTTCGGTACCAGAACACTGTGTAGAGACAGTAAGCTCTGGTCCTGCGTGTATGCTGCGTGTCAACCTAGAAATTGGAGACTGATGGCATAAGGCTTCTTTTCCCATTATGAAAGCTCCGTTCATGCGGCCTCGAAGCTACCTGAAAAGCATTGTTGTTGCCGGGGTTTTCCTCACTGCCGGCATGGTTCTGAGGAGAAAATGAGTTTTCTCCTAAGAAACCTTGGGTTTCCAGTTCTTTGTTGGAAGCTCACCCTGTACTGCGCTATACCTAAAGTGAAAGTCAACGTGAGCCCAAGCTTCGAAGTAAGGCCGTGATTATCCTTGCAAAACGAGAGGCGTGCAGCAGCTCCATGAGACCTTCATCGTTTTCTGCTTTAGTTTCAAGGTAGTGAGCTTTTCAACACTCCTAGGGGCCTTGCTTCAGCACCCGTTTCAGTACCAGAACACTGCGTAGAACCAGGAAGCTCTGCTCCTGCGTGTATGCTGCGTGTCAAGCTAGAAATTAGAGACTGACGGCACAAGGCTAGTTTTCCCATTATGAAAGCTCCGTTGATGCGGCCCCGAAGCTACCCGAAAAGCACTGTTGTTACCGTGCTTTTACTTACAGCCGGCATGGCACATAGAAGAAAATGAGTTTTCTCGAAAGAAACCTTGTGCTTCCAGTTCCTAGTTGGAAGCTCACCCTGCTCTGCTCTATACCAAACGTGAAAGTCAATGTGAGCACTAGCCTCGAAGTAAGGCCCTGATTATGCTGGCAAAACGGGAGGCGTGCAGCAGCTCCATGAGGCCTTCATCGCTGTTCTGCTTTAGTTTCACGGTACTAGCTTTCCAACATTCCTAGGGACTTTGCTTAAGCAACCGTTTCGGTACCAGAACACTGCGTAGAGACAGTAAGCTCTGGTCCTGCGTGTATGCTGCGTGTCAACCTAGAAATTGGAGACTGATGGCATAAGGCTTCTTTTCCCATTATGAAAGCTCCGTTCATGCGGCCTCGAAGCTACCTGAAAAGCATTGTTGTTGCCGGGGTTTTCCTCACTGCCGGCATGGTTCTGAGGAGAAAATGAGTTTTCTCCTAAGAAACCTTGGGTTTCCAGTTCCTTGTTGGAAGCTCACCCTGCTCTGCGCTATACCTAAAGTGAAAGTCAACGTGAGCCCAAGCTTCGAAGTAAGGCCCTGATTATCCTTGCAAAACGAGAGGCGTGCAGCAGCTCCATGAGGCCTTCATCGTTGTTCTGCTTTAGTTTCAAGGTAGTAAGCTTTTCAACACTCCTAGGGGCCTTGCTTCAGCACCCGTTTCAGTACCAGAACACTGCGTAGAACCAGGAAGCTCTGCTCCTGCGTGTATGCTGCGTGTCAACCTAGAAATTAGAGACTGACGGCACAAGGCTAGTTTTCCCATTATGAAAGCTCCGTTGATGCGGCCCCGAAGCTACCTGAAAAGCACTGTTGTTACCGTGCTTTTACTTACAGCCGGCATGGCACATAGAAGAAAATGAGTTTTCTCGAAAGAAACCTTGTGCTTCCAGTTCCTAGTTGGAAGCTCACCCTGCTCTGCTCTATACCAAACGTGAAAGTCAATGTGAGCACTAGCCTCGAAGTAAGGCCCTGATTATGCTGGCAATACGGGAGGCGTGCAGCAGCTCCATGAGGCCTTCATCGCTGTTCTGCTTTAGTTTCACGGTAGTAAGCTTTCCAACATTCCTAGGGACTTTGCTTAAGCAACCGTTTCGGTACCAGAACACTGCGTAGAGACAGTAAGCTCTGGTCCTGCGTGTATGCTGCGTGTCAACCTAGAAATTGGAGACTGATGGCATAAGGCTTCTTTTCCCATTATGAAAGCTCCGTTCATGCGGCCTCGAAGCTACCTGAAAAGCATTGTTGTTGCCGGGGTTTTCCTCACTGCCGGCATGGTTCTGAGAAGAAAATGAGTTTTCTCCTAAGAAACCTTGGGTTTCCAGTTCCTTGTTGGAAGCTCACCCTGCTCTGCGCTATACCTAAAGTGAAAGTCAACGTGAGCCCAAGCTTCGAAGTAAGGCCCTGATTATCCTTGCAAAACGAGAGGCGTGCAGCAGCTCCATGAGGCCTTCATCGTTGTTCTGCTTTAGTTTCAAGGTAGTAAGCTTTTCAACACTCCTAGGGGCCTTGCTTCAGCACCCGTTTCAGTACCAGAACACTGCGTAGAACCAGGAAGCTCTGCTCCTGCGTGTATGCTGCGTGTCAACCTAGAAATTAGAGACTGATGGCACAAGGCTAGTTTTCCCATTATGAAAGCTCCGTTGATGTTGCCCCGAAGCTACCTGAAAAGCACTGTTGTTACCGTGCTTTTACTTACAGCCGGCATGGTTCATAGAAGAAAATGAGTTTTCTCGAAAGAAACCTTGTGCTTCCAGTTCCTAGTTGGAAGCTCACCCGGCTCTGCTCTATACCAAACGTGAAAGTCAATGTGAGCACTAGCCTCGAAGTAAGGCCCTGATTATGCTGGCAAAACGGGAGGCGTGCAGCAGCTCCATGAGGCCTTCATCGCTGTTCTGCTTTAGTTTCACGGTAGTAAGCTTTCCAAGGCTCCTAGGGACTTTGCTTAAGCAACCGTTTCGGTACCAGAACACTGCGTAGAGACAGTAAGCTCTGGTCCTGCGTGTATGCTGCGTGTCAACCTAGAAATTGGAGACTGATGGCATAAGGCTTCTTTGGCATTATGAAAGCTCCGTTCATGCGGCCTCGAAGCTACCTGAAAAGCATTGTTGTTGCCGGGGTTTTCCTCACTGCCGGCATGGTTCTGAGGAGAAAATGAGTTTTCTCCTAAGAAACCTTGGGTTTCCAGTTCCTTGTTGGAAACTCACCCTGCTCTGCGCTATACCTAAAGTGAAAGTCAACGTGAGCCCAAGCTTCGAAGTAAGGCCCTGATTATCCTTGCAAAACGAGAGGCGTGCAGCAGCTCCATGAGGCCTTCATCGTTGTTCTGCTATAGTTTCAAGGTAGTAAGCTTTTCAACACTCCTAGGGGCCTTGCTTCAGCACCCGTTTCAGTACCAGAACACTGCGTAGAACCAGGAAGTTCTGCTCCTGCGTGTATGCTGCGTGTCAACCTAGAAATTAGAGGCTGACGGCACAAGGCTAGTTTTCCCATTTTGAAAGCTCCGTAGATGCGGCCCCGAAGCTACCTGAAAAGCACTGTTGTTACCGTGCTTTTACTTACAGCCGGCATGGCACATAGAAGAAAATGAGTTTTCTCGAAAGAAACCTTGTGCTTCCAGTTCCTAGTTGGAAGCTCACCCGGCTCTGCTCTATACCAAACGTGAAAGTCAATGTGAGCACTAGCCTCGAAGTAAGGCCCTGATTATCCTGGCAAAACGGGAGGCGTGCAGCAGCTCCATGAGGCCTTCATCGCTGTTCTGCTTTAGTTTCACGGTAGTAAGCTTTCCAAGACTCCTAGGGACTTTGCTTAAGCAACCGTTTCGGTACCAGAACACTGCGTAGAGACAGTAAGCTCTGGTCCTGCGTGTATGCTGCGTGTCAACCTAGAAATTGGAGACTGATGGCATAAGGCTTCTTTTCCCATTATGAAAGCTCCGTTCATGCGGCCTCGAAGCTACCTGAAAAGCATTGTTGTTGCCGGGGTTTTCCTCACTGCCGGCATGGTTCTGAGGAGAAAATGAGTTTTCTCCTAAGAAACCTTGGGTTTCCAGTTCTTTGTTGGAAGCTCACCCTGTACTGCGCTATACCTAAAGTGAAAGTCAACGTGAGCCCAAGCTTCGAAGTAAGGCCGTGATTATCCTTGCAAAACGAGAGGCGTGCAGCAGCTCCATGAGACCTTCATCGTTTTCTGCTTTAGTTTCAAGGTAGTGAGCTTTTCAACACTCCTAGGGGCCTTGCTTCAGCACCCGTTTCAGTACCAGAACACTGCGTAGAACCAGGAAGCTCTGCTCCTGCGTGTATGCTGCGTGTCAAGCTAGAAATTAGAGACTGACGGCACAAGGCTAGTTTTCCCATTATGAAAGCTCCGTTGATGCGGCCCCGAAGCTACCCGAAAAGCACTGTTGTTACCGTGCTTTTACTTACAGCCGGCATGGCACATAGAAGAAAATGAGTTTTCTCGAAAGAAACCTTGTGCTTCCAGTTCCTAGTTGGAAGCTCACCCTGCTCTGCTCTATACCAAACGTGAAAGTCAATGTGAGCACTAGCCTCGAAGTAAGGCCCTGATTATGCTGGCAAAACGGGAGGCGTGCAGCAGCTCCATGAGGCCTTCATCGCTGTTCTGCTTTAGTTTCACGGTAGTAGCTTTCCAACATTCCTAGGGACTTTGCTTAAGCAACCGTTTCGGTACCAGAACACTGCGTAGAGACAGTAAGCTCTGGTCCTGCGTGTATGCTGCGTGTCAACCTAGAAATTGGAGACTGATGGCATAAGGCTTCTTTTCCCATTATGAAAGCTCCGTTCATGCGGCCTCGAAGCTACCTGAAAAGCATTGTTGTTGCCGGGGTTTTCCTCACTGCCGGCATGGTTCTGAGGAGAAAATGAGTTTTCTCCTAAGAAACCTTGGGTTTCCAGTTCCTTGTTGGAAGCTCACCCTGCTCTGCGCTATACCTAAAGTGAAAGTCAACGTGAGCCCAAGCTTCGAAGTAAGGCCCTGATTATCCTTGCAAAACGAGAGGCGTGCAGCAGCTCCATGAGGCCTTCATCGTTGTTCTGCTTTAGTTTCAAGGTAGTAAGCTTTTCAACACTCCTAGGGGCCTTGCTTCAGCACCCGTTTCAGTACCAGAACACTGCGTAGAACCAGGAAGTTCTGCTCCTGCGTGTATGCTGCGTGTCAACCTAGAAATTAGAGGCTGACGGCACAAGGCTAGTTTTCCCGTTTTGAAAGCTCCGTAGATGCGGCCCCGAAGCTACCTGAAAAGCACTGTTGTTACCGTGCTTTTACTTACAGCCGGCATGGCACATAGAAGAAAATGAGTTTTCTCGAAAGAAACCTTGTGCTTCCAGTTCCTAGTTGGAAGCTCACCCGGCTCTGCTCTATACCAAACGTGAAAGTCAATGTGAGCACTAGCCTCGAAGTAAGGCCCTGATTATCCTGGCAAAACGGGAGGCGTGCAGCAGCTCCATGAGGCCTTCATCGCTGTTCTGCTTTAGTTTCACGGTAGTAAGCTTTCCAAGGCTCCTAGGGACTTTGCTTAAGCAACCGTTTCGGTACCAGAACACTGCGTAGAGACAGTAAGCTCTGGTCCTGCGTGTATGCTGCGTGTCAACCTAGAAATTGGAGACTGATGGCATAAGGCTTCTTTTCCCATTATGAAAGCTCCGTTCATGCGGCCTCGAAGCTACCTGAAAAGCATTGTTGTTGCCGGGGTTTTCCTCACTGCCGGCATGGTTCTGAGAAGAAAATGAGTTTTCTCCTAAGAAACCTTGGGTTTCCAGTTCCTTGTTGGAAGCTCACCCTGCTCTGCGCTATATCTAAAGTGAAAGTCAACGTGAGCCCAAGCTTCGAAGTAAGGCCCTGATTATCCTTGCAAAACGAGAGGCGTGCAGCGGCTCCATGAGGCCTTCATCGTTGTTCTGCTTTAGTTTCAAGGTAGTAAGCTTTTCAACACTCCTAGGGGCCTTGCTTCAGCACCCGTTTCAGTACCAGAACACTGCGTAGAACCAGGAAGCTCTGCTCCTGCGTGTATGCTGCGTGTCAACCTAGAAATTAGAGACTGATGGCACAAGGCTTGTTTTCCCGTTTTGAAAGCTCCATTCATGCGGCCCCGAAGCTACCTGAAAAGCACTGTAGTTACCGTGCTTTTACTTACAGCTGGCATGGTTCATAGAAGAAAATGAGTTTTCTCGAAAGAAACCTTGTGCTTCCAGTTCCTAGTTGGAAGCTCACCCTGCTCTGCTCTATACCAAACGTGAAAGTCAATGTGAGCACTAGCCTCGAAGTAAGGCCCTGATTATGCTGGCAAAACGGGAGGCGTGCAGCAGCTCCATGAGGCCTTCATCGCTGTTCTGCTTTAGTTTCACGGTAGTAGCTTTCCAAAATTCCTAGGGACTTTGCTTAAGCAACCGTTTCGGTACCAGAACACTGTGTAGAGACAGTAAGCTCTGGTCCTGCGTGTATGCTGCGTGTCAACCTAGAAATTGGAGACTGATGGCATAAGGCTTCTTTTCCCATTATGAAAGCTCCGTTCATGCGGCCTCGAAGCTACCTGAAAAGCATTGTTGTTGCCGGGGTTTTCCTCACTGCCGGCATGGTTCTGAGGAGAAAATGAGTTTTCTCCTAAGAAACCTTGGGTTTCCAGTTCTTTGTTGGAAGCTCACCCTGTTCTGCGCTATACCTAAAGTGAAAGTCAACGTGATCCCAAGCTTCGAAGTAAGGCCGTGATTATCCTTGCAAAACGAGAGGCGTGCAGCAGCTCCATGAGACCTTCATCGTTTTCTGCTTTAGTTTCAAGGTAGTGAGCTTTTCAACACTCCTAGGGGCCTTGCTTCAGCACCCGTTTCAGTACCAGAACACTGCGTAGAACCAGGAAGCTCTGCTCCTGCGTGTATGCTGCGTGTCAAGCTAGAAATTAGAGACTGACGGCACAAGGCTAGTTTTCCCATTATGAAAGCTCCGTTGATGCGGCCCCGAAGCTACCCGAAAAGCACTGTTGTTACCGTGCTTTTACTTACAGCCGGCATGGCACATAGAAGAAAATGAGTTTTCTCGAAAGAAACCTTGTGCTTCCAGTTCCTAGTTGGAAGCTCACCCTGCTCTGCTCTATACCAAACGTGAAAGTCAATGTGAGCACTAGCCTCGAAGTAAGGCCCTGATTATGCTGGCAAAACGGGAGGCGTGCAGCAGCTCCATGAGGCCTTCATCGCTGTTCTGCTTTAGTTTCACGGTAGTAGCTTTCCAACATTCCTAGGGACTTTGCTTAAGCAACCGTTTCGGTACCAGAACACTGCGTAGAGACAGTAAGCTCTGGTCCTGCGTGTATGCTGCGTGTCAACCTAGAAATTGGAGACTGATGGCATAAGGCTTCTTTGGCATTATGAAAGCTCCGTTCATGCGGCCTCGAAGCTACCTGAAAAGCATTGTTGTTGCCGGGGTTTTCCTCACTGCCGGCATGGTTCTGAGGAGAAAATGAGTTTTCTCCTAAGAAACCTTGGGTTTCTAGTTCCTTGTTGGAAGCTCACCCTGCTCTGCGCTATACCTAAAGTGAAAGTCAACGTGAGCCCAAGCTTCGAAGTAAGGCCCTGATTATCCTTGCAAAACGAGAGGCGTGCAGCGGCTCCATGAGGCCTTAATCGTTGTTCTGCTTTAGTTTCAAGGTAGTAAGCTTTTCAACACTCCTAGGGGCCTTGCTTCAGCACCCGTTTCAGTACCAGAACACTGCGTAGAACCAGGAAGCTCTGTTCCTGCGTGTATGCTGCGTGTCAACCTAGAAATTAGAGACTGATGGCACAAGGCTTGTTTTCCCGTTTTGAAAGCTCCATTCATGCGGCCCCGAAGCTACCTGAAAAGCACTGTAGTTACCGTGCTTTTACTTACAGCTGGCATGGTTCATAGAAGAAAATGAGTTTTCTCGAAAGAAACCTTGTGCTTCCAGTTCCTAGTTGGAAGCTCACCCTGCTCTGCTCTATACCAAACGTGAAAGTCAATGTGAGCACTAGCCTCGAAGTAAGGCCCTGATTATGCTGGCAAAACGGGAGGCGTGCAGCAGCTCCATGAGGCCTTCATCGCTGTTCTGCTTTAGTTTCACGGTAGTAGCTTTCCAACATTCCTAGGGACTTTGCTTAAGCAACCGTTTCGGTACCAGAACACTGTGTAGAGACAGTAAGCTCTGGTCCTGCGTGTATGCTGCGTGTCAACCTAGAAATTGGAGACTGATGGCATAAGGCTTCTTTGGCATTATGAAAGCTCCGTTCATGCGGCCTCGAAGCTACCTGAAAAGCATTGTTGTTGCCGGGGTTTTCCTCACTGCCGGCATGGTTCTGAGGAGAAAATGAGTTTTCTCCTAAGAAACCTTGGGTTTCTAGTTCCTTGTTGGAAGCTCACCCTGCTCTGCGCTATACCTAAAGTGAAAGTCAACGTGAGCCCAAGCTTCGAAGTAAGGCCGTGATTATCCTTGCAAAACGAGAGGCGTGCAGCAGCTCCATGAGACCTTCATCGTTTTCTGCTTTAGTTTCAAGGTAGTGAGCTTTTCAACACTCCTAGGGGCCTTGCTTCAGCACCCGTTTCAGTACCAGAACACTGCGTAGAACCAGGAAGCTCTGCTCCTGCGTGTATGCTGCGTGTCAAGCTAGAAATTAGAGACTGACGGCACAAGGCTAGTTTTCCCATTATGAAAGCTCCGTTGATGCGGCCCCGAAGCTACCCGAAAAGCACTGTTGTTACCGTGCTTTTACTTACAGCCGGCATGGCACATAGAAGAAAATGAGTTTTCTCGAAAGAAACCTTGTGCTTCCAGTTCCTAGTTGGAAGCTCACCCTGCTCTGCTCTATACCAAACGTGAAAGTCAATGTGAGCACTAGCCTCGAAGTAAGGCCCTGATTATGCTGGCAAAACGGGAGGCGTGCAGCAGCTCCATGAGGCCTTCATCGCTGTTCTGCTTTAGTTTCACGGTAGTAGCTTTCCAACATTCCTAGGGACTTTGCTTAAGCAACCGTTTCGGTACCAGAACACTGCGTAGAGACAGTAAGCTCTGGTCCTGCGTGTATGCTGCGTGTCAACCTAGAAATTGGAGACTGATGGCATAAGGCTTCTTTGGCATTATGAAAGCTCCGTTCATGCGGCCTCGAAGCTACCTGAAAAGCATTGTTGTTGCCGGGGTTTTCCTCACTGCCGGCATGGTTCTGAGGAGAAAATGAGTTTTCTCCTAAGAAACCTTGGGTTTCTAGTTCCTTGTTGGAAACTCACCCTGCTCTGCGCTATACCTAAAGTGAAAGTCAACGTGAGCCCAAGCTTCGAAGTAAGGCCCTGATTATCCTTGCAAAACGAGAGGCGTGCAGCAGCTCCATGAGGCCTTCATCGTTGTTCTGCTTTAGTTTCAAGGTAGTAAGCTTTTCAACACTCCTAGGGGCCTTGCTTCAGCACCCGTTTCAGTACCAGAACACTGCGTAGAACCAGGAAGCTCTGCTCCTGCGTGTATGCTGCGTGTCAACCTAGAAATTAGAGACTGATGGCACAAGGCTAGTTTTCCCATTATGAAAGCTCCGTTGATGCTGCCCCGAAGCTACCTGAAAAGCACTGTTTTTACCGTGCTTTTACTTACAGCCGGCATGGTTCATAGAAGAAAATGAGTTTTCTCGAAAGAAACCTTGTGCTTCCAGTTCCTAGTTGGAAGCTCACCCTGCTCTGCTCTATACCAAACGTGAAAGTCAATGTGAGCACTAGCCTCGAAGTAAGGCCCTGATTATGCTGGCAAAACGGGAGGCGTGCAGCAGCTCCATGAGGCCTTCATCGCTGTTCTGCTTTAGTTTCACGGTAGTAGCTTTCCAACATTCCTAGGGACTTTGCTTAAGCAACCGTTTCGGTACCAGAACACTGCGTAGAGACAGTAAGCTCTGGTCCTGCGTGTATGCTGCGTGTCAACCTAGAAATTGGAGACTGATGGCATAAGGCTTCTTTTCCCATTATGAAAGCTCCGTTCATGCGGCCTCGAAGCTACCTGAAAAGCATTGTTGTTGCCGGGGTTTTCCTCACTGCCGGCATGGTTCTGAGGAGAAAATGAGTTTTCTCCTAAGAAACCTTGGGTTTCCAGTTCCTTGTTGGAAGCTCACCCTGCTCTGCGCTATACCTAAAGTGAAAGTCAACGTGAGCCCAAGCTTCGAAGTAAGGCCCTGATTATCCTTGCAAAACGAGAGGCTTGCAGCAGCTCCATGAGGCCTTCATCGTTGTTCTGCTTTAGTTTCAAGGTAGTAAGCTTTTCAACACTCCTAGGGGACTTGCTTCAGCACCCGTTTCTGTACCAGAACACTGCGTAGAACCAGGAAGCTCTGCTCCTGCGTGTATGCTGCGTGTCAACCTAGAAATTAGAGACTGATGGCACAAGGCTTGTTTTCCCGTTTTGAAAGCTCCATTCATGCGGCCCCGAAGCTACCTGAAAAGCACTGTAGTTACCGTGCTTTTACTTAGAGCTGGCATGGTTCATAGAAGAAAATGAGTTTTCTCGAAAGAAACCTTGTGCTTCCAGTTCCTAGTTGGAAGCTCACCCTGCTCTGCTCTATACCAAACGTGAAAGTCAATGTGAGCACTAGCCTCGAAGTAAGGCCCTGATTATGCTGGCAAAACGGGAGGCGTGCAGCAGCTCCATGAGGCCTTCATCGCTGTTCTGCTTTAGTTTCACGGTAGTAGCTTTCCAACATTCCTAGGGACTTTGCTTAAGCAACCGTTTCGGTACCAGAACACTGCGTAGAGACAGTAAGCTCTGGTCCTGCGTGTATGCTGCGTGTCAACCTAGAAATTGGAGACTGATGGCATAAGGCTTCTTTTCCCATTATGAAAGCTCCGTTCATGCGGCCTCGAAGCTACCTGAAAAGCATTGTTGTTGCCGGGGTTTTCCTCACTGCCGGCATGGTTCTGAGGAGAAAATGAGTTTTCTCCTAAGAAACCTTGGGTTTCCAGTTCTTTGTTGGAAGCTCACCCTGTTCTGCGCTATACCTAAAGTGAAAGTCAACGTGAGCCCAAGCTTCGAAGTAAGGCCGTGATTATCCTTGCAAAACGAGAGGCGTGCAGCAGCTCCATGAGACCTTCATCGTTTTCTGCTTTAGTTTCAAGGTAGTGAGCTTTTCAACACTCCTAGGGGCCTTGCTTCAGCACCCGTTTCAGTACCAGAACACTGCGTAGAACCAGGAAGCTCTGCTCCTGCGTGTATGCTGCGTGTCAAGCTAGAAATTAGAGACTGACGGCACAAGGCTAGTTTTCCCATTATGAAAGCTCCGTTGATGCGGCCCCGAAGCTACCTGAAAAGCACTGTTGTTACCGTGCTTTTACTTACAGCCGGCATGGCACATAGAAGAAAATGAGTTTTCTCGAAAGAAACCTTGTGCTTCCAGTTCCTAGTTGGAAGCTCACCCTGCTCTGCTCTATACCAAACGTGAAAGTCAATGTGAGCACTAGCCTCGAAGTAAGGCCCTGATTATGCTGGCAATACGGGAGGCGTGCAGCAGCTCCATGAGGCCTTCATCGCTGTTCTGCTTTAGTTTCACGGTAGTAAGCTTTCCAACATTCCTAGGGACTTTGCTTAAGCAACCGTTTCGGTACCAGAACACTGCGTAGAGACAGTAAGCTCTGGTCCTGCGTGTATGCTGCGTGTCAACCTAGAAATTGGAGACTGATGGCATAAGGCTTCTTTTCCCATTATGAAAGCTCCGTTCATGCGGCCTCGAAGCTACCTGAAAAGCATTGTTGTTGCCGGGGTTTTCCTCACTGCCGGCATGGTTCTGAGAAGAAAATGAGTTTTCTCCTAAGAAACCTTGTGTTTCCAGTTCCTTGTTGGAAGCTCACCCTACTCTGCGCTATACCTAAAGTGAAAGTCAACGTGAGCCCAAGCTTCGAAGTAAGGCCCTGATTATCCTTGCAAAACGAGAGGCGTGCAGCAGCTCCATGAGGCCTTCATCGTTGTTCTGCTTTAGTTTCAAGGTAGTAAGCTTTTCAACACTCCTAGGGGCCTTGCTTCAGCACCCGTTTCAGTACCAGAACACTGCGTAGAACCAGGAAGCTCTGCTCCTGCGTGTATGCTGCGTGTCAACCTAGAAATTAGAGACTGATGGCACAAGGCTAGTTTTCCCTTTATGAAAGCTCCGTTGATGTTGCCCCGAAGCTACCTGAAAAGCACTGTTGTTACCGTGCTTTTACTTACAGCCGGCATGGTTCATAGAAGAAAATGAGTTTTCTCGAAAGAAACCTTGTGCTTCCAGTTCCTAGTTGGAAGCTCACCCGGCTCTGCTCTATAACAAACGTGAAAGTCAATGTGAGCACTAGCCTCGAAGTAAGGCCCTGATTATGCTGGCAAAACGGGAGGCGTGCAGCAGCTCCATGAGGCCTTCATCGCTGTTCTGCTTTAGTTTCACGGTAGTAAGCTTTCCAAGGCTCCTAGGGACTTTGCTTAAGCAACCGTTTCGGTACCAGAACACTGCGTAGAGACAGTAAACTCTGGTCCTGCGTGTATGCTGCGTGTCAACCTAGAAATTGGAGACTGATGGCATAAGGCTTCTTTGGCATTATGAAAGCTCCGTTCATGCGGCCTCGAAGCTACCTGAAAAGCATTGTTGTTGCCGGGGTTTTCCTCACTGCCGGCATGGTTCTGAGGAGAAAATGAGTTTTCTCCTAAGAAACCTTGGGTTTCCAGTTCCTTGTTGGAAACTCACCCTGCTCTGCGCTATACCTAAAGTGAAAGTCAACGTGAGCCCAAGCTTCGAAGTAAGGCCCTGATTATCCTTGCAAAACGAGAGGCGTGCAGCAGCTCCATGAGGCCTTCATCGTTGTTCTGCTTTAGTTTCAAGGTAGTAAGCTTTTCAACACTCCTAGGGGCCTTGCTTCAGCACCCGTTTCAGTACCAGAACACTGCGTAGAACCAGGAAGTTCTGCTCCTGCGTGTATGCTGCGTGTCAACCTAGAAATTAGAGGCTGACGGCACAAGGCTAGTTTTCCCATTTTGAAAGCTCCGTAGATGCGGCCCCGAAGCTACCTGAAAAGCACTGTTGTTACCGTGCTTTTACTTACAGCCGGCATGGCACATAGAAGAAAATGAGTTTTCTCGAAAGAAACCTTGTGCTTCCAGTTCCTAGTTGGAAGCTCACCCGGCTCTGCTCTATACCAAACGTGAAAGTCAATGTGAGCACTAGCCTCGAAGTAAGGCCCTGATTATCCTGGCAAAACGGGAGGCGTGCAGCAGCTCCATGAGGCCTTCATCGCTGTTCTGCTTTAGTTTCACGGTAGTAAGCTTTCCAAGACTCCTAGGGACTTTGCTTAAGCAACCGTTTCGGTACCAGAACACTGCGTAGAGACAGTAAGCTCTGGTCCTGCGTGTATGCTGCGTGTCAACCTAGAAATTGGAGACTGATGGCATAAGGCTTCTTTTCCCATTATGAAAGCTCCGTTCATGCGGCCTCGAAGCTACCTGAAAAGCATTGTTGTTGCCGGGGTTTTCCTCACTGCCGGCATGGTTCTGAGAAGAAAATGAGTTTTCTCCTAAGAAACCTTGGGTTTCCAGTTCCTTGTTGGAAGCTCACCCTGCTCTGCGCTATACCTAAAGTGAAAGTCAACGTGAGCCCAAGCTTCGAAGTAAGGCCCTGATTATCCTTGCAAAACGAGAGGCGTGCAGCGGATCCATGAGGCCTTCATCGTTGTTCTGCTTTAGTTTCAAGGTAGTAAGCTTTTCAACACTCCTAGGGGACTTGCTTCAGCACCCGTTTCAGTACCAGAACACTGCGTAGAACCAGGAAGCTCTGCTCCTGCGTGTATGCTGCGTGTCAACCTAGAAATTAGAGACTGATGGCACAAGGCTTGTTTTCCCGTTTTGAAAGCTCCATTCATGCGGCCCCGAAGCTACCTGAAAAGCACTGTAGTTACCGTGCTTTTACTTACAGCTGGCATGGTTCATAGAAGAAAATGAGTTTTCTCGAAAGAAACCTTGTGCTTCCAGTTCCTAGTTGGAAGCTCACCCTGCTCTGCTCTATACCAAACGTGAAAGTCAATGTGAGCACTAGCCTCGAAGTAAGGCCCTGATTATGCTGGCAAAACGGGAGGCGTGCAGCAGCTCCATGAGGCCTTCATCGCTGTTCTGCTTTAGTTTCACGGTAGTAGCTTTCCAACATTCCTAGGGACTTTGCTTAAGCAACCGTTTCGGTACCAGAACACTGTGTAGAGACAGTAAGCTCTGGTCCTGCGTGTATGCTGCGTGTCAACCTAGAAATTGGAGACTGATGGCATAAGGCTTCTTTTCCCATTATGAAAGCTCCGTTCATGCGGCCTCGAAGCTACCTGAAAAGCATTGTTGTTGCCGGGGTTTTCCTCACTGCCGGCATGGTTCTGAGGAGAAAATGAGTTTTCTCCTAAGAAACCTTGGGTTTCCAGTTCTTTGTTGGAAGCTCACCCTGTTCTGCGCTATACCTAAAGTGAAAGTCAACGTGAGCCCAAGCTTCGAAGTAAGGCCGTGATTATCCTTGCAAAACGAGAGGCGTGCAGCAGCTCCATGAGACCTTCATCGTTTTCTGCTTTAGTTTCAAGGTAGTGAGCTTTTCAACACTCCTAGGGGCCTTGCTTCAGCACCCGTTTCAGTACCAGAACACTGCGTAGAACCAGGAAGCTCTGCTCCTGCGTGTATGCTGCGTGTCAAGCTAGAAATTAGAGACTGACGGCACAAGGCTAGTTTTCCCATTATGAAAGCTCCGTTGATGCGGCCCCGAAGCTACCTGAAAAGCACTGTTGTTACCGTGCTTTTACTTACAGCCGGCATGGCACATAGAAGAAAATGAGTTTTCTCGAAAGAAACCTTGTGCTTCCAGTTCCTAGTTGGAAGCTCACCCTGCTCTGCTCTATACCAAACGTGAAAGTCAATGTGAGCACTAGCCTCGAAGTAAGGCCCTGATTATGCTGGCAATACGGGAGGCGTGCAGCAGCTCCATGAGGCCTTCATCGCTGTTCTGCTTTAGTTTCACGGTAGTAAGCTTTCCAACATTCCTAGGGACTTTGCTTAAGCAACCGTTTCGGTACCAGAACACTGCGTAGAGACAGTAAGCTCTGGTCCTGCGTGTATGCTGCGTGTCAACCTAGAAATTGGAGACTGATGGCATAAGGCTTCTTTTCCCATTATGAAAGCTCCGTTCATGCGGCCTCGAAGCTACCTGAAAAGCATTGTTGTTGCCGGGGTTTTCCTCACTGCCGGCATGGTTCTGAGAAGAAACTGAGTTTTCTCCTAAGAAACCTTGGGTTTCCAGTTCCTTGTTGGAAGCTCACCCTGCTCTGCGCTATACCTAAAGTGAAAGTCAACGTGAGCCCAAGCTTCGAAGTAAGGCCCTGATTATCCTTGCAAAACGAGAGGCGTGCAGCAGCTCCATGAGGCCTTCATCGTTGTTCTGCTTTAGTTTCAAGGTAGTAAGCTTTTCAACACTCCTAGGGGCCTTGCTTCAGCACCCGTTTCAGTACCAGAAAACTGTGTAGAACCAGGAAGCTCTGCTCCTGCGTGTATGCTGCGTGTCAACCTAGAAATTAGAGACTGATGGCACAAGGCTAGTTTTCCCATTATGAAAGCTCCGTTGATGTTGCCCCGAAGCTACCTGAAAAGCACTGTTGTTACCGTGCTTTTACTTACAGCCGGCATGGTTCATAGAAGAAAATGAGTTTTCCGAAAGAAACCTTGTGCTTCCAGTTCCTAGTTGGAAGCTCACCCGGCTCTGCTCTATAACAAACGTGAAAGTCAATGTGAGCACTAGCCTCGAAGTAAGGCCCTGATTATGCTGGCAAAACGGGAGGCGTGCAGCAGCTCCATGAGGCCTTCATCGCTGTTCTGCTTTAGTTTCACGGTAGTAAGCTTTCCAAGGCTCCTAGGGACTTTGCTTAAGCAACCGTTTCGGTACCAGAACACTGCGTAGAGACAGTAAGCTCTGGTCCTGCGTGTATGCTGCGTGTCAACCTAGAAATTGGAGACTGATGGCATAAGGCTTCTTTGGCATTATGAAAGCTCCGTTCATGCGGCCTCGAAGCTACCTGAAAAGCATTGTTGTTGCCGGGGTTTTCCTCACTGCCGGCATGGTTCTGAGGAGAAAATGAGTTTTCTCCTAAGAAACCTTGGGTTTCCAGTTCCTTGTTGGAAACTCACCCTGCTCTGCGCTATACCTAAAGTGAAATTCAACGTGAGCCCAAGCTTCGAAGTAAGGCCCTGATTTTCCTTGCAAAACGAGAGGCGTGCAGCAGCTCCATGAGGCCTTCATCGTTGTTCTGCTTTAGTTTCAAGGTAGTAAGCTTTTCAACACTCCTAGGGGCCTTGCTTCAGCACCCGTTTCAGTACCAGAACACTGCGTAGAACCAGGAAGCTCTGCTCCTGCGTGTATGCTGCGTGTCAACCTAGAAATTAGAGGCTGACGGCACAAGGCTAGTTTTCCCATTTTGAAAGCTCCGTAGATGCGGCCCCGAAGCTACCTGAAAAGCACTGTTGTTACCGTGCTTTTACTTACAGCCGGCATGGTTCATAGAAGAAAATGAGTTTTCTCGAAAGAAACATTGTGCTTCCAGTTCCTAGTTGGAAGCTCACCCTGCTCTGCTCTATACCAAACGTGAAAGTCAATGTGAGCACTAGCCTCGAAGTAAGGCCCTGATTATGCTGGCAACACGGGAGGCGTGCAGCAGCTCCATGAGGCCTTCATCGCTGTTCTGCTTTAGTTTCACGGTAGTAAGCTTTCCAAGAGTCCTAGGGACTTTGCTTAAGCAACCGTTTCGGTACCAGAACACTGCGTAGAGACAGTAAGCTCTGGTCCTGCGTGTATGCTGCGTGTCAACCTAGAAATTGGAGACTGATGGCATAAGGCTTCTTTTGCCATTATGAAAGCTCCGTTCATGCGGCCTCGAAGCTACCTGAAAAGCATTGTTGTTGCTGGGGTTTTCCTCACTGCCGGCATGGTTCTGAGAAGAAACTGAGTTTTCTCCTAAGAAACCTTGGGTTTCCAGTTCCTTGTTGGAAGCTCACCCTGCTCTGCGCTATACCTAAAGTGAAAGTCAACGTGAGCCCAAGCTTCGAAGTAAGGCCCTGATTATCCTTGCAAAACGAGAGGTGTGCAGCATCTCCATGAGGCCTTCATCGTTGTTCTGCTTTAGTTTCAAGGTAGTAAGCTTTTCAACATTCCTAGGGGCCTTGCTTCAGCACCCGTTTCAGTACCAGAACACTGCGTAGAACCAGGAAGCTCTGCTCCTGCGTGTATGCTGCGTGTCAACCTAGAAATTAGAGACTGATGGCACAAGGTTAGTTTTCCCGTTTTGAAAGCTCCATTCATGCGGCCTCGAAGCTACCTGAAAAGCACTGTTGTTACCGTGCTTTTACTTACAGCCGGCATGGCACATAGAAGAAAATGAGTTTTCTCGAAAGAAACCTTGTGCTTCCAGTTCCTAGTTGGAAGCTCACCCGGCTCTGCTCTATACCAAACGTGAAAGTCAATGTGAGCACTAGCCTCGAAGTAAGGCCCTGATTATGCTGGCAAAACGGGAGGCGTGCAGCAGCTCCATGAGGCCTTCATCGCTGTTCTGCTTTAGTTTCACGGTAGTAAGCTTTCCAAGACTCCTAGGGACTTTGCTTAAGCAACCGTTTCGGTACCAGAACACTGCGTAGAGACAGTAAGCTCTGGTCCTGCGTGTATGCTGCGTGTCAACCTAGAAATTGGAGACTGATGGCATAAGGCTTCTTTTCCCATTATGAAAGCTCCGTTCATGCGGCCTCGAAGCTACCTGAAAAGCATTGTTGTTGCCGGGGTTTTCCTCACTGCCGGCATGGTTCTGAGAAGAAACTGAGTTTTCTCCTAAGAAACCTTGGGTTTCCAGTTCCTTGTTGGAAGCTCACCCTGCTCTGCGCTATACCTAAAGTGAAAGTCAACGTGAGCCCAAGCTTCGAAGTAAGGCCCTGATTATCCTTGTAAAACGAGAGGCGTGCAGCAGCTCCATGAGGCCTTCATCGTTGTTCTGCTTTAGTTTCAAGGTAGTAAGCTTTTCAACACTCCTAGGGGACTTGCTTCAGCACCCGTTTCAGTACCAGAACACTGCGTAGAACCAGGAAGCTCTGCTCCTGTGTGTATGCTGCGTGTCAACCTAGAAATTAGAGACTGACGGCACAAGGCTAGTTTTCCCATTATTAAAGCTCCTTTGATGCGGCCCTGAAGCTACCTGAAAAGCACTGTTGTTACCGTGCTTTTACTTACAGCCGGCATGGCACATAGAAGAAAATGAGTTTTCTCGAAAGAAACCTTGTGCTTCCAGTTCCTAGTTGGAAGCTCACCCGGCTCTGCTCTATACCAAAAGTGAAAGTCAATGTGAGCACTAGCGTCGAAGTAAGGCCCTGATTATGCTGGCAAAACGGGAGGCGTGCAGCAGCTCCATGAGGCCTTCATCGCTGTTCTGCTTTAGTTTCACGGTAGTAAGCTTTCCAACATTCCTAGGGACTTTGCTTAAGCAACCGTTTCGGTACCAGAACACTGCGTAGAGACAGTAAGCTCTGGTCCTGCGTGTATGCTGCGTGTCAACCTAGAAATTGGAGACTGATGGCATAAGGCTTCTTTTCCCATTATGAAAGCTCCGTTAATGCGGCCTCGAAGCTACCTGAAAAGCATTGTTGTTGCCGGGGTTTTCCTCACTGCCGGCATGGTTCTGAGAAGAAAATGAGTTTTCTCCTAAGAAACCTTGGGTTTCCAGTTCCTTGTTGGAAGCTCACCCTGCTCTGCGCTATACCTAAAGTGAAAGTCAACGTGAGCCCAAGCTTCGAAGTAAGGCCCTGATTATCCTTGCAAAACTAGAGGTGTGCAGCAGCTCCATGAGGCCTTCATCGTTGTTCTGCTTTAGTTTCAAGGTAGTAAGCTTTTCAACACTCCTAGGGGCCTTGCTTCAGCACCCGTTTCAGTACCAGAACACTGCGTAGAACCAGGAAGCTCTGCTCCTGCGTGTATGCTGCGTGTCAACCTAGAAATTAGAGACTGATGGCACAAGGCTTGTTTTCC